>NC_056624.2:10457477-10785477 GCF_002870075.4 Lactuca sativa
TGAAAAAGTTACCACTGTTCATCTTCTTCCAAAAACTCAACAATGGCGACTTCTTCTTCTGCTCACGATCAATCTGCTTCTTCTTCTTTTCTTACAATCAAACCAAATCAGAACATGATCATAGAGTTGTCTCCATTCCTCTATGACTCATACATGCTCTATGTGGTGGAATGCCTCAAATATTCCCCATTGGTATTGGCACTGACGCAGGTGGAGACCGTTCCTATGTCCCTGCTATCCCAAGTCTACACCACGGCTAGCTACGACAGACACAAAGACCGTATCTACTTTACTATTCACGACAAGAAGTCTTCCATTTCCAAAACACGGTTTTGCTCTCTTCTAGGGCTTGCCGTCGACGCTTCTGTCATCTCACCAGACTTCATCACCACCGCCCAGATCTTTACGATGATGTATGAGATGGGGTATACAGATGTTCTAACATCTATTGCCAAAGTCAAAAAATCATGTCTTCCATCTCAGTGGAATGGATTGCTTACCCTTTTAATTAAGGGTTTAGCGGAGCGATGTGGTGGTTCCGACACCACCAGCAAAGGGTTTCTTACAATGCTGTACGGTCTTTACAACGGCATTAATCTTGACTATGGGTCTATTCTCTGGGCTCAAGTGGTTCAGAGTCTCAATACTACCGCCAGGCACTCCGAGATTTCATGCGCCAGGTTTTGGACCCTCATCACCAGGAGGGCTATTGATTCTCTTGACATCCCAGTCATGAAGGATGTTCTTACGGCTTCAATTGCCACATACCACACCAAGAAAATCATTCTCTCAGATCCAAGTAAGTTCCTCCACTATGGACTAATCCCTGAGTCCATGTACAGATGCGTCACGCCCCACAGCAAGATCATGGCGGACTACAGCTCAAGAACCCCCTGCCTCCTAGGGTTCTTTCCGAGGAACAACGTGCTGCTCTTGAGGCTCTGGATCAGCCTGCTAACCGGGGCAAAAGAGTGAGCAAAAAGGAGAAGGCTGAAATGAAAGAACCTGCACCCCAAAAGGAGAAAAAGGGAAGGTCCTCCAAACGCAAATCCGAGGCAGAGGCACCTTCTCAGTCCAGAACGAAAAAGGTCAAGAAGATGGCTAAAAGAGCCAAAGGATCTCCTTCTGAATCAAAACAGAATGCACCATCCGAAACAGAAGCCGTTGATCCTCAACCCGAAACTACACCCGTTTCGTCTCCACAAAACTCACCTACCCCACCTAAATCTCCCCAAATTACCAAATCACCTTCTCCTCCTACTTCCCCAAAATTTCCAACCCCAACCCAATCACCCAAACAGAACATCACCAGTTCTGTTCCAACTTCAATTCCCCAAACCTCAACCGAAACTACTATTCCCTTCTCCGTTTCTCAACCTTCATCTTCTATCTCCAAACCCATTATCACAGAATCTGTCACCATTACCACAACCCAACCACCAGTAACGGTCAACGTATCTGATACGGGGGCTGCTTCTGTGGTTGAAACCCCGGTCATCCATCCTCAATCCTCCCCTTCTCCATCTTCCAACTCCGGTGCTACCTTAGGGGGTGATGATGAAGAATTTGATTCCATCTATTACAGCCCTTACCGGATCCCTACCGACACCGATGCATATACCCCTGTGTCAAGTCAGCAACTTCAAGAAATTCACGCCAAACTTGACAGTCTGTTGGCTGACAGTAAAGCCTATGGGGGTGCTGTACTGAAGGCTTTTATCGAGTCAGCGATCCAGACTTACACCGAAGCCTTGGATCGTTCTACTGACGCCGTAGAGAATTCAGCGGCCTCATGCTCCAAAGCCACTAAGGAAGTTTCTGAGGTTGTTCATACAACTCAGATCTTTCTTGATTCTCTCAAGGCTCATGCTGACTCTAATGCTTCCAAATTTCAAGCGTCAGTAGACTCGTTCTCAGCCACCCTTCAGGGAGAAACCAGGAAATTTGAGGCTCTGCGTGCTGACCTCAAAACTGAATCTACTTCACTCCTCAAATCTTTGGATTGACGTTTTGTTTCTCTGGCAGCCGAGAGCACCCTGAAGGAAGAAGTTATCAAACACCAGGCGACTATTGACTTACAAAAGGTTCAACTGGCCCAGGCACAACAAGAAATCACTTTGCTTCAAACTCAACGGGCAGTTCTTCAAAGTTGCGCTGGTGACGTTAAAAATCTGTTAACAGGCGTTCTTGACTCCCATGATCCCTTCCTAACCCTCATTATTCGTCAGCATCTCCAGGCAAAACT
The DNA here is from genome assembly GCF_002870075.4 of Lactuca sativa. Taxonomy (NCBI): domain Eukaryota; kingdom Viridiplantae; phylum Streptophyta; class Magnoliopsida; order Asterales; family Asteraceae; genus Lactuca; species Lactuca sativa. Next base: position 10,459,723 of record NC_056624.2, read on the forward strand.
TCTTCCGGCAATCACTATCCTAAGTGAAATGAAGGGTGTCTCGGAGAAGCTTGTTCTTCCGAGACAAAGGGGAGAGGAAGGTGTGTCCAAAACAGAACCGAAGGGTAATGTAGCTTCGGGTTCTGGTAAACATGTCCAAGTTGAGAGCGAATCAGAATCAGATGAAACCATTACTGAAGCTCTTCAACGCAAGAAAAGGGACAGAGAGCTTGATGAAACCCTGAAAATAGCTCGTGAGGTAGAGGCTAGAGAAAGGAAAATCCGGGAGGATGAGGAGGCTATTCAAGCTAAAAATACTCTGTTCCCATATTGGGACAGAGACACACTCATCACTCAAGCAATTGAGTTTCCTTCTATTTATTGGTTGGAACCGATTGCATCTTTTGAGTGTGAAAATTCTAGAGACTCGCAGTTCGACATGCCCATTACGCGTAAAGCCTTCACATTTCACTGCTTTGATGTCACTGCCAATGTCCCTCATCCGAACCCGAAGGTTGACAGGGAGCTTATCGATTTCTATCTGAAATTCGGTCAACCTCAGTACTTGACATGGAGTGCCCAGAAAATTATTAAAGTCAAGGTACTGAAACCAACCCAGGCTGGGAAATTTGTGAACGTCAATTTCAAAATCAACAGAGGAACGGCCAACACCTAACATCTTATTTCTCTGGCAGATCTTCCCAGTCTGAACCCACACGATTGGATCTTGCTATACAACATTCTTCTCTCCAACCAGAGAGAATATGAACCAATTCTTTCTCATCTTAAAAGAATGTTGGCTTCCTATGTCCATGAGCTCGCCACCATGGATTAGGAAATAGCAAAAGTGATGAACAAGAAACCAACTGTCAAGCCCACTTCCAAAACCGGAGATGTCCATAAAATGAAGTTGGGGCAGATTGATTCTTCCAATCTGACAGTTATGTTCACAAGGGGTGACAAGCACAAGTTTCTGTTTGCGTTGGTAGACAAGCATCTGTTCTCTACAGAGTGTCTGGAGCACATCATCAATATCATTCACCGATGCAAACAGAACACAACAGCAGATAAGAAGAACTTTACAGATATGCTTCGTTGGTACATTACCTTCAGGCATCATATTCTGGCTTTGATACCGAAAATTTTTGAAACGGTAAAGAAGCCATCTGTTTTGAAAAGAGAGTGAAGGTCTCACCCCAAATTGACGCAAAGGGGGAGATTGTTGGGCTTAGAAGATTGCGTCTTTTGGGCTCGTCTACTTATAATATTTTGTATTCCGGTTTGGGCCTGTCCAACCGTGTGTCTTTTATGATTTGTATATAAGCTTATGCTTGCATGCATATTAGGTTAAGGTTTTAGAGATCTGAGAATACGATATTTTCCAGACGACTAAAGGTTTCTTAGTTCATACTTGTAACCTTCCAATCCTCTACAGTTGATGTTCTTAATCGAGCTCTTCTGAGGATTTTGTTTTAATCATTCGACACGTTTGATTCATTCTTGTTCTATTATTTTACTGTGTCTATATCGTCATTGTTTTCATACTTGTTCAAGATCTAATCGATCTTCACAGATTAAAAGAAACTTTAATCTCATCAAACACAACACATATAAAATAAGTTTTGAGTACAAGTATTACTTTTACTTTGCTTGTATTCCCCCTGAAAACAGTGAAAAACATTGAAAAAGGGTAGGGGTATGAACTCACCAGACTAGAAAACGCGACGATTTGAATGTTAAGCGTTGGTTCGGGGCTTGATCACACGCGAGGTTCCTATGTAATATGAAATAATATCCAAAGGTATCTCATTAGACTTTAAAACACTAATTAGATATGATAATACACTCCAATGAGCGAAAACACTTCAAATCAAGTGTTTGGAGTGACCCGGGTGACATCTACGGACGTGTATGGCTTGGATAATGAGTTTAGACTTCAAGAGTAAACTCCTTAGGGAGTTTACGGCCCTAAGACCATAACCATATGAGTTCATGGCTATGAACTCATGAATGTGAGGTTTTATGGTGCCAAATGGTAAGATAACACTTGAGAAATGTTGGGATGAATTTATCTAAGGCTTAGGAATGAATTAAATCACCAATAACACCATCAAAGGGAGTTTATGGCCCTAAACATGGAGTTTACGGCCCGAAGCTCCTATAACCCTCGTATATTGATGATTTGGTGGCTTTAGATCAATCACATGTGATTCAAACTAATTTTACAAGCCTTAGAATGAAGTTTGGGCATCATTTGACTTGTCTTAATGAGTTTACGGCCCTAGAACCAATCCTTGGGGGGTTATGGCCGAAACTCTCAAATGAAGAGTTTTTATTATGTTTAAGGTCCCCAAATTGATTTTGGTTGGTTCTAGGATTTATTCCAAGGCTAATGGTGTGTTTAAATGACTTTTAAACACTTGGTTTTGAGTTTACTCTCCATGAATGATGAGTTTATGGCCCAACCTATTTCTTGGGCAGTAAACTCATGTTTACTCCTCAAAAACCATGTTTAAGGTGTTCTAAGTCCGAATTGGTAAGCCATTAAGTCATATCTAAGTCCTAAAGTTGGTTTGGAAGGGTTTAAAGGCTCAAAAACCCCTTATATTTGTGTTTACAGCGCAATCATGTTCCAGGGATGTAAACACATGAAAATGGTCCTTTTCCAAAGATTAATCACGAAATTGAAGGCTAATGGTGCTATACTATGAGTTAGGGAAGTTACCTTGATGGATTTGAGCCTTAAATTGATGTTTTTGGACCTAGTTCTTTGGTTTGAGGAGAGAGGTTAGAGAGAGAGTAGTGAGAGAGAGAAAAAGCTTCAAATGGAAGCTTAAACCTCTTTAAATAGGTTCTAAGTTTTGGACACGGTGGAATTCTACCCGATACCGGCGTTAAACGGGGCTTTTGGTCGCACCGAATAAAGATGTCGTAACCCAATATGGTCGAAACTAAAAAATTTCTAAGTAATAGTTTGGGATGTTTTGATGAGTTTCTAACGTGTTTGGATGTCAATTAAGTCAATATAGAAGTCTCCAAAATAATGACTTAATTTATAACTTAAACGGAAACAATTCGAAAAAGACAAATTTTATGGACGGAAGCGGGTTACAGCGGTAGGGCAAACTTCGGGTTGTCACATTATCCCCCCGTTAGAGGGAATTTCGTCCCGAAATTCAAACTTTAGATACGACTGAAGGATTTTGAAAGAGACACAGATACTTCAAATTCATCGGATCTTTATGCTCCCAAATGAACTCGTGTCTTCGTATGGCATTCCAGCGAATCTTTGTTATCGGGATACGGTTTTGGTCACATCGAAGGGATTACTAGGGTTTCGTTGGGTAGGCACTTCTTATGAATAAAGACATTGAATACCGGATGGTTGCTGTGAAGTTCTGAAGGTAGTCGGAGTTTGAAGGTTACGGAATCGATACTAACGAGGATATCGAAGGATCTAATGTACCACAGGTTAAGTTCTTCGCGCTTTCCAAGGCGTACCATGTCTTTCCAGAGTAAGACCTCCTACAAGAAGGTACATCTTTCGATGTCGGAATAGTTAAGGTTTTGGCGATTCAGGAAAAATTCTGGATGAACCTGTAACAATAGTCAGCGAGACCCAAGAATTGACGGGTTTCTTTGGGTATCTTCGGTGCCGACTAATTCTCTATTGCTTTGATCTAAGGAGGATTTCATACGTATGTCTTCATTGTCTACTACATGACCAAGGAAATCGGTTTGACCGATGGACATCACCACAAACTTATAGTGATCATATCAAGTCCGACATACTGTCTACGGAACATCACTCTCATGGATTTGTAGTTGTCGGTACCTTGACCTAAAGTTTATCTTTGAGAAGTGGCTGGTTCTCTGAAGTGGATCGAAAAGGTCATCTATTCGAGGAAAAAGGATATCGGTTTTGACGGTCATTTTGACTACTGAAATATTTCTAGGAATTTGGTTGATGCAAAATTCAACCTGAGGTTCAGAAAGTGAAAGACCCTGTATAATGGTTTGGTCTAGGCATGGTAGTTGATAGTAGTGGGTGTGTAGAAATATTGTTTTTGTGTTGAGTTTACGGTCAACGTATGTTTACGGCCGTAAACTCCTTACAGTCGTAAACACCTTACGGTTGTAAGTCGAGTCTATAAATAGGGCGTTGTGTCAGACTTTATTGGTTGTTGATGCCTTCGTATTCTCCCAAGTTGTATCAGACGTTTTATAGCTTTAAAGCGTATGCAAGCTTGGTTTTTGTTCTATATTTGCTTATTATTTCGTGTTTGCATCTGTGATTCTCTTTGATCATTGGTAGATCTGTTTTTTGGGACTTTACAATTGGTATCAGAGCAAAACCAGTGTCAAAGATGCTTCAACAACTGCGTTTTCAACTGAATAGGTATTCACATCAACAAAGAGGGTTTCTTTCCGGTCAAATCCAAAGGCTTTCGAAGTTTACGGCTTGAGATTACGGCCGTAAACTCCTCTTCACGGCCGCAAGCTCATCCACCGAAAACAATTGTTTCACATAGTTATATATAGCCTTTGAGATCAAGTTTTAATCCTGGCATTTAATTGAGTTGATTTTAAAAAATCGAACATTTATATTTAACTTTCATTGACCGTAAACTCGTTATTCACAAAAAATCGATTTTCTGTTAAACAATAATCTCACCATTATTTTTTCGGAGTTTAAATCAAAAGGTGTCTTTGGACCGTAAACTCGAGTTTACGGCCTTAAGGTTTACGGTTAAGTCAATTGCTACATATTAATTAAATTAATTTATGAATTAAAATAAATTATTCTCTTGACCGTAAACTAGTGTTTACGGCCTTAAGGTTTACGGCCTATAGATTTATTTTCTAGTTTACGGCCGTAAGATTTATTACATTTTATCTCAAATAAATTTTTGGAAACACAAAATTCAACTCAAAACAAAAATGGAAACACAAAATTCAACTCAATACCAAGAACTTGACGCTGTGATGGGGACAACTACGCGCATTCCCCGACTTATGTCTGCTGATGGCTTTCCCGAGTGGAAGTATAGAATCGAAAAATACATAAAGATGAAGGATTTTAAGGTCTGGAAGTGCATAATTAAAGATCCTATCAGAATCACCACTACAGTCGCGGGACAAGTGGTGGATAAGAAAATCGAGAATTATACCAATGAAGATTTCGAGACCATCGAAGAACAAGAGAATGCATTGGCTATTTTGACTATTGCACTCTCACCAGACATTGCACAAGGTTTCAGGGAATATACTTCTGCCAAAGCTTTATGGGAGGCACTGATTAAAGTTTATGAAGGAAATGAAGATATGCGAGAAAGTCGCCAAGACATGTTAAGGCAGCGCTTTAACATGTTCAATTATGTGCCCGGCGAGACTCTTGAAGCCCAACTGCAACGGTTTACAACTCTTAATACTGAAATGACTGTAGCAGGGATTTTCTACACCAAGTCTGAGATCAACAAGAAGCTGCTAAATGCACTCCCAAAATCTTGGGACATGAATGTAGCTGTGATTAAGAAGACCAAAGATCTAAATCGCCTAACCCTGGCTGAAGTGATGGCTATCATCAAAGCATGTGATATTGATGACAAGCAAATAGAAATAAACCATGTCAACTCATATTCGACTGCAAACCTTGGCATTTTATCTAACAATGCTTTGTCTTCCTTTTCTTATCCATCTGTAGGCTTATCCTTCAATGCACCTCCACAAACTCAAATACTCTCTCATCCATCAGCTCCCACTGTCTCAATAATGCATTCAAATGTGGGCTCTTCTTCCTCAAAGGGATAGGAAATTGATGAGAACATTGTCTTTGCTGCAGGACTTATCAACTGTTACAATGCTCTTGTTGCTGGAGAACTTCCTCCTCAACTATCGTTTGTCGATCTTGATCAAATCCATCCGGAGGATGTGGAGGAGATGGATATCACAGGGCAAATCGCCATGGCTGTCTTTAGGGCAAAGCAATTTGCCAAGAATACAGGTAAGAATAACTGGGGAATGAGCGCTGACAGGAAGGTTGGGTTCAATAAGGGAAAGCTTAGGTGTTTCAACTGTCACAAGCCAGGGCATTTTGCTCGTGATTATCCTCACCCCGACAGAAGACCCAACAATGACAGATCGATTGTTGCAGTGGGAAATAGCAGAAGCAGCCAGCAACCAAACAATGAGAAGGCTATGGTTACACAATCATTTGACTGGGAAGATCAGATACAAGCTCTCAACATCTCTGGTCCAGAAAACAATCATCTGGCACAAGTGAAGGATGATGCACCAGCAGGGATCGTTGCAGCAAAGGACAACATAATGAACCTTCAGTTTGCTTTGATGGTATCTTCTTCCAATAAACCAAATTCCTCCAAGGTAAGTCTTCCATCATGTTCACAAGCTTGTATCGATTATGTGAAAGCCCTACATGATAAAATTGAAAATCTAGAAGCTGAATTAGATAGCCTTAGGATTCTTCGTGAATTAAATGACAAATTAAAAAGAGACATAGAAGACCTCAAATATGAAGGATATCAACTTAGAAAAGGTCAAAAACCTCTTAAGGCTCAACTAGAATAAAAAATAAAAGACTTTAGGAAATTACAAGAGGACTACAGTAATAAATGTGAAAACTATGATTATGTAGTCAAACAAAACACAGAACTGGTGGCTGAAATTGAATCCTTAAGTGGCAAATTTGAAACTGCTAAGCTTGATGTTCGAAAATATGATCATTCAAGTGAAGTGGTTGCAAATATGATAGACCACACCATGAAATTTAAAAGAAATCAATCAAAAGGTTTATGATACAATAATGTGCCACCTCCCTTTAATCACTCTTATATACATAAGCCATTGTCCAAGGAAGAAATTTCCAATGAACCTTCAATGGTTTATGGGAAATCGTGCGATTTTGTTGCAGGAGGGTTTATTAATGTTGAAAGTACTAACATTTCTACTTATCCTGCAGATCAATCCTTGAATCAGTCACAACACGAAGTTAAAGGATCTGTGTCTGAAATTAAACCTGAGTCCGAACCTGAAGTTTTAGCTTTAAACAAAGACAATTCTTTTTCAAATGTTTTGATTGACAATAGTTTTTGTGGTGTTTTTGATTCTGCTGATACTGTTTTTCTTTCTTCTGATACTGCTAGTGTTTTGAATGTTTTTAATATGTCTGATAAACCTTTGAACAATTTAGTTGACAATTTGAGTGTTTGTGATAATAATGTTAAAATACCACTAGTTTCACAACCCTCTACCAGTAAAGCACCCTCACTTTCCCCACAACCTAATATTGTTTCTTGTTCTTGTGAGAGAAGCAAGGGTGTTGGTAGAGAAAACAAATCTGAACAATGCAGTACTAGTTCCAACAACAAGCAGATTTGTTTTAACTGTGGCACTAGTGGTCATATTGCTAGAAATTGTCTGAATAGAATGTTTGTGAGCCACAATCTTCCAAGAGGGGAGAACGAGTTCAGAGGAAGATCTTTAAATAGAAAATTCTCTAGAAGTCATTCTCGAGATGATGATTGGGCAGATGAACGAAAAGGGGATACATTTCACAAACATAAAAAGGTTTTTAAACACCATGTCCCAACAAGTCTGTCAAAGAGGAGCTCAGCCATGCAAAGGTCAAGCTCTTCTCAAAGCAGCAATGGAACTTCTGCCAATTCTGGTAGAAGTCAGTTATGCTGTAAGCAGACTGCTACTCATAACATGACAAAGTTAAAGGAGGCATACAGAAAACCTAATTATAAGTGGAGGCCTAAACTTGTTCCCAATACATCATCTGCACCCCCTAAGAAGGTTATTAGTGATAAATTTGAAAAGGCTTCGGGAACACCTAGGAAAATCATGACCTGGGTGCCCAAATCTAATTAAACCCGCACATTTTGCAGGGGCAGTTGCGGGGAAATGTCGTCAGACCATGGTTCGTTGACAACGGCTGTTCCCGGCATATGACGGGAGATATCACCCAACTGAACAACATTCAATCATTCAATGGGAGATATGTCTCTTTTGCGGGTGGAGATGGAGGAAAAATTACACAAAAGGGCATGGTATAAAATGGAGTTATGAGTTTTGAAAAAGTGAATTTCGCTCCAGAGTTAAAACACAGCCTGCTAAGTGTCTCGCAGATCTATGACAAGGGCTATTCTACGCATTTCACTGACAAGGAATGCATGATCTTAAAGCCAGACTTTGTCATCCCCGAAGAATGGATTCTCGTAAAGTCAAAAAGGGATGGGAATGCCTATATTATCGATATGATTAGCAATCTTCCAGAGCAAGTTACTTGTTTGTTCTCCAAGATCTCCGAGCAAACTGCAATGCTGTGGCACCGAATATTAGATCACGCTAACGCCAAGAATCTCAATCGTCTTGCAAAGAATGAGATGGTCCGTGGATTGCCTGTCAAATACTTTATCACGTTTGAGAAATGTGTGTCATGTGCTCAAGGAAAGCATCATCGAAATCCACATGTGCCGAAGCAAGTTAACTCAATAAGTCAAGTTCTACAACTTCTTCACATGGATTTATTTGGTCCAGTGAACGTGCTACGCATCAATAGAAGTTCTTACTGTTTAGTTGTGATTGATGATTTCTCTCATTTTACGTGGGTTTTCTTTCTATCCAATAAAGCTGGTGTCACTGAATTGATCAAAAAGTTCATCATACTTGTTAAGAATCAGACCAATCAAAGGGTGAAGGCACTTCGCACCGATAATGGAACAGAGTTCAAGAATTCTGTTCTCAATCACTTCTACGCTGAGAAGGGTATCCTGCGTCAATTTAGTTCAGCTCACACACCTCAACAAAATGGTGTTGCTGAGAGGCGAAACAGAACACTTAAAGACGCTGCAAGGACAATGTTGTGTGACTCAAAGTTCCTGTTTTCTTTTGGGCGGAGGCAATAAACACTGCCTGCTATGTTCAGAATCGATTGCTCATCAACAAAGGTCAAATGAAAACCCCATATGAAATTTACTATGTTCACAAACCATCAGTCAGTCATTTTCGAGTATTTGGCTATCCTTGCACCCTTCTTCGCCTATATGCCAACCCGAAGTTTAACGCCAAAGCAGATGACTATTACTTTGTGGGGTATGCTACACGCACAGCTTATAGAGTCTATAATAATAAAACCAAGTAAATTGTGAAATCCTATGACGTGCGTTGGTTAGAAGAGAATCAGACAGGCGCTAGAGTGGGTCCGAATTGGTTGTTTGATTATACATCACTTTTTAAATCGTTAGACATGTACTCAAACAACGTCTCTCGAGCTAATACGCATAGGAAGGGCATCTCTGAAGATGAAGACAAAGAATTCGTGTACAAGCCAGTATCCAAATCCTCTGGTTCATCAAAAGGGAAAGCTAAAGCCTCCTTTGAGGGAGATACCTCTGGTTCTCATAAGGGAGGATCTCCTGCTGCACCTGAGGGGGAGTCTTTTTCAACATCAGAGGGGGAATCATTTTCTACTCTTCAGGAGAGTCCATTCGTGGTACATGATAGTCCTCAATCAGTCCGTACTGATTCCACCGATGCTGGAACGACACCTCATATGTCTGTAGAGAAAGAGTTAACTCCAAACGATGCTTCTGCTGTCTCCTCAACATTCATGGAATTACTCTTTCCTGATCTTATTGCAGATGACTATGTCGCAAAAACATCTGGGGCTGCCGAACCAGCAAATGAAGGAGGGATCAACATTCACACTCTCCCTGTCTCTTTAAATGATATCAGCCAAGAAATACCCTCAAGAGTTCAACGCGATCATCCGATCGAAAACGTCATCGGCCAGCTAGAGGATGGGGTCAAAACTAGAAGTCAGAGTGGAGACGTTAATACATGTCTGTATTCTTGTTTCATATCTCAAATTGAGCCCAAGAATGTTGAAATGGCTCTAAATGAACCTAGCTGGGTGGATGCAATGCATGAGGAATTGCATCAATTTGAAAAACTCAGTGTTTGGAAGTTAGTTGAGTTACCAAAGGGCAAAAAGTCTCTTGACACACGGTGGGTCTATCATAACAAGTAGGACGATTCAGGAGTCATTGTGCAAAACAAAGCTAGACTGGTAGTTCGTGGGTTTCAACAGGTCGAGGGTCTTGACTACACTGAAGTATACGCTCCCATAGCGCGCTTGGAGGCAATTCGTATCTTTCTAGCATATTCTTCTTATATGAACTTCACTGTTTTTCAAATGGATGTCAAGACTGCCTTCTTGTATGGCAAGGTGAAGGAAGAAATCTACGTTGATCAACCTCCAGGGTTTGTCGACCTGAAGTTTCCTAATCATGTTTACAAGTTGGACAAAGCGTTGTATGGGTTGCATCAAGCTCCTAGAGCATGGTATGCAACTCTAACAAAGCATTTGCTCGAACATGGTTACACGCGCGGTACTATCGATCAAACATTGTTCATAAAGCATGTCGACAAGGACCAGATACTTGTTCAAATATACGTCGACAACATAATCTTTGGATCAACCAGCCAACAACTTTGCAAGGAGTTCGAAAGTGTAATGAAGAAACACTACAAGAAAAATAGCCTTTAATGACGCGCAAACAATGACACTCACAGATTCACGTTACCCATTTTTGGGCGTCCTTAAAAATAATGTCAGACTTCCAAAATTTGAAGGATAGTGGACACGCATTTTTGCGTGCCCCTAAATTAGTGTCTCAAGAAAAAAAAATTAAAAACACGAAGGGCGCTTTATCTTAAACGTGCGTCTTCTGTAGGTGTCGCATTATAATTTAAAGGAAACGCGCCTTGAGAAGATAACGGGGGAAACGAAACCCTAAAATTTTGAAAACCCGCCTTTCTTTTCTACCTTCTTTTCTTTATCTTCACAATCGACTCTCCCCTTTTGTTTCTCTATTTCGATGGTTGTTTCCCTCTTGCCCTAATCGTCGTCGCGAATCAAACACCGCCAGGCAGTGGAAGAAGATGATGAAGTTTGTCGTTGTCGTATGCCGCCATCCCTCGTTGTCTCTAACTATCTCTGCCCTTTCTTTATTCTTCGCTTCTATGATCTCAGCCTCTTATTCACCCCTCTAAATCCTTACTTGTGAGTCCACACCACGCTTGTTTTTATCTTGTTATGGAAAATCAAAGAAACATTCAAAAAACCCTAGGGTTTCGCTGTGAGACCTCGTTTCTTCTTATCAGTATCGGATTTCTTCTTGGCTGAGGGGCCAGATTGATGAGACCTGTGAGAATTCTGAGATCGATCATTGCTCCCTGTGTGACTATGTGAGAATATAGAGATTAATGGCTGCGACAGGGTTTAGGAAACCTCCTTATATCTTCTCTACCAGATGTAATAAATGTTGGGTCAAGTCTCTAGCTCTGCATTCTCTCTACCTCTGCATTCCCTCTCTCTCCCTCTCTCTCTCTCTCTCTGGAAAACCCTAATCACCCTTCTGGTTTTCTGAACCAGGAAAAAGCGTGGTTTGTGTATTTGTAAACCCGATATAGAGATTTTTGGGTCCGATTTTTAGGGATTACCATAAATCCCCCTAAATCCAACCATTACACTTGTTCATTCATTCCCCATAAATCCCTTCATCTTGATTACGATCTACAAACCCCCTAAATCCCACAGTTAGAGTATCTACCATGGATGCTCTACGCCAACCTAATCTCGATCTTAGTAATTCTTCACCCCTTTCATCAATTTACACCAAAACCCCTCAAACACCAACCTCTTCAACTTTTCCCTATAAGTACCGATTATCTTCTTCCAGTTTCAATGGTTACCATAGCAAGTGTAAAGTACCAACACCACCTCAAGCTTTACCCAAGGAAAATTCGAATGAATCAGTTGAATCCAATAAGAAATTGATTGATTCAATCGCTAAAGGTTTGATCAGGCTCGCTGCTGCAGTCTCTGTTTGTTTTGGATTCGCCAGCTCTTGCCGAGTCCTTGACAATAGCATTCCCAACTTCTCATACTCATGAGGTTGGTGTTCAGTTCGATCATCCTTTTTAGTAGTTTGTTTGGGTTGTGCAGATAAGGTGTTCAATCTATTGCTTATATGGGTTTGGTAAAATTTGATTTCGTAACAGGTGTATGCTGTCAAGCGAACTCTCATAGAGACTTGGGGTTTGATCAAAGAGACTTTTGTTGATCCAACTTTTAATCATCAAGGTATGATTCATTTCTGTTGTTTTATGTCATTTGGTGTCAATAAGTTTAATGTAATTTTATGTGTTTTCTGTAGACTGGGACTGGAAATTCCAACAAACAATGGTGGAAATGCATCCACTTAGAACAGCTGATGCCGCATACAGCAAGATTAAAGGAATGCTTTCTAATCTTGAAGATCGCTTCACTCGCATTATCAGTCCAAAGGTGCAACTTTTCCCATTACTTTTACAAAAATTGTCCCTGTGGTTTCTAAAAGAGTTTTCAGTTTTTGACTAAAATTCAGAAACAACAGGAACCATTTTTGTAACTTATTCTTACTCCTAGATTCCAAAAGGGGGAACTTACTCTATTTTCTTTTCGGAAATGATTTGTACAGGAATACCAAAGTTTTAGAATTGGAAGTGATGGAAACGTACAAGGAGTTGGACTATTTGTGAATACTGAACCAGAAACCGGGCATCTGGTTTGTGATGCTGAGACTTGAACCTGAGACCTCAGTTATGGATTCTTATTTATTTTTTATTTTTAAAAATTTAAAATTTTTTGTTTCAGGTTTTATTGTCCTGTGTTGAGGGTAGCCCAACTGCTAGAGCTGGAATACATGTAGGAGATGAGTTGATTGAAATAAATGGAGAGAGTTAAAGGGATTAGTGGTGAAGCTGCTGCACAAAAGCTTAGAGGTTATGTTGGGACAAGTGTTACAGTCAAAGTGCACAATGTAAGTTTCTTACATTTAAGTTTGGTAGGAAGGAATGGAATGGTTGATTCCTTTCCAAAGGGTTTTATAGAAATTTGTGCATGTTCATATTTCTGATCTACATGGAAAAAAGTTGGCCATTGACTCTAGTTTAAGAGAGGTGAAACTACCCCAGGAATTCATCAAACTTTCTCTTATATTAAGTGTCATCATTCCTCATAGAACACCAAATGGTCATGTATCCAAAACCGGATATGTAAAGCTATTAGCCTTCTCCTAGGTGCTTATTAATTCTCTAAATCTTAGTCTTACTTTATAACTTCATATCTTAAATTCATCTAACAACAAGCTTTTGTAAACAGAGTGCTGCTACAGATATGAAACACGCCATTCGTGAATTTGAAAATCAGGGTGTTGAATCTTACATTTTGGATCTCTGAAACAATCCAGTAAGTAGCCTAAAGTTGACTTTAGTAAACTTTTGTTTGAATATTTACTAGTATTTACATATATATGTTTATTTATAGGGTGGTTTGGTGAAGGCTGGACTTGATGTTGCTCAAATATGCCTGGATGGAGATGAGACTCTAGTGAACACAATAGATAGAGATGGGAACATGCTTCCTGTTAACATGATCAATGGCCATGCTGTTACTTGTGATCCGCTAGTTGTTCTTGTAATTTTTTTTTTTGACATGAAAATCTATATATTCACCTTCTGTTACATCTTTTGCTAGTGCTGCCATGGCAGTGAGACAACGACCACATCAGAAGAAGTATAAGCTGAGAATTGGCTGTGTTAATGTGTCCCATTTTCATAAACCTGGTAACAGGGTGCACACAAAGGCTACAGCTCAAGAAACATGTGACAGTTGGCGAAAAAGGTGTTGTTTTATCCCCCCCGCCCCTTTTTTTTTTTTTTGATATTTTAGATTTGTATAAACCTAATATGGTTTTGATTTCTGAAATAAATTGATTTGTGCAGGGGAAACGAGGTTTATAAGAGTGGAGATTTATCAGAAGCTGAAGTATGTTATTCAAAGGGTATTAGTTCAATACAACATACAAAGACACCTGGCGTTTGTATACAGCCTCTTATTTTCTGTTATAGCAATCGTGCAACTATACGCATGGCTCTTGGAAGAATGAGGGAAAATGTCTAAACGACTGTAGAATGGCTGCTGCATTAGATCCCAATTTCATGAAGGTCAATAAGCTCCTATTCAGAGAAACCACTTAATATGAAAGGAGAGGCTCTTCTCATGGTATGTGAATGTGATTCATAATCTTTGTTAGTTTAATAATTGAAATTGACTGATTTGCCCCTACTTATTACACAGCTGGGGAAGCATAAAGAGGTGGTTCAACTGTGTGAGCAAACCCTAGATATGTAGGGTACTCAAAATTCTACCAATTTTTTTAACTACTTTCCCTTTACTTTTGAGTTTTAACCTCTTAATATTATATGATATTTATAAATCAGGGAGGGGAACTTCAGTGGTGAAGATACTGTTAGGGTTACCACCATGAACAAGCATGGGAAGCATGATTTGGATATTCCAGTCATTTTCAACCCAAGAAATGATCCTCCATTTATTAATATCCTTGAGTTCATCATGTTGGAGAATGTGACAGAAGATGATATTCACTTTCCAGGTCATATTCACTTTCCAGGTATATTACAGTTTACAAGAAATAACAACGTACTTTTATGTATTTGCTTATTGTGAAAACATTTTACTTTTATTTCTTTCTATTACAGTTTACAACACTGCACTTTTCATTTATGCTCTTACAAGATTTGTTGTAAGTCCTTTGATCCCAAGCCACTGATAGACCCTTGTTGAATCTATCATAAACTCCAGGCATTTTAACCCCTGATTCAAATACGTGATAATATTAAGATAATTCCCAGCTTTCAAGATGTGGGTATCTCCAAGAAAGAACAAAGTTCAATTCATAATAATTCTTAGTTGCTAAACAAAAACCTCTAGGGAGTGGTCCCCTAAAACAGTCCTAGGACAAAGTTAGTGCTCTTGACATAACAAAACAGCCATAATACCAGAAAAAACCATCCTACCCCTGGCCAAAAAGATAACAGAAATGTCGGGGCTTATCAATACCAATGGCACAAACTTTCACCTTGTCCTCAAGGTGAAGGAAAGAATGGGTCGTCCTTGCATTCCTATTCAAGTGCGGTTGCCAAAATGAAAGGTAAACCCGAAACAACTCAAACTTCACGTGTAACATCAATAACTTAAGAGAATAGACCAAAATCTCCTATGACTTCTTCTTAAGTGAATCATGTTGCTGTTGTTCTCCTTCCATCTCTTCAAGTTCGAACCCTTGTTTGGTGGCTTGCCCTACAATCACTGGCTCCAATTCCTCTAAGATCATCTTGATAACTTTATCAACCTTCCCATTCTTATTACTCATCACACCTGAGGAGAAGTATTGGTAATGAAAACTGGGACCCTCGCTTGGTATCCTCACCACCTCAAAAACATTCTTGAATTTATGTGAGACTTCACCAATGACTTGTGCATTCCTACCTTTTTTCACAACTTCCCAACCATTCTCATTAGGATCTAAGGTGATGTACCAGCCATATCCACCAGAAGCAACTGATGCATTAAAGCCCTTGCTATGTAAACTTGCTAATTCAGCTTCAAGTCCTTTAGTAAAACCATCACCTGAATCATCTAAAACCTTAAGGGGGCACAACAGGAACTCTTCCAGCCGATAAAGCTCACCATAAGTAACTTCACTTCCACTTCCATTTGCCCCAGGAAACTTATTTGGCAACAACTTTAACATCAAATCTTTGCTAACATCTTTTCCCTTTTTAGCAATAACAAGTATTTCTTTATCTATCTCTTCATCAATCCCTTTCTTCTTCAAATTCTCTAGGATCCAAGAGCTCTCCATACTCTTCTTGTTCTCACCAGTAATGACATTACTTCCACCAAGATCATCATAACCAGCTGTAACTGTAACCTGTTAAAGACCTTTTTCCTGTATTTTGATTCCAGCAAGCATACACCAATTCCCCTGCACTCTTTCTTGGGGAACCATAATATCACCCAGGGGTCCTGATGTTTGGACAAGGTGACATTAGAATCTTCAGTAACATTTTGAAATGTGAAGTATGCTCCATGCACCAGATATTTAGAGAAATACTTGTCACTTTTGTTAACAGTCACAAAAAGATGAAATATTTCTCCACAGTTTTGGAGACAAAATTTTTTTTCCATGACACTATCATCTTTATTGAAACCAACAGTAGCTAATACACCATATCTGATACATAAGACAACATTAATATCAGTAGAAGAGCCAATGTGCCTAGGTGAATCAACAAGAATGCTCAATAACTCGTTTTGGATGACAGAGGATCCAAAATTGAACCCTAGGGTTTGGAAGACGATATTAGGATAAGCCAACGCCTCCAACCTTGAGGAGCTGGGTATCGTGGTTGAGTAAGAGGTGGCCAATTGAGGTTCGATCGGCAGAAGAGAAACAGAGGTGCGAAGAGGAATTAGCGCCAATTGTGTCGTTGGTTGGATTAACCTTATGTGAATATAAGGTAGGTCTAATCCCTGTTTGACCAAAGTCAGAGTTGATTCAGTAAAACTTGGGCTTGAGTTAGAAAAGTTACCTATCAACTCCACAGTGCGCTTAGTATTTTGTGAGCCCAAGGTGTTGATCACAGCCCACTTATCTCTCCTAAGTCAGGTATTAAAAATTCCACCTTTTGCCCTTGGCTTGATGCATATTTACAATTTAGCTTATTATTTTGATTTACACTTGCAGGAAATTAGAAGCGAGGAGCTACATAATGATGTTTCATAGGTGCTCCCTGGTTATAAACAGGTATGAATACGATTTACACTTCCAGTTCACATTGTATCCATTCCTAGAGCGGATATTTGGCCCTATAGTAATAGCTCGTATTGCAGGAGTAAGCAATTTTTCTTTAATTTAGTTTTTCTTTTACCATTTGTTTAATTTAATTATTCATTTTTGATGTAATTATTGATTTTGCATGAGAGATTTATATATATATATATATATATATATATATATATATATATATATATATATATATATATATATATATATATATATATATATGAATCTTGAAAAATGGGATGTTTGGTTGTTAAGTGAGGTCTTGAATATGTTTTGTGTAGGTTGTGTCTATACCACTACTCACGAGTTATCCATTCATAGCCATGTTGACTGGATTTGCTCTCTCGTTGACTTTAAATTGTGCATCCATTATAAAGAATGTTTTATATGTAAGTTTTTCAGGGACTAGATCTGTCTACTTCATTAATTGCATGCTACTATTAGTTTATTACTTAATATAAGATAATATTTGCATATATTAATGCAACATGATGCAAGAAATGTTATAATTATTTTTATCTTGATAATTTGGTTTCTTGTCATCAACAGGTATCCATCATAACGGGGACATTCATGCTGCAAAATAAAGTTGTGGTAATCTTCACCTCCTCAGTTCTATAGCTTTTTTTTAGGGTTAGATTCATAAAGTAACAATGCACTTTCACTGATTTATTTATTTATTACAAGTTTATAACATCCTAATTTCATTTTTTCTTATTAGAACATTGTACTTTCAAAAATCTACCCAATTATCTTATTGTATAGCTTGAGTGCATTTGTGGCTTAATCTTAATAATAATTCAATTTTATATTATCTTATTGTCATGTTTGTTTAGTAGGCTTAAGAAGAGTAAACAAGGTATCCTTATCTCAGTTGCAGTCAAACCACAAGCTTCCGGGGCCAATTAAGTTGTTGGGACATTTTCTGAAGTCAAACACCTTCTTCTTGTGTATAAATTCAATAGCAAATTCAGTACTTTCTTGTGTATAAGTTCTATTAGAAGACAAACATATTTTTGATCCCTTTGATATCCATTTGTCTACTGTTGGAATGATTATTTGTGACATTAACTTTTGTGCAATATATTATATTTTTTGTATATGGTATTTTATTTTTTATTATGATACATGAAATGGAAATTTGATTTGAAAATTAGTAAATCTACAAATAATTTTTTTTAAACAGTTAAAATTATGATACGCAAAAATATGTGTCATCTGCATTTATGACATGGCCTTTCTTGATAGGGGCTTTCTTGATATGCATTGCGTGTCATTAACACGCGCGTCGTAAGGTTACGATGCGCAATTGCGTGTCGTCTTCCGTTATGACAGGGCCTTTCTTGATACGCATTGCATGTCGTAAACGTGCGTCGTAATTGCGCGTCGTAAATGAGCGTCGTAAATGCGCGTCGTCTCTCTTTATGACATGGCCTTCCTTGACGCGCATTTGCGCGTCTTCTGAGCCCTTTACGACGCGCAATGAGCGTCGTAAAAGGCTGTTTTTCTAGTAGTGAAAAGATTTGAAATGAGCTCTTTGGGAGAAATGACCATGTTTTTGGGGCTTCAGGTTAAACAGAATTCAACCGGCATCCTTCTACATCATGCTAAGTATGTGGAGGATATTCTTGAGAAGTTCGCGCTTAATGATGCTAAATCTGCTTCAACACCGATGGCTGAACGACCTCTCCTGACTCCAGATCCAGAAGGCGAACCCGTAGATCAAACTCTCTATCGATCGATGATCGGATCCCTGATGTATCTTACTGCAAGTCGACCAGATATTATGTTTGCAGTTTGGCAATGCGCACGTTATTAGGGTAACCCTAAATTCTCTCATCTTATTGTTGTTAAAAGAATTTTTCGGTATATCAAAGGATGCCCTAAATTGGGTCTTTGGTATCCGAAGAATTCTGAATTTGATCTTTATGCGTTTACTGACAGTAATTATGGAGGTTGTGAGCTTGACAGGAAATCAACTTCAGGAGGATGTCAATACCTAGGTGACAGACTAGTTTCATGGCAATGCAAGAAGCAGCACACTGTCTCGACTTCGACAGCAGAAGCGGAATATGTAGCTGCATCAGCTTGTAGTTCTCAAGTTATCTGGATCCAACATCAGCTGTTGGACTACGGTTTGAATTACCACGAAACCCCTATATATTGTGATAATGAAGTTGCCATACAAATTGCTAAGAACCCAGTCCAACACTCTAAAACCAAACACATCGATATTAAAATTCACTTTATCAGAGATTGTTATGAACATTCTTTAATTCGAATAGAACAGGTCCACACCGATAACAATGTGGCGGAACTGTTCACAAAACCTTTTAACAAAGCTCGCTTCGATGTGCTCGTTGGATTTCTGAAAATGATACGTTTTGAGGACTAAGTTTTTCATTTCCGGTTTTATTTTTATTTTTATCTTTATTTTTTTTCTTTTTTTTTCTTTCATTTTTGGTTTTATTAGTTTTTTATTCTGAACTTTTGTTAGGTTAATTTAAATCTGCGCATTGTTTTGTTTCGTGTTCTCATCCATGCACAAATTTAGGGGGAGAAATAAAAAAAAATCCAAAATTAATATATATATATATATATATATATATATATATATATATATATATATATATATATATATATATAAATTAGAAATCCAAAAATAGTGTCATTTTTGTTTAGCATTTTTTTTTCTGACAACTTCGGTTGTAAGTATTGTGATGGGAAATGAAATAACCAAGTGATAACAGGCAATCTGAATCAGTGTAATGTAGCTAAGTTGAATCGTCTACGCTCTGTACTCGATGTGCTGGTAGGCACGAAAGATTTTAAATGGACTTGACTAGGAAAAGTTGAACCTAATGAATTTAAGGACTTGACAAACTTTGACCTAGTTTGACCCGTTTAACCTGATGTCACGACCCTCGGATAGGTTGAGCAGGGAGATAAACATGGGAATATATCGGTCACACTAAATAACCCGTATCTAGAACCGTGGCGTGACTTTTCCTCGATGTGCGGATTCTATCCATAATTCCGGTTGGATGGGGCGACTGGTAAAGTTCGATAAATTAGGTCTGTAAAATATCATTTTCTTTCTTTCCGTCTGTTAGTCATATGTTGCACCCTTTGCGTGATTGGAAGAGATCCGACCTGGATTGAAACATATGCAACTCCATTTCTCTGCAAATTATATATATGAAATTCTTCTTATCTGTTAGTCATATGATGGTTCCTTTGCGTGACTTCTAATCTGACCTGGTACACAGCATATGCAACCTTCTTCTTCTCAACCCCTCTGAAGTAATAAGTAATAGAATTCTGAATCTATCTTCTCTCTGAATGGTTGTCTGCTCACCCGGTGTAAGGAGTACTCTGGAAGTTCTTGAAGGCTGGAGCATGTCAGGAAGCCGGAAAGACGTTTTGATACATTTAAAATTGAACATTTACAGGTTGTCTGTAGATCTCGCTGCTCAATTTAGGTGGACAACAATATCCCTGGTTGTAGTCAGTTAAATGGTCATAAGATGAATCAAATTAAGATTTAGGAGTTATCATAATGATGGACATTCATAATTAGATATGTACCTAAATCTTGTCATTGGTAAAATGTCCAAATCTGTCAAAAGTTTTTCGTGTTTAAATGGACCACAATACTGGCAATCGATCAGACGAAGATGTGAAGATAAGGGTACCGAGAAGTAAATAAGATTGTTCAATAACTTTGATCCAAGCATCACAAAAGTAGTAGTAGTTAAAGTTTTAAAATTTTATTTTAAATTTTTATTTTTATTTTTATTTTTTATTTTATTTTATTTTAATTGTTGATTTGCAATTTCAAATTTTATTTTAATTTATTTTTTTTTATTTTTTTTACAATTTTTATTTTATTTTACTTTTTTTACTTTGTTTTATTTTTCTAGCATTTAAATTGTGGTGTGTTAGTTTTTTATTTTTTTTAAAGTTTTTATTTTATCTATTTATTTCGAAATTAAATTAATCCTCAAAAGATTTTATAATTAATTGGTGAAAATTGGAAATACTGGGTAGCTATCAGGTAAGAGGATAAGGAAGGTAAAAAGTTAAAAAAAAAAAAAAGGGAGTTCACTGCCGGAATCCCCTCACTCAAGAGATTCTGGCCGCAAAACTCAAACACTCTCAAATTGCTGAAAAATTTTCTCTCGATTTTCGGAAAAACAAATACATCATCGTGAAGGTAACATCGTATAGATCTCAAATATGTATTTTGTTTCATAGTTCACCGCTCCATTGTGTGTTAAAATTAAAAAAACCGATTCGGGGAGTTTACGGCCGTAAGCTTAGGCCGTAAACTCCGAAAGTTGACGATTTCGATTTACGTTTATTTTATTGTGATGCTATTTGTCTTTGTGTTTACGAATATATGCTTATCATTTGTTATCTCAAAGGAAATAGTCGGTTTTTGGCCGTTTGTGGGAGTAAATATTCATAGGCCGTAAACTCCCAGTTTACGGCCCATGAATTCGAGTTGTTACTGCCTTGGAATGCTTGAAAGAATTCGGTGATAATTGCGTATTGATTTTTCGAAATGATCTTTAAGCCGTAAACTAGTGTTTACGGCCCAAGAACCAAATAGTCAAATAAGTCACGTTTTTTTTTTTTAAAAAAAAAGAAAAAAAGAAAAGGGAGGGTAGTAAACATAAAATATTGATAGATAAATTTTATTTTGATCATATTTTTATTGTCATATTTTTGGGTCAAAACTAATTTTATTTTTTTGGTGTCGGTTTCTTATAACTATATTTGAGTGCAGATAATGGCAAATCTCAAGTTTGCGGAAATGCATAATCTGGCAATCGTTCTTGCTGATCCACCTGTCATACGTTCCGATATGCAATCAATGATTCACAGGCTGCGTGAATGTTGTACTGCATCAGCATTAACAGTCAACCTGGTGATATACCAGAACATTGTTCGTGAATTTTGGGCGACGGCGAGGACGCAGATGGATGATGATGGCAATTTCAGGGTTGTGGCAAAGGTGCAAGGACGAGACATCGTGATCAATGAAAGCTTTGTTCGAGAGGCGTTGTTGATTGACGATCAACCTAACTATTCGTCGGAGATTGGTATCGAAGATGTTCAGAAGATACTGCGACGGATGAGTTATGAGGGAACTTATCCGCCAACTTTGAAAAAGTTGCTCCATCCGTATTGGAGATTTCTAGCTCATGTGTTCGTAAGTTGCGTATCGGGTAGAAGGTCTGGGGCTGATGAAATCTCTCAACGCACAACTGGTGCGTTGGTGTCTTTGGCTGCAGGAATTCATTTCAATTTCTCGAAGTTCATTCTAGAAGAATTCGTAATAAACATCCGAGCTTCTACGAGGGATACTTTTCTCCAATATCCCCGCTTTATTCAAATGTTTGTCAATATACATTTTCCGGAGGTTAGAAAGGAGGGAGATACTTTGGATATGAAGTCGTTGGGTCCACACACTGTGGGACTCATTAAACAAAACAGAAGAGGCAAATTCATCTTCCGAGGGATTTATCCATTGGAGAAATTTGGAAAGTTTACAGAATTAGATGAGCCGCTAGTGTCATACGGATCGTCAGAACCGGTTTCTTCTGAGAAAACATCTACTGAGGGATCAAATCCATCAAACATAGTAATAGATGTGTCTGAAGATGATGAAGATTCACCAACTCCGAAAGACCAAAGTGCTTCTCGTCATGAACATGAATCGAGTGAAAGACAAGATGAAAGGGAAATGGTTACTGGTGATGATAGACATGACTCGTTTGAAAATTTTGATCTTAAAGGATTTGATAATGATGATATCGTGGCTTCCTGGGCCAGTAGTGCCAATATTGTGTCTCACGAGACTCTTGACACAATCTTTCAAAATGTTGATGATGTTGTTTTGCCGACAACTGAGACGAGGAAGTCAAGCGAAACTCTTACTCCAACCTCTGAGCAGATGGTGTCAACTTCAATTTCAATGGAGATAGTTGTGGGATGTTCCCCTCCCGTGTCTATTTCTCCTACAACTGAACCATTTGTTGGTGTAATTCCTCCACAAGCTGACCAACCTCAATCAAAGTGGAGAAGACTTGACACAAGACAATCCGAGCTAATTGCTAGTTTGGTCAGTGGTCTTCCTATACCGCCAATTGCTACTGCTACTACACGACTTTCTGCAACAAAGATGTTCACAACTGGACCAAGTTCAGTTTTTGATGTTGCCGGCACCTCGGCACCACCCGACTTTTCAGTTCCAAGATTCAATAGGGATGCTGCTTCTGAGCGGCTGACTTTGCACATGGCAGAAGAACAACTTCTTTCTCCCAGTCCTTGAGGAAAGAGCATTTCTATAAAAGAAGGGGGTACTCCAAATGATGATCCATCTCTTGGTAGTTTACAAAAGGAGATCTCTATGCTAATCCAGAAAAATATTGAACTTGATATTCAAGTAGACTTCGTGCTCAGAATATTGATCTTCGTATTCAAGTGTCCAAGCTTCAGTCAGATAAAACTTATCTTGGTGGACAGCTGGTAGAAGTTAAAAAGGATAAGAAAGTGAAAAGAAAGCAGATTTCTGATCTTCAAGAACATTTCAATTTGTTAACTTCGAGCTACTTTGAATTGAAAAAGAAATTGGAGGATGATTTTGGTGAGAAGTATAAAACAACTGTAGAAGAACAAATAATAAATTTACACGTGCAAGCATATCCAATAGATGTGCCAACTGGTCAATCTTCTGGCTCTGCTAAGCGTATTGCAGTTGTTCCTCCTATGGCTCCTCATATTCAAGAGATAATTCGGAAAAATCAAGAAGATGATATTGAAAGGGGGCAGTTGTTATTCAAGAGAAATGCTACTCAGAGTGCTTCGAAGGGTGGTCCGTTGGTCACCGTGACTGATCTTGAACTTGTTCGATTCAGAGATACTTTCGGGGATCGATCGGGTGTGGCTGCTTGGGGATTTCACGATCCTCTTCGACTTTGGATTATCATTCGCAAGAGTGGTAACTCAGAGTTGTATAAAGACATTCATGCTTTTAGTTCGTTGACGAGAATTGATCTTACGGAGTTGTCACAAGCTCCTTTTATCAATCTATTAAATAATCCTCAAGTTTCGCAATTCAAATTGTTTTTGGATGAGCAAGTCAAGAAGGGTTTCCCAATGATGCCAACTGCTGAGTCAGTCATCCTGGAACATCCAGATGTGTTTGAAGCTTCTTCTGATAAACCTCTGCAGGTGGTTATGTGGCCACCCACTACACAACTGAAACAATTTCCCATTGTTCAAGGTTATAAAGATGGATCGCTTGGTTCTATGGAGTGATGGGTTTATGATGAGAGTACTTCTGGTGCAGTCATTAAACTCAAGAATGGGTGTATACGGTTGTATGATCGCAGAGACCTGTTGCAGTTCAGGAAGTGGGATATTCATTACCTAAGCAAATTTCAGATCAAAGTGGTTGAAGATATCTATGAGGAGGGAGCCAAGGCGTATACCAGGATGGTTGCAGAGATCTTGAGCAAGCAGATGTGGAATGGCGCAATGGGCCAAATGGATGTCATGCCGGTAAAGAAAGGAATGAGGTCGAGCTAGTCCAAACCAAGGGGGAGAATGAAAGACCCTGTATAGTGGTTTGGTCTAGGCATGGTATTTGATAGTAGTGGGTGTGTAGAAATATTGTTTTTGTCTTGAGTTTACGGTCAAGGTATGTTTACGGCCGTAAACTCCTTACAGCCGTAAACACCTTAAGGTTGTAAGTCGAGTCTATAAATAGGGCGTTGTGTCAGGCTTTATTGGTTGTTGATGCCTTCGTATTCTCCCAAGTTGTATCAGACGTTTTATAGCTTTAAAGCATATACAAGCTTGGTTTTTGTTCTATATTTGCTTATTATTTCGTGTTTGCATCTGTGATTCTCTTTGATCATTGGTAGATCTGTTTTTCGTCACTTTACAGAAAGAATTCTCAAAAGCTCTATAGGAATACATCAGGACAGTCACAGATTTCGGGGACATTCTCGAAGTTTCTAACTTCCTTTTTCCTGCGGATCACATGGGCTAGGAATGCATGACACTCCTTTCGGGAAAAACTCTTGAGTTTTGATGCACGAAATGATACGAAGGTCGGAACTGAATCTATCGCCGTAGATTATGAGGGTCTGACCAGAGAGGAGATTGGAACGGATGGCTTTTTTAATACAAGGGTATCGGCACGATTGGGACTCAACCAGTCCAGGTCACATATAACATCAAAACTATTTATGGAAACTGGCATATGATCAATGGATGAAGAATGGTCGTTCAAAGTAAGGTACAATTTATGGATGTATCAATAAAGTTCTCTTTCCTACTGTTAGTCGTCTTGATGGTGATTGCTTCATTTACTAGTGAAGGGCTAAGATTAAGAAGATGTTTGAATGAATAGTTAACAGATTTTCTTTTAGTACTAGAATCGAAAAGGATTGCAGGCGTAAGAGTTGTTGAGGAGGAGTATACCTGAGGCGATGGTGGGATCAGCGACTGTCTCCTCTCGTCCTATTGCTAGAACTCTTCCGGTGTTGCCAGCAGTTGCTGTCTTGGGGAAATTTCACTTGTAATGCCCTACTTCTCCGCAACCATAGAAGACCTGACCAATGCCCGCTCTGGAAGTCTGATTGATTGATGGAGTTGGTCTCTTGCAGTTCTTTGCAGTGTGACCCTTCTTGCCACAACTGTTGCAAAACACCTCTATACATGGGCTGGAAGTGAGGTGATGATAGTTGCACTTGTCACAACTAGGGAGGGTTCCAGCATACCTACTGGTAGGTTTTCGAGCTGAGGATCCAACAACAGAAATAGCTGCAGGGTTAGTAGCAGTGTGAACTGCCACAGTTTGCTGCCTCTTCGAAGATTTCTGCGATATCTGACTTTTCTTCTTCTTTTCAATTTTTCTGATCTCGTCACTCCTCTATGTCGGTTCAGGAGTGGTAGCTGCTTCTTCAAAGTCATCACTATGGTCTATTAAGATTCGTGCTAAACATTTGGCGCTGTCGTATGTGTCTGGCCTCGCAGCTATGACGTTCCCTTTTGTTGGCTGGGCCAATCCCCTAATGAATCTCTCTATCTTCTTACTCTCTAGGGTAACCATTCCAGTACAGAGTAGCGCCAAGTCATCGAACCTGGAAGTGTAAGCAGCAATATCGGAACCTTTCATCTTCAAGTTCCAGAGTTCGTGCTCTAATTTCTGTATTTCGCCCTGAGGGCAGTACTCAGCCAGCAGAAGTTCCTTCATGGCCTCCCAACCCATAGCATTAGCTACAGGTAAAGTTAGGGATTTGACTCGGCCGTTCCCCCAAGTCAGGGCTTTGTCGATGAAGGTGCAAGCGGCGAACTTCACCTTATCAGATTCTGAGCAGGCACAAATTTCAAAGATTGATTCGATTTTCTCGAACCATCGGGTGAGGGAAATGACACCTCTAGTGCCATCGAAGGACGTGGGTTTTGCATTCATGAAGTCTTTATAGGAACCCCCTTTTCGGTGTCCCTGGCTATCTTCTGGGTTTTGGGTCTGGGGACCACCTCCTGAACTACCGGGGTTTCTTTGTGACATGACGGCTGTCACTGCCGCAGTAATGGCTGTTTGAAGCGTTACGAGATCAATCTGAGGAGGATGGGGTGGTGTAGGGTCGTTGGTCTTTGAACTGGGTCTCTTTCTTGGAGGCATCTTGATCTAATAAGATCAGGAAAGAGAGGATGATAAGTCCTCCGAATTGAATCGAGAGATATAACTGATATATATTCCGAATAAGCGATAAAGCAGGAAAGAGTTATCAAAACAGATAAATTATCGCTAAAGGAATGATCAAGGAACAATGCTTGAATGAAAATTTCTACAAAGGATTGGCTCGAGAAATACTCCCATAGTATTTCGTGATTCGCTGTGACCATGGTTCGATGTTTGGGGTATTAGGGTAAGTTTTAGGCATGCTGAAAACTATAGTCACTCCCAAGCACATGTTGGCCGTGTCTCAAATGAATATAGTTGGCCAGGCTATATTGATCTTAGACACGACTACATAACTGCCCAGGTTTAACCGCAGCATACAACACCCATATACTTATGTTTTGTTCTACTTGTAGCTACAGATCTCGGCGGTTAGGTATATTTGTATACTTTTGAAAATACTTATACTTTGAAGTATACTTTTAGTTTAGAGCACTTAGGCCCCTTTAATGTTTATAGTTTTATACCATGTAAGGTTTGGTATACTTAGTTCCTAATAAACAAGGGCTCTGATACCAATCTGTCACACCCCGAAACCGAAGGCGGAAACGTTCCGGGGCGGAGGACGTCATGAATATCGCAACCAATGTACATAGTAAGCAAAATAAACAACCATTACATTACATATTAAAATTTACATTTGTTCAAAAGTAAAGTTGTACAGTGTTATACATATGTATATATAAACAAAAGCAAGACGTGTCTTCGATGCACTCCGTCTTCAGCAAAAGGATCATCGGGTACCTGTCTAATGCGTACCTGAGAATACAAGCAGTTTGAAAATCAGCATAAAGCTGGTGAGTTCATAAGCGGTTTTGTTTTTTGAAAATGTACGAGTTTCCTTTTAGTTTCTGAAAATGTTACGACCTAAGAAAATCCCATATTTTCTTAAAAGTAATGTTTGGTTAACTGATATATTGTATGATTCTGATTATGTTCAATTGTTATTCCAGGAAAATCCTATATTTTCCTAAAGTGTTTATGAAGTGTTATCGAACCTGAAAGTAACGTACAAGTATCTACCATACTTAAAGTGTGTGTGTGCGAAGTTTCCTTAAAGTTTGGTTACCTTTAAGCGTACATTAGTTTTAAGACGTATATAAAACTAATAAATAAGTATAAAGTTTTCATAATCTTGATTGCGAGTTCCATAAACATACTACAGACTAGATTTGACTCGAGACGGGGCCAATATCTTCTATGACTTTTGTCACCCTTGAACCTTTCGGTTTGGCTGTAGCTAGCAGCTAGGTGCGGGATAGTCAGTCCCGTATAGATCTATACACTCAAGTCACACTCTCCCCTTTCTAGAGATTCTGGTTACAGAGATAGTCCTCCACTTTCGTGTCTAAGGGAAGTGTTGCAAAGGACGTGTCTCCAATCTTAAGATTCATGAATTTAAAACTGAAAATATTAATACGGAAATCCTATTCTACTGGTTCTTTACTCTCGTGTCTAGGGGGAGTACTAACTAGGACCTGACTAAGTTCCAATGATACATGTCCCTCACACTCGTGTCTAGGGGGTGTTTTATTAAGGACAATACAAAAGTTCTATTTATCATCCTCCACTCGCGTATCTCTGTGGAGTGTTACCGAGGACAAAACAATATATTAAGTTTCCTGTTCAAAGTTTAAAGGTTATGTTTTTAACTATTATAATGTGGAAAACCATTTGTGAAAATATAAAATACGACAATTTATAACGTTTTTCACAAATTATATGATAATGTGATCTGCAAGTTCAAATGGTTATCTTCTATGATTTGTCAGTGTTAAAAACATATGTAATATGAAACACAACACAAATAAAATAAGTTTTGAGTACAAGTATTGTGACAACCGTCAAATTTCGGTCAAGTCAAAGTCAACTAAAGTCAGCTAGTCAAACCGTTTGACTCAATTTGCCCATGAGTACTAAAATTCACACTATGAAACTTCTACATAACTTCTATTCTAATGAGAAATCATAAAGCTAAAAGTGCGAACATCTAGATCTCCTTAACCTAAAACTGTAGTACGTGGCGAGCCAAACCGATAAAACAATGATGCTTACTCATCGGGAGTGTGTAAGATCCTTAAACAAGGCTTAACAGGGTTTACGAACCATGCGTTGTGATGTCGGACACTCACAACTGTCCCAAATGGAACCTCTCTCAATCGTTTTCGCTCTATCTCTCTCTATGTCAAATCTTTCCCAAATCCCTCTAAGTATGTGAAATCTCTCTCTAATATATCTTTGTATGAGAAATCTCTCCAAGAATGTCAAATCTCTCCCAAATCTCTCCAAGTATGTGAAATCTCTCTCAAATATCTCTCTGTATGAGAAATCTCTCCAAGAATGTCAAATCTCTCCCAAATCTCTCCAAGTATGTGAAATCTCTCTCAAATATCTCTCTGTATGAGAAATCTCTCCAAGAATGTCAAATCTCTCCCAAATCTCTCCAAGTATGTGAAAACTCTCGCAAAACGGCTCAAAACGGCGCGAAAACGAGAAAAATAGGGTTTAGGAACCGAAACCAAGAAGAGAGGCTTCTTAGGCGAGGACTGAGCCTCTGTTGGCTGTGGCACGCGAGGACCGAGCCTCTGTTGGTTGTGGCACGCGAGGACCGAGCCTCTGTTGGCTAAGGCGCGTGAGGACTGAGCCTCTGTTGGCTGTGGCACGCGAGGACCGAGCCTCTGTTGGCTAAGGCGCGCGAGGACCGAGCCTCTGTTGGCTAATGCACGCGAGGACCGAGCCTCGGTCTCTGTCGCTTCTCCACTTTCTGTCTCTACCCGCCTCTCGGTCTCTACTCCGCCTCTCTGTCTCTTCCCTACTCTCGGTCTCTGCTCCTTCTCTCCTCTCTGTCTCTTCGCGCCCCTCTGTTCTCTCCTCCCCCCTCTCGGTTCCTACCCTCTCTCTTCTCCCCTCTCGGTTTCTACCCTCCCTCCTCTCGGTTTCAGCATCAGAAGGCCGAACCTCGGCCAGAATTCGGAAATTTGTCACTTTTAGCCCATTTTTGATATTTTTAACATTTTAAGCCTGTTTTTCGTGATTTTAAAGCGGGATTTTCTCCAGAAATTATATTTTAACATAATAAACTCTAAATATTCATAATTTAAACATATTTTGATGAAAATCATTATTTAAATAATTAAAATCAAATGGGTGAATTATTAAAGGTGGAGTGTTGACTTTGCCTTATCCAATGTCACAAGCAACCACCCCACACCCACTCTTTGACTAACCACACCTCCCCACCCTACCTAAGTCACTTCAATGTCCCTTACACTCAATTTACACTCATTCCCACGTTTTTAGAGCTGGAACAAACATCCTCTCTCCTCATTTCTCTCATTTGCCCTCATTTCACTAAGTATCAAACACCACTTTTCTCTCAAACTTTTCCCACACCAATTTCGAGATTCAAGGCTGATTTTCAAGTGTTCTTCCAATCTTAGTAAGTATAATTCATCCTCCTTATGATTATTTCACTTCATTTTACTCAAATCATGAATGTCTTACACAAACTCCATCATATTAGCGTTAGAGCTTCGAATCTTCAAGTGATTCTTCAAGTGTTCTTGGGTTGAACACTTCTCTTCTTCAACACTTATCTACTGAAATCACTCAAGGTGAGTTCATACCCCTACATTTTCATGTTTTCTCAAGTTTTCAGGGGGGGAGTACAAGTTAAAACACTAAGAACATAACTAAAATTTTCTAACAGCCTTCATCAGAAAAGTTCAACTCCATTCACGGACTGTTTTGGGCATCTTAAACATTTTTGTTTTCAAAACTGTACAAGGTGCACATAGTTCAAGTTTTTAGCTTTAAAATGACTACTTGCACACCTCCATACGATTTTTCTACAATTTATGGTGATTTTTACAAAACTACCTATCATTTCAAACAACAATCTGGACCAGTCTGTGATTTTGGACTTTTTCACCCAAGTTGGAGGTCATTAAAAATCGTGATAAAAATTATGAGTAAACTAGACAAATTTTTTGAACTCTCAGAATTTACGGATCTAGTTTTCGACTTCGTATGATTTTTCTATGATTTTTCCAAAACAGGGCAGAATGGCTAAATTTAGCCAAGAGCATGTAAATATCATAACACTTTGTAATATGTTGAGCAAAGTGTATAATCATAAGTTCTAATTATTGAATGTGTTTCTTTGTTAGTTTATCATCATGAACTGAAACTAAGTCATTCATAATAAATATTATTCAATCATTTTAGAACACGTATATTAAACTATAAAAAGTATAGTTTGATAAATTCATAACACTAATACACTTCCATAAAAGAGTTCATACATATTACATACATTTTAGATAAACTATAATAGGTATAGTTTATGATACATCACTCAACGCACTCGTACAAAAAGGGTACATTCATACAAGAAATATTTATATTCACACACATTTCACGTAAACTTGTTAACCTATATTGTGAGACTCTCTCTCTCTCTCTCTCTCTCTCTCTCCCCGTACGTCCGAGTGCGGGATATAATTCCTGGTAGTTATAATCAGAATCTCCTTGAGGGAGAACGTGATACTTGTATATAGATCTATATTAGGTTTGACACCCCACACCTTGCTGCTAGCTACAGTTGGACCTGCAAGTCTACGGGTGACAAATGTCATTTTATTTTTCGCGACACCTGAGAGCGTCGTGGCAGGTTCACATAGTCATAGTATGATTATAGCGACTCACATAGGGATATAACAATCCATAAGTTTAAGGGATTTTATTTTTAAAACCTAAATGAGTTTTATGTCGATTTAAAATCACTTTTTATCTCTATGAGTACAAATATTACTGTACACTTTTGGTTTTGGTAGTTACGACTACACATCATTTGAAACAACATTTATACTTTTAAGTATGGTCAATACTTGTTATTTCTCGGTCCTCTAATTTAGGACTACATATATATAAAGTATTAACGAACATGAGAACATACAGAAATTTAATTTAATTCAAACGCGTCCATGCTCATTTAAGTACATAACATTTTCTATTAATAAGAAAGGTTACTTATACATTTTGGTTTTCAGTCATAAGACTACATTAAGCAGATTTTAAAGAAGACATCGGATTTTCTGATACATATTCTAACGCTTTTACAAGGAAAACGATTTACTTTTCCAACGAAATCTCTTATGAACTCACCAACCTTTGTGTTGACACTTTTCAAAACTACTTGTATTCTTAGGAATTCAGTGAAAACAGGAAATCAACAACATTTTGAGGATGGGACGATAAATCGTCAAACAGTTCATTTTGTATTATAATGTAATTGATGTGAATCATGTAAACATGTGCTATGATGTAACGTTTTCAATTATATTTGTGTTTGTTGTATTTACTTTGAGCACTATTATACTCATTGTTGTGATCCTCTACATGAAGTCCTCCACCCCCGGACGTTTCCGCCATCCTTGGTTTGGGGGTGTGACAAGTATTACTTGTACTTTGCTTGTATTCCCCCCTAAAAACAATGAAAAACATTGAAAAAGGGTAGGGGTATGAACTCACCAGACTAGAAAACGCAACGATTTGAATGTTAAGCGTTGGTTCGGGGCTTGATTACACGTGAGGTTCCTATGTAATATGAAATAATATCCAAAGGTATCTAATTAGACTTTAAAACACTAATTAGATATGATAATACACTCCACTAAGCGAAAACACTTCAAATCAAGTGTTTGGAGTGACCCGGGTGACATCTACGAATGTGTATGGCTTGGATAATGAGTTTGGACTTCAAGAGTAAACTGGTTAGGGAGTTTACGGCCTTAAGACCATAACCATATGAGTTGACGGCCATGAACTCATGAATGTGAGGTTTTATGGTGCCAAATGGTAAGATAACACTTGAGAAATGTTGGGATGAGTTTATCTAAGGCTTAGGAATGAATTAAATCACCAATAACACCATCAAAAGGAGTTTACGGCCCTAAACATGGAGTTTACAGCCGTAATCTCCTATACCCCTCTTATATTGATGATTTGGTGGCTTTAGATCAATCACATGTGATTCAAACTAATTTTGCAAGCCTTAGAATGAAGTTTGGGCATCATTTGACTTGTCTTAATGAGTTTACGGCCCTAGAACCAATACTTGCGGGGTTATGGCCGTAAAATCTCAAATGAAGAGTTTTTATTATGTTTAAGGTCCCCAAATTGATTTTGGTTGGTTCTAGGATTTATTCCAAGGCTAATGGTGTGTTTAAATGGCTTTTAAACACTTGGTTTTGAGTTTACTCTCCATGAATGATGAGTTTACGACCCAAGCTTGTTCTTGGGCAGTAAACTCATGTTTACTCCTCAAAAACCATGTTTAAGGTGTTCTAAGTCCGAATTGGTAAGCCATTAAGTCATATCTAAGTCCCAAAGTTGGTTTGGAAGGGTTTAAAGGCTCAAAAATCCCTTATATTTGTGTTTACAGCCCAAGCATGTTCCAGGGCCGTAAACACATGAAAATGGTCCTTTTCCAAAGATTAATCACGAAATTGAAGGCTAATGGTGCTATACTATGAGTTAGGGAAGTTACCTTGATGGATTTGAGCCTTAAATTGATGTTTTTTGACCTAGTTCTTTGATTTGAGGAGAGAGGTTAGAGAGAGAGAGAGTAGTGAGAGAGAGAGAGAAAAAGCTTCAAATGGAAGCTTAAACCTCTTTAAATAGGTTCTAGGTTTTGGACACGGTGGAATTCTACTCGATACCAGCGTTAAACGGGGCTTTTGGTCGCACCCGATTAAGATGTCGTAACCCGATATGGTCGAAACTAAAAATTTTCTAAGTAATAGTTTGGGATGTTTTCATGAGTTTCTAACGTGTTTTGATGTCAATTAAGTCATAATAGAAGTCACCAAAATAATGACTTAATTTATAACTTAAACAGAAACAATTCGAAAAAGACGAATTTTATGGACGGAAGCGGGTTACTGCGGTGGGGCAAACTTCGGGTTGTGACACTCTCGTATCTCGGGGGGGGGGGGGGGGGGGGGGTATTACTAAGGACGTATCAAAGTTCTATAATTTTAAAAGTACTGATGTGAACAATCATATGTGAAATGTAAAATATAACACTATATAATAAGATTTGAACTCGGTTCGGAAACTAATTCTGCAAGTCAAACAGTGGGTTAATACGGTTTCGATTGTTAAAAGTTTACGAATTATGAAAACATTTCAAAAGATATAGTAAATTTAAGTACAAGATATTCTTGTACTTTTGCTTGTATTCCCCCCCCCCCCCTTTTGAAACATTGAAAAACATTGAAAAGGGTAGGGGTATGAACTCACCAGTCGAGGAACGTGTCGGCTAGGATGCTAAGTGTCAGATCGGGGAGTGACAACGAGTGAGGTTCCTATGTAATATGAAATGATTCACAATTGTATCTAATTAGACTTTTAACACTAATTAGATGTGATTATACACTCCAAGACGCGAAAACACTTCAAATCAAGTGTTTGGAGTGACCTGGGTGACATCTACGGACGTATAGGGCATAGATATGGAGTTTTCTCTTCAAGAGTAAACTCCTATGGGAGTTTTTGGCCCTAAGACCATATCCACATGAGTTGACGGCCGTAAACTCATGGTTTATGGGTTCTTGGTTGCTAAATGGCCATATAACACTTGGGGAAATTAGCTACGATCAAATCTAGGGTATAGGGAAGGATTAAACCACCAAAGGGACCATTTAATGGAGTTTACAACTGTGAACTAGGAGTTTACGGCCATAAGATCCTAAGTACTCTTTCCTTTCATGTTTTGGTGGCCCTAGATTAATCAGATGTGATTCAAACTCATTTTACAAGTCATAGGGTGAAGTTAGGGCACATTTTGACCAAATTATAGGAGTTTACGGCCCAGGAACCTATCCTTGGGGGGGGGGGGGGGGGGGGGGGGGTTTACAGTCGTGAACTCCTGAGGGAGGGGTTTTTATCAAGTTTAAGGCCCCTAACTTGATTGTGGTTGCTTCTAGACTTTATTCCTAGGCTTAGGAGGTGTTTAAGGGGCTTCTTAACACCTTAAAAGGAGTTTACTGCCCATGAAAGGGTGTTTACGGTCCAAGCATGTTCTTGGGTCGTAAACTCATATTTATCCCCTAAATGACGAGTTCATGGTGTTCCAAGTCCATTCCAATAAGTCCTTAAGTCACTTCCAAGCTCCAAGAGTGATTTAGGAGGGTTTTTGGGCTCCAAAACCCATTTTATGTGTGTTTACGGCCTAGGATTGTTCTAGGGCTGTAAACACATGTTGATGGTCCTATTTCATAGTTTGAACACGAAATTGAATGCCAAAGAGGTTATACTATGAGTTAGGATTGTTACCTTGACGATTTGGGGCTTGAATTTGGATGATTTTGGACCAAGAAGTTGAATTTGAGGAGAGAGAGTAGAGAGAGAGTGAAAAAGGCTTCAAATGAGGTCCTTTGAACTTTATATATGGTTCAAGTTTGGGACACGGTGGAATTCTACCCGATACCGACGTTAAACGAGGCTTTTGGTCGCACTCAATTAAGTTGTCGTAACCCGATATGGTCGAAACTAAAAATTTTCTAAGTAATAATTTGGGATGTTTTCATGGGTTTCTAACGTGTTTGGATATCTAAAAGGTCGTAATAAAAGTCTTAAATTAATTGACTTAATCCAAAAATGAATTTGAAACAATTCGCTAAAGATGAGTTTTATATAGATGGAAACGAGTTACGATGATGAGACAAACTTTGGGTTGTCACATTATCCCCCCGTTAAAGGGAATTTCGTCCTAAAATTCAAGAATTAAGATATAAGGAATGGATTTGGAAAGAGATCCGGATACTTCTGTTTCATCGGATCATCGCGCTCCCAAGTGAACTCGGCTTCTTACTTGGAATTCCATCGAACCTTCACTATCGGGACGCGACTTTGTTTCGTATGTTTAATCTATCGATCTATGATTTCTATTGGTTCTCCCATGAGGTTCAGGTTTTTGTTGATCTCGGTCTCATGAAAGGGATTACTAGAGTTTCATCGGGTAGGCACTTCTTAAGAATAGAGATGTGGAATACCAGATGGGTCCACGTTTTCTAAAGTGTATCGTGCCCTTTCTATGGGTGTCTTCGATGCCGACTAATTCTCTATCGCCTAGATACTGAAAGGGTCCACGTGTATGCCTTCCCCACTTACCACGTGAACAAGGAAAATGGTTAGATCGAAGGGCATCACTACGATCTCGTAGTAATCATATCGATTCCTGAATGCCATCTTGGGAACATTATTCTCGAGAACTTGTATCTGATGGTACTCTGACCTGAGGTCTATCTTCGCAAAGTATTTGGCTCCCTGAAGTTGATCGAAAAGGTCGTCTATTCGAGGAAGAGGATATCGGTTCTTGATGGTCAACTTATTCAGCTCACGGTAGCCGATAAACATTCGAAAGAAACAAACAATACTGGGGTCCCTCAAGGTGAGGAACTCGGTCTGATGAACCCTTTGCGGAGTAGCTTATTAAGCTGACTGGATAACTCCTGCATTTCTGCTGGAGCTAAGTGATATGGGGACTTGGCTACGGGGGTAGCTCCAGGAATTAGGTCGAAAGGCATCGGGAAAATTGCAGACTTCGGGGATGCTCTCGAGGTCTTTAACTTCCTATTTCTCATTGATCACATGGGCTAGGAACACATGGCACTCCTTTCGCAGAAGCTTTTGGTCTTTGATGTATGAAATGAGGCGAAGGTTGGAACTAAGTTTATCGCTGTAGATTATGAGGATTTGACTAGAGGGAAGGTTGGGATGGATAGATTTCTCGCAACAAAGGATATCAACACGATTGAGAATGAATCAATCCATGCCAATGATAACATCAAAGCTCTTTATTGAAAAACCGGCATAAGATCGATGGGAAAAGAATGATCGCCGAGGGTAAGGGTTCAACCTACGAATATATCACTAGCGTCCTCTTTCTCGTTGTTAGCCATCTCGACGGTAGACATTTCGGTTACTAATGGAGGACTAAGATTAAGATGATATTTGATTGAATAAATAACAGATTCTATTTCAGCAATATAATCGAAAAGGATTGCAAGTATAAGGGCTGTCGAGGAGGAATATACCTGTGGCAACGGTGGGATCGGCGGTTGTCTCATTTTGTCCCATAGCTAAGACTCTCCCAGTGTAGCCAGTTGTTGCTGTCTTCGGGCAGTTTCGCTTGAAATGCCCGACTTCACCGCAACCGTAGCAGGCTTGACCGATACCCACTCCAAAAGCTTGATTGGTTGATTGGGTTGGTGTCTTGCAGTTTTTCGCTGTGTGTCCCTTTTTGCCACAGTTGTTACAAAACACCTCTCAACATGGGCTGGAAGTGAGGTGATGATAGTTGCACTTGTTACACAGAGGGAGGGTACCAGCATACCTACTGGTATGAGTTTGAGTTGTGGATCCGACGGCAGAGACAGCAGCAGGGGCAGTAGCAGCGCGAACTGCCACCGTTTGCTGCTTCTTCGAGGACTCCTGAGAAGGCTGACTCTTCTTCTTTTTCCAAGATTTTCTTTTCTCACCACTCCTCTCCGTCGACTCAGGAGTGGTGGCTGCTTCCTCTAGGTCATCGCTATGGTCGATCAGGGTTTGTGCTAGGCATTTAGCGCTGTCGTAGGTGTCTGGCTTCACAGCCAAGACATTTCCCTTGGTTGGCTGGGTCAACCCCCAGATGAACCTCTCAATCTTTTTACTCTCTGGGGTAACCATTCCCGAACAAAGTAGCGCCAAGTCATCAAATCTGGAAGTGTAAGCGGTGATATCGGAACCCTTCATCTTAAGGTTCTAGAGTTCATGTTCTAGCTTCTGCATTTCGCCCCGAGGGCAGTACTCTGCAAACAGAAGTTCCTTCATGGCCTCCCAACCCATGGCATTGGCTACAGATAGGGTTAGGGATTTGACTTGGCCGTTCCACCAAGTCAGGGCTTTATCGGTGAACGTGCAGGCAGCGAACTTCACCTTATCCGATTCAGAGCAGGCACAGATTTCAAAAATAGATTCGATTTTCTCGAACCATCGGGTTAGGGCAATGACACCTCTAGTGCCATCAAAAGATGTGGGTTTCACGTTCATAAAGTCCTTACAGGAACACTCCTTCTGGTGTCCCTGGCCACCGTCCTGGTTTTGAGATTGGGTACCACCTCCTGTGTCACACCCCAAAACCGGAACAGCGGAAACGTTCTGGGGTGGATGACGTCATGTCAAGTATCACAAAACATGCATTATAGTAATCAAAGTACAACAAAACATTGCATTAATAGTAATATTTTTACATGGTTACTTTACAATACATCAAAGTAATACAAGTAAATATAAGTAAGTACAACTTGGTACTAAGTTATCTTCATCAACAGCTCCGGGGATGTACCTGTCTAATGCTGACCTGTGAATACAAGTTATTTGAAAAGCGAGTATCAGCATTTTTACAAATGCTGGTGAGTTCATAATTAGTTAGTGACATTTCAATCAAATAACTTTATAATGTAGTTGTTTAAGAGTTTACAGTGTATTAGAGTTCTTTCCAGAAAATCCTATATTTTCTTTAATAAAAGCAGCCTTCTACCAAGACTGGTCAGTGTTATGTGGTAAAAAGGTAGTTTTCCCTTAATTGCTATCATTTTCAAAATACTGAATTTGATTATTAAAGAAAGCAAGAGACAACAGGGAAATAACATATGCCTCAGCAGTGAGGATTGCTGACTAAGGCAAAGGAATCATAGACTCCAAGAGAGTATTGAACGAACGACACGCTTGGTTTTGTCTAACAAATGGAGACACAGACCCCAAAAGGTACCAAATGAAAGGTATAGCTGGTAAGGTCTAAACAGTGAATACAGACCTCAGACAGTATCAAATGGAAGATACATCTTGCAAGGTCAAAACAGAGAATACAGACCGCAGACAGTATCAAATGAAAGATACATCTTGCAAGGTCAAAATAGTGTGACTCTGAAAATGAACTACCGGCATACAGTGTAAATTGCTAGTAAAATACCGTTACCTTAAGGCCATGAATTATAACGTATCCCGGGATACTTGTAACCATACTGACTAGAGTACCAGACGCCCTATAAGCGTCTAAAATATGACATTTGTCACCCCTTGGCTTGGTGGGCCATGGACTGTAGCTAGCACTCAGGGTGTGGGGGTGTCAATCCCGTATAGATCTATACACACAATGTCCGCTCTCCTACAGGATATTCTGGTTACCAACTAGACGACGGAGAAGGCTGTGTCCTGAAGATGCATCCCAAATAGTGGGTAGAGACTTCAAAACAGTGGGTAGTGTGTTTCTAATGTAAGCGCTAAACTAGAGGTAGAGACTCTTAACTGAATTGACAAGATCATTCCTGTATGTCCATACTCATATACATAATATATATCTAATGAGTCAAACGAACTTCGGACGGCCATCTGATCCCACCAGACCACATCTCAACGAAGAAAAGGAGATAGGGTGGACGGGCCTTCCTATGTCTTTCAACCATTATTTATATGTACCTATACAAGCACATACATACATCTAACTACGACTGAGTGTGTATTAAGTGGAAACGTATCATCGTGGTGTCAATTCGTA
The DNA here is from genome assembly GCF_002870075.4 of Lactuca sativa. NCBI lineage: Eukaryota > Viridiplantae > Streptophyta > Magnoliopsida > Asterales > Asteraceae > Lactuca > Lactuca sativa. The sequence continues at coordinate 10,498,853 of NC_056624.2, forward strand.
CAGTGTGGAATAACCAAATCGTGAAGTCTAAGTGTACCAAGTATAAGTGTATCACAAAGTGGAAACGACAACTGGTGAAGTAAAAACGTCTAACAAGTATAAGTGGCGACAAGTATAAGCGATATAGAGACAATAACCGGTATAAGCGTATCATGAAGGGAATGCGTTATCAAGTAGGAGTTTTAAATAAGTAAAAGCGAAGCATCAATACTAGCAAATAAAAGTATACGTCGTGAAAAGGGAACTTTGATGAAAACCTTAGAAAAACCTTTATACATCGGAAAATCAATTTTTGGTATTCTTTGGTAAAATGAGTTTGAAAACCTTTAGAAATCTTTGGAACCTTTTTATAATCTAGTTTAAAATGAATTTAGATAAAACAGTATAAGTAAGAGTCTGAAACAAATGAAAACCCTTTTTGAAAACCATTATAGTATGCTACTCAGTAAAACAGTGTACAATGTGGTAAAATCTTGTGCATGCGGGTTAACAATCGCACATGATTGATATGATAACTGGCATGTTTAACTTGTATCCCCCCCATAAAACATGGAAAAAAATTTAAAAGGTTCATTTAGGGGTATGAACTCACCTGGTGTAAGTGGATCCGACGAAGGTGTCGGTTGGGTGCTCGGTGTCAAGTAAGGACTTGGACACACTTAAAGACCTATTTAACATATGATAACATATGTTCACATACAATTACTATATTATATACTAATTAAACAAGTATACGCACTCTAAGGAGCGGAAAACACTTTGGTTAAGTGTTTGGGGTGTCCTGGGTAGCATCTAAAGGTGTGTATGGCTTAGGAATGGAGTTTACTCTCCGAGAGTAAACTCTCTACACTTAGTTTACAGCCCAGGGTCAACTCCCCATGAGTTTACAGCCGTAAACTCATGGTGAGGGGTTCTAGGGTGTTTTAAGGCTTTATCTTGTTCGTGGGATTTTTCTAGGTCCAAAACTATATAGTATGAATGTGTTTAAGGTCCTTAAGGGCTCCATTATGGAGTTTACGGCCCATGAACCATCCCTAAGGGAGTTCACGGTCGTGAACTCTCATTCTTTGAGATTATTGAAGTTTCAAGCCCCTAATACCCTCCTAGAAATTTATAATGAAGCATGAAGCCATTTGGGGGAATTAAAACCATCATTTTGGCATGTTTGAGGGGGTTTACGGCCTTGACACATGTCTGGGCCGTAAACTCCTTTTTTCCCTTCATTTCATTGTGTTTGAATGATCTAAACCCAAAATACCAAGTCCGTAAATCATGTGTTAAGCCTAAGGGTGGTTTGGGAGTGTTTTTAGGGCATTTTGACAAGTTTAAGAGGTGTTTACAGCCTTGGCATATGCCTGGGCCGTAAACTCTCTTTTATGCCTCAAATTGATTGTTTTAAATGACCAAACACTCCTAGGCTAAATCCTCAATTTATTTCCAAGCCTTTAGGGACATTTTGGGGTCATTTTGGTCTTTATTTAGGGGTTTACGGCCTAAGGAGGAGCTTAGGCTGTGAACTCCTTTTCAATAGCTTAAATGGTCCAATTTTAAGCTATAAACACGAATCATAATGTTTAGAATAAGCTAGGGTAAGTGGACTTACGATTTGGAAGCGTTTGGTTGCGGATTTGGATCGAAAGCGGGTCTAATGAGAGAGTATAGAGAGAGAGTGTGGAAAAGCTCCAAATGTAGTTTACTCCCCCTTATATATGGGTGGGAGTTGGAGCTCAGTGGTATTCTACCCGATACTGCCGTTAAACGGGGCTTTTGGTCGCACCCGATTTAGTGGTCATAATAATAAAAAACTGTCTTTTTCCAATTAAATGGAAATGTGTGTTATGTGTTTTTATTTCCTTTTATCACGACTTAACAGCCTATAAAATATAAACAAATGAAATGTTTATTTAATTGACGACCTCAAATTAATAGAACTTTTATAAACTGGAATATTCCGTTAGAGGGAATTTCGTCCTGAAATTCAGGTCTAGGCAAGGAAGTAGGTATGAATGTCCAAGTAGGGGTAAGAGAGTTCTTCCTATTCTGTTTGTCATCGCATTCCCAAGTGAACTTTGGTCCGTGCTTGTCATCCCAAAAGACCTTCACGTACAGGATGCGGATTTCGTCTCGCGTAGCTAGTGGGTTCCAACTAGTGTATCTACAAGGTTAGGGTTCTCAATGGATTCTATCGAGATGAGTGGGGTACGAAGAGTGATGTCGGGAGATCACATATCAAGTCTAAGAGGTGGATCGATCGGGTGTGAATCTTGTGGAATATTCAAAGGTAGTAGCGTCTTGAAAAGGGTTGGACCAAGTCTCCATGAGGATTCTCAGATGGTCCTAAGCTCTCGGAATGGTAGATCTTTTCAGCACTTAGAACATAGTGTACTTCTATGGCAAGATCATCACTAGCATGATCGCCATTTCGAAGTTCATAATGTTCTCACTCGTACTGTGTGTGTAGTCCTTCAGGTTGGTTCTTAGGGAGCTCGGGTGGTCTTTGGTTTCACGTTTCCTGTCAACTGGCTGATAGAGAATTTCTAGATCATCGAGTGGGTTGCGTGACTATGGTTATCTATTTGCTATAGAGTGTCTATCTCAAGCTTGTGCAAAATGAACCTACACTAAAGAATCTTGAGATACGGAAACCCTGGGGTCGGGGAGATAGGGTTTCACCAGACGAGTGTTGGACTATCTCGGGAGGTGGTTCTACTATCTCTGCATGAGATAGTATTCGTGGAACACCTAATAGTCCAAGGATTCTCCAAGACTTTGGTTTATTCTAGTGCGGAAAGCGCGTGCTCCTGCATAACCCTTCGACTAACACCAAGGCCGATGTCAAGTCTATAATCTCTTCGAGATATGGGTCGTGAGGCTTAACACAACTACTTTCGCACTTGATCAAGTATCCTTGGCTGCGAAGGTTATCCTGTGGTTCTCGGTATCCTAGGGTTCACTTCAGAGAATGTATTTTATCATCTACAGGGCAACGACGGTTTCCTCCATGCGAGAGGGTGAAGGATGATAGCCACTACTTGTCTATAACAGGATGGACGAAGTGCTTGAGTAGTTCGAGCATCTACTGCCACTACTCTTCTGAAGGTCCTGAGTTTTCTCGGTCTAGGTTAAATCTAGTGAGTATAGCGTCTCATCACTCGGAACTTGAATAGATCAATTCGCAGTGATTCTCTTGACTCCAGCTCCTATTATATGGAATAGGATGAAGGGCTTTGCTAAGAGGTTCGTGGTTGAGATCATAATTGGCTTAACCATCGATACTTGGTGTATGCAAGCAGTATATCATTGAGGTCGGCAGGATGTTCAGCTGTGCGACTCCACCCCAAACCCACAACCCTACGAGGAACAGGGAGTAGGGAGGAAACACACACCTTAAATCTTTTTTATCTCAATTGTATACCACCTTTACGCATATACCTGGTTATAGTGGTCAGTCTCATGAGTTCTATTCTCTGGGTTCATGAACCGGATGTGCGAGGTGTGAAGGGTCTTTCTGGGGAATCTACGAAGTATGCTTCGGATGGTTGTCGTCTTTTGGAGTATCTGCAATGTCGTTCACTTCGGTGGCGATCTGACTACGAGGGGTCGGTCAACAGCGCACTGTACCCTCTCTTGGGTACTTCGGAAGGTTTAAGATAAGAGGGACGATTGACAGATCGCATTAGGTTTGATTATTTGTGTTAGGTTTAGGTTCAGAAGAACCTTCATTTGCCGACATGGCTATGGAGAAAGTTCTTTTTACGCAGCACTAGGGATGAACACATGGTTGAACGAAGTCAAACCATGATCAATAGAGTCGTCGAAGTTAGCACACTCCGACATGATATGCAATGAAGATCGATAGAGTCATGTGCCGAACAGGCACACAAGTCCTAGGCGTCTCGGGTTTCGTCCTGTGTATCACTACCGCGGATACTTGGACCCATAGAGTCGACGCGGAACTATAGAGAGTCCTAAGTGTTTCCGAATAGAGTACCTTTTCATGAATGGATTCTCACAAGGCATTTCTATAATCGCCTACATATACTAGTCATGTATAGTTAAGGTGGGGAGGACTGTTGACTGAGCGACTCCACCCTAGATCCACAACCAAATGAGGAACAATAAATGGGGAGGAATTCACTCACTCTAGGTCTTTCCATCTTAACTATACATGGCCGTAATGTATATGTTTAGCCATTATAGTTTTACCTGATGAATTTTAAATTTTATAACAGTGCTGCGACTTTCGCCTTAATGGGGAAGAAAATTACATTTGAATTAGCCTTTTATTGTTTTCAGTTTAGTTATCCGAGATCGAGAGACGTACCAAAATATACTAGGTTCGTTGATGCTTCTCCCTAAGCATTAGAGTTAGTCTTTTCCTGTGTCCTTGTCTTTCCCTTCGGTTGGGCAGTCCCTTTTGAAGTGTCCCATTTCACCACATAGGTGGAAAACTGTACGTGTCGCCACATTGGCGGTTGATGTAATGAACTCAACCGAGGTTCTACAGACGCGAGCAGTATGCCCCAACATGTGGCACCTAGCACAATAGAGCTCCCGGCAGACACCTTGATGATGGTAGCTGCACTTGCTGCAATGGGGAAGGTTTCGTAAGTATGGTCTCCTAGGTGGAGGGATGGAAGGGTTGGTAGGGAATTTGACCATCTCAGCTCGTTGCCTTTCGGAAGGTCCTTGAGCCGAGGTACTTCCCTCCTCGATCTTGATCTTTCTCTTCAATGGATTTGAGTGAGGTTCTTGGGTGGTTGGGTATGAAGGTGTTGGTTGCTGCTGTCCATTGCTAGGATCGGAAATCCCGATAGGCACCTTGCTAACATTGGCGTTGTTAGCATTCAGGTGAGCCATGATAGCTGCTACGGCTGCTAAGACTGCAGCTTGGAACGTAGCTTCATCGAATAAGAGTGTAGGTTTCTTGCCTGTGGACTGGTTACACTTCTTTGGAGGCATGGTTTTTCCTACACGGAAAGGAATACAAGATAATGAGAGATGATGGCTAACCCTGAACATTTCTGTCCTGAATGTATTAGGCATAAATTTTTCCCGTGCCTCGGGTATTGGTTGTCTAAGTGTCGACCTACATCCCTATGATGTAGTCCTGGTAATCAAGGTAGGATTATGAGTATCGAAAAAAGGCCATAAGATGCGAATCGTTCCTACTAAGTTACTTTTATACTGGGAAAAGGTTTCACTCTCTGACCTGGAAAGATTTGAGAACAGTTCGGAACGAAGACTGCAGAAGGAAAGGCTCATGGAGGCTTATGGCTAAACAACCTCAACAGAGGTGCGGGGATCTGCTTTAATCGTGTAACTGGCAACGGGAAACGAAGATTTACCTAACACATAGCGTGAGTAGTGTAACCACTAACTCACTAAATTGTATTATTTTAAGGGTTTATTAGTGTGACGAACATGAGGAAAAGACAATTCTCGGGTTCCATGTACTGGCTCCCTCTGTCTGCCTCGTATCTTTGGCTGGAATCAGCGTTTGTTTCCTTCGGGTAGTTACCTAGGGTTCTCTCCTCGTATGAGCATATTGAATTTCTACTCCGCCTCCCTTCTGATTCCGACTCTGGGTGTCACCACTTCATGATGGATGACTGGGAATCTCCTAAGTTTAGGCGAATTTCTCACCGATGTCCCTAAAAGATATAGGCACTTGGTGAATTTAATAGTCTTGACCTAGTTCATTCATTTCCTAGCTGGAAATCTTCTCAATGAACTTCTTCAGGGTCGGACTCAACTCTTCTGTTAAGCACTGAGGTGGATAGGGTTTTCTACAGGGTTCGTGCGAGAATGGAAATGTCTAAAGAATCCTAAGAGATTATTAACATTTCACTGGATGATCCATATCGAGTCCTGCTACGATTACACAGGGTATACAAATCATATATAGCTTAGATCCGATAGGCCTTCGAATATGTGATACTACTCTAGATCCACATCCCAACGAGGAAAAGGAATAGGGCGAAACCACACATTCTTAGCCTATGGGATCCTTATTATATATAACCTTGGGAGTATACTCTCTGTAGTTGTAGGTATATCAATAAGGATCTTTTTAGTTCTTCACACAAGGTTATCTATGTATCCTAAAATACCCCTATGGTATTTTAATTCTTGTTTGATTCTTATCTTCCGAATGTGAATTCTGGGATTAGTGTGAATCTTTTAGTGTTCCAAAATACTCTTATAGTATTTTATCTTATTGTTTGGCTCTAACATTCCTAGTTAGTAAGTTTCAGTCCTGTTGCAACACCGCTATCACTCCGAAGCACACGTTCATCGCATCTCGAATAAATGTAGTTGATCAAGTTACATTTATTCCAGCTTACGATTACATAACTACCCAGGTTTGATGACAATGCTCAACATCCAAAGACTTTTATTCTTGTTGTTCTTGTGATACTTTTGTTCGAATGTTTAGACTCTGGATGTTCTTATACTTTGGTAAAATATGGTTATATTTTAAAGTATAATTCTTGGTCAGAGTGTTTTATCTCTTTGTGTTTATAGGTTATATATCTTTTATGAATTGATATACTTAGCTCACTATAAACAATGCTCTGATACCAATCTGTCACACCCCAAAACCGGAACGGCGGAAACGTTCTGGGGTGGATGACGTCATGTCAAGTATCACAACACATGCATTATAGTAATCAAAGTACAACAAAACATTGCATTAATAGTAATAGTTTTACATGGTTACTTTACAATACATCAAAGTAATACAAGTAAATATAAGTAAGTACAACTTGGTACTAAGTTATCTTCATCAACAACTCCGGGGATGTACTTATCTAATGCTGACCTGAGAATACAAGTTATTTGAAAAGCGAGTATCAGCATTTTTACAAATGCTGGTGAGTTCATAATTAGTTAGTGACATTTCAATCAAATAACTTTATAATGTAGTTGTTTAAGAGTTTACAGTGTATTAGAGTTCTTTCCAGAAAATCTTATATTTTCTTTAATAAAAGCAGTCTTCTACCAAGACTGGTCAGTGTTATGTGGTAAAAAGGTAGTTTTCCCTTAATTGCTATCATTATCAAAATACTGAATTTGATTATTAAAGAAAGCAAGAGACAACATGGAAATAACATACGCCTCAGCAGTGAGGACTGCTGACTAAGGCAAAGGAATCATAGCGTCCAGGAGAATATCGAACGAATGACACGCCTGGTTCAGTCTAACAAATGGAGACACAGACCCCGAAAGGTACCAAATGAAAGGTATAGCTAGTAAGGTCTAAACAGTGAATACAGACCGCAGACAGTATAAAATGGAAGATACATCTTGCAAGGTCAAAACAGAGAATACAGACCGCAGACAGTATCAAATGAAAGATACATCTTGCAAGGTCAAAACAGTGTGACTCTGAAAATGAACTACCAGCATACAGTGTAAATTGCTGGTAAAATACCGTTACCTTAAGGCCATGAATTATAAGGTAACCCGGGATACTCGTAACCATACTGACTAGAGTACCAGACACCCTACAAGCGTCTAAAATATGACATTTGTCACCCCTTGGCTTGGTGGGCCGTGGACTGTAGCTAGCAGTCAAGGTGCGGGGGTGTCAATCCCATATAGATCTATACACACAATGTTCGCTCTCCCTACAGGAGATTCTGGTTACCAACTAGACGACGGAGAAGGCCATGTCCTGAAGATGCATCCCAAATAGTGGTTAGAGACTTCCAAATAGTGGGTAGTGTGTTTCTAATGTAAGTGCTGAATTAGAGGTAGAGACTCTTAACTGAACTGACTAGAGCATTCCTATATGTCCATACTCATATACATAGTATATAACTAATGAGTCAAACGACCTTCGGACGGCCATCCGATCCCACCAGACCACATCTCAACGAAGAAAAGGAAATAGGGCGGACGAGCCTTCCTAAGTCTTTCAACCATTATTTATATGTACATATAAAAGCACATACATACATCTAACTACGACTGAGTGTGTATTAAGTGGAAACGTATCATTGTGGTGTGAATTCGTACAGTGTGGAATAACCGAATCGTGAAGTATAAGTGTACCAAGTATAAGTGTATCACGAAGTGGAAACGATAACTGGTAAAGTAAAAGCGTCTAACATGTATAAGTGGCGACAAGTATAAGCGATATAGAGACAATAACCGGTATAATGAGTTTGAAAACCTTTAGAAATCTTTGGAACCTTTTTATAATCCAGTTTAAAATGAATTTAGATAAAACAGTATAAGTAAGAGTTTGAAACAAATGAAAACCCTTTCTGAAAACCATTATAGTATCCTACTCGGTAAAACAGTGTACAGTGTGGTAAAATCTTGTGCATGCGGGTTATCAATCGCACATGATTGATATGATAACTGGCATGTTTAACTTGTATTCCCCCCCCCCTTATAAAACACGTAAAAACATTTAAAAGGTTCATTCAGGGGTATGAACTCACCTGGTGTAAGTGGATCCGACGAAGGTGTCGGTTGGGTGCTCGGTGTCAAGTAAGGACTTGGACACACTTAGAGACCTATTTAACATATGATAACATATGTTCACATACAATTAGTATATTATATACCAATTAAACAAGTATACGCACTCTAAGGAGCGGAAAACACTTTGGTTAAGTGTTTGGGGTGTCCCGGGTAGCGTCTAAAGGTGTGTATGGCTTAGGAATGGAGTTTACTCTCCGAGAGTAAACTTTGTACACTTAGTTTATGGCCTAGGGACAACTCCCCATGAGTTTACGGCCGTAAACTCATGGTGAGGGGTTCTAGGGTGTTTTAAGGCTTTATCTTGTTCGTGGGATTTTTCTAGGTCCAAAACTATATAGTATGAATGTGTTTAAGGTCCTTAAGGGCTCCATTATGGAGTTTACGGCCCATGAACCATCCCTAAGGGAGTTCACGGCCGTGAACTCTCATTCTTTGAGATTATTGAAGTTTCAAGCCCCTAATACCCTCCTAGCAATTTATAATGAAGCATGAAGCCATTTGGGGGAATTAAAACCATCATTTTGGCATGTTTGAGGGGGCTTACGACCTTGACACATGTCTGGGCCATAAACTCCTTTTGTCCCTTCATTTCATTGTGTTTGAATGATCTAAACCCAAAATACCAAGTCCCTAAATCATGTGTTAAGCCTAAGGGTGGTTTGGGAGTGTTTTTGGGGCATTTTGACAAGTTTAAGAGGTGTTTACGGCCTTGGCATATTCCTGGGCCATAAACTCTCTTTTATGCCTTAAATTGATTGTTTTAAATGACCAAACACTCCTAGGCTAAATCCTTAATTTATTTCCAAGCCTTTAGCGACATTTTGGGGTCATTTTGGCCTTTATTTAGGGGTTTACGGCCTAAGGAGGAGCTTAGGCCGTGAACTCCTTTTCAACAGCTTAAATGGTCCAATTTTAAGCTATAAACACGAATCATAATGTTTAGAATAAGCTAGGGTAAGTGGACTTACGATTTGGAAGCGTTTGGTTGCGGATTTGGATCGAAAACGGGTCTAGTGAGAGAGTATAGAGAGAGAGAGAGAGAGTGTGGAAAAGCTCCAAATGGAGTTTACTCCCCCTTATATATGGGTGGGAGTTGGAGCTCAGTGGTATTCTACCCGATACTGCCGTTAAACGGGGATTTTGTTCGCACCCGATTTAGTGGTCGTAATAATAAAAAAAACTATCTTTTTCCAATTAAATGGAAATGTGTGTTATGTGTTTTTATTTCCTTTTATCACGACTTAACGGCCTATAATATATAAACAAATGAAATGTTTATTTAATTGACGACCTCTAATTAACATAACTTTTATAAACTAGAATATTCTATTAACGGTAACGGGGAAATGTAACGGAACAACTTGGGTTGTCACTGCGGCAGTAACAACTGCCTGGAATATTACGGGATCAAATTGGGGAGGAGGTGGTGGCGGAGGGTTGTTGTTGTTCTTTGAGCTGGGTCTCTTTCTTGGAGGCATCTTGATCTAAAAAGATCAAGAAAGAGAGGATGGTAAGTCCTCTGAATTGAATCAAGAGATATGACACAAGGGATATCTCATTATGATAGATATAGGATTCTATAAGCGATAAGCAGGAAAGAGTTATCAAAGCAATAAACTCTCGCTAAAGGAATGATTGAGGAGCAACGCTGGAATGAGGATTTCTATAACGAAGTTGGCTCTAGAAATACTCCAATAGTATTTCATGTTTCGCTGCAATGACAGCTCGTTGTTTGGGTATTGGGTAAGTTTTAGGCATGTTGGGCACCACAGTCACTCCCAAGCACATGTTGGCAGCGTCTCGAATGAATATAGTTGATCAGGCTATATTGACCCGAGACGCAACTACATAACTGCCCAGGTTTAACCGCAGTGTACAACACCCATTTACTTATGTTTTGTTCTACTTATAATTACGGAATCCGTTAGTTAGATATACTTGTATACTTTTGAAAATACTTATATTTTAAAGTATACTTTTAGTTCAGAGCACTTCGTCCCCTTAGTGTTTATAGTCTTATACCATGTAAGGTTTGGTATACTAGTTCACTATAAACAAGGGCTCTGATACCAATCTGTCACACCCCGAAACCGAAGGCGGAAACGTTTCGGGGCAGAGGACGTCATGAAGTATCGCAACCAATGTACATAGTAAGCATAGTAAACACAAAACTTTACATTAAATAGATTCATTTACATTGTCTGAAAACAAGAGTTACATGTGTTATACATATATATCATATGAACCAAAGCTAAGACGGGTCTTCTATACGCTCCGACTTCTCCAAAAGATCGCGGGGTACATGTCTAACATAAACCTGAGAATACAAGCAGTTTGAAATCAGCATAAAGCTGGTGAGTTCATAAGTGGTTTGTTTCTGAAAATAAACAAGTTTCCTTTGGTTTTCTGAACAAGTCGTTATCCAAGAAAATCCCATATTTTTTTATATGAAAAGTTTAGTTATCCATTTGTTATACAGTTTTGGTTAAGAACAGTTATGTTATCCCAGGAAAAACCATTATTTTCCTAAAAGTTTGGTTGGTTATTGATTAAGAACGCAGAGTACAAGTATCTACCATACTTAAAGTGTTTGTGTAAAGTTTCTTGAAAGTCTGTTTATCCTTAAAAGTACATTAGTTTTAACACGTATATAAAACTAATAAATAAATAGAAAATTTTTCATAATCTTGATTGCGAGTTCCATAACCATACTACAAACTAGATAAGGCTCGGAACGAGGCCAGTATCCTTTTATGACTTTTGTCACCCTTGAACCTTTCGGTTCGGCTGTAGCTAGCAGCCAGGTGCGGGGTAGTCAATCCCGTATAGATTTATACACTCAAGTCACGCTCTCCCTCCAGGAGATTCTGGTTACAGGGATAGTCCTTCACTCTCGAATCTAGGGGGAGTATTATCAATGATGTTACTCCAATCTTATGATTAATGAAATTAAAATAATAAAACAGAACATTCTAATCTATTAGTCCTTCACTCTCGTAACTAGGGGGAGTGTACCAAGGACATATCAAAAGTTCTAAGATTAATGTTATTGGTCCTTTACTCTCATATCTAGGGGGAGTATTATCAAGGACATAACTCAAATCTTAGGTTTAATGAAATTAAATATAATATTAATACAAAACTTTCTAATTATTAGTCCTTCACTCTCGTATCCAGGGGAGTGTTATCCAGGACGTGTCCTTCACTCTTGTATCTCGGGGGGGGGGGGGGGGGGGGGGACGGGGGTATTACTACGGACGTATCAAAGTTCTATAATTTTAACAGTACTGATGTGAACAATCATATGTGAAATATAAAATATAACACTATATAATAAGATTTGAACTCGATTTGAAAACTAGTTCTGCAAGTCAAAGAGTGGGTTAATACGATTTCGATTGCTAAAAGTTTATGAATTATGAAAACATTTCAAAAGAAATAGTAAATTTAAGTACAATATATTCTTGTACTTTTGCTTGTATTCCCCCCTGAAAACATTGAAAAACATTGAAAAAGGGTAGGGGTATGAACTCACCAGTCGAGGAACGTGTCGGCTAGGATGCTAAGTGTGAGATCGGGGCTTGACAATGCGTGAGGTTCCTATGTAATATGAAATTATTCACAATTGTATCTAATTAGACTTTGAACCACTAATTAGATGTGATTATACACTCCAAGACGCGAAAACACTTCAAATCAAGTGTTTGGAGTGGCCCGGGTGACATCTACGGACATATAGGGCATAGATATGGAGTTTTCTCTTCAAGAGTAAACTCCTAAGGGAGTTTTTGGCCCTAAGACCATGTCCCCATGAGTTTACGGTCGTAAACTCATGGTTGACGGGTTCTTGGTTGCTAAATGGCCTTATAACACCTGGGGAAGTTAGCTACGATCAAATCCAGGGTATAGCGAAGGATTAAACCACCAAAGGGACCATTTAATGGATTTTACAGCTGTGAACTAGGAGTTTAAGGCCATAATCTCCTAAGTACTCTTTCCTTTCATGTTTTGGTGGCCCTATATTAATCACATGTGATTCAAACTCGTTTTACAAGTCAGAAGGTGAAGTTAGGGCACATTTTGACCAAATTATAGGAGTTTACGACCCAGGAACCTATCCTTGGGGGGGTTTACGGCCTTGAACTCCTAAGGGAGGGGTTTTTTTTATCAAGTTTAAGGCCCCTAACTTGATTGTGGTTGCTTCTAGACTTTATTCCTAGGCTTAGGAGGTGTTTAAGGGCGCTTCTTAACACCTTAAAAGGAGTTTACTGCCCATGAAAGGGTGTTTACGGTCCAAGCATGTTCTTGGGTCGTAAACTCATATTTATCCCCTAAATGACGAGTTCATGGTGTTCCAAGTCCATTCCAATAAGTCCTTAAGTCACTTCCAAGCTCCAAGAGTGATTTAGGAGGGTTTTTGGGCTCCAAAACCCATTTTATGTGTGTTTACGGCCTAGGATTGTTCTAGGGCCGTAAACACATGTTGATGGTCCTATTTCATAGTTTGAACACGAAATTGAATGCCAAAGAGGTTATACTATGAGTTAGGATTGTTACCTTGACGATTTGGGGCTTGAATTTGGATGATTTAGGACCAAGAACTTGAATTTGAGGAGAGAGAGTAGAGAGAGAGAGAGAGTGAAAAAGGCTTCAAATGAGGTCCTTTGAACTTTATATATGGTTCAAGTTTGTGACACGGTGGAATTCTACCCGATACTGACGTTAAACGGGGCTTTTGGTCGCACCCGATTAAGTTGTCTTAACCCGATATGGTCGAAACTAAAAATTTTCTAAGTAATAATTTGGGATGTTTTCATGGGTTTCTAACGTGTTTGGATATCTACAAGGTCGTAATAAAAGTCTTAAATTATATGACTTAATCCAAAAACAAATTTGAAACAATTCACTAAAGACAAGTTTTATATAGACGGAAACGAGTTACGGCGATGAGACAAAGTTCAGGTTGTCACACCTTTTTCCCATTTAATGCCCTAGGCATTTAAAAAATTTTAGAACGGACAAATAATATAGCATATTCAATCGATCCTATACCAAAAATGTATGGAACACGATGCATAATGTCTTACATAAAGACGTGATACTTTACCAGTCTTTTGTCATAATATTTCTAATTGCCATATTCTCACAATTCGAACTATGAAAAGGGATGTCGTAATCATAATCAAAATTTGAGAACACAATTAATATATTTGACTAGATTTTATTAAAATCTCTCGATCTAAGTGCTTAGATTTCGAAACGAAATATAATATTCTCTCCCTTAATTATAGCAAAACAACTTTTCAACTTTTGAAACTTTTGTTTTTCTATAATTAATAATGCTAAATCGCAACACTTAAAATAATAATCATGCTCCCACTAACATGATGATTATTTCCTTACTTGCATAACACTTATGCTCCCACTAGCTTTGACATGTATTTAGATCTCAGCTGAACTTCTAGAAAACAATGCCTGTTGAATTTTTTAAGTTCATATTTCTAATACTTGATGCTTTGATAAGACTTTATCTAAGCTTTTTACACTCATACACCTTTCCTTAGATAGCTCATATGTATGTGTCTAAACGATTCTAGAACTTATAGAAATAAGTCTAAAATGTTTAGACCCATTTGCCATTTCCAACAATTCGAACTATGAAGAGGGATGTCGTAATTATAGTTGCATTTGAGAAATTCAAATTACATAATGGTATCTTCAAAATCTCTCTTAGTGAAAGCGTTTCCTCACAATAATTTTCATGAAGGAGAGAAACCTTATGACACTTAGATTTTATGGTGTATGTGTTCTTATCCATGTGAATTTATCATAACCACAATTACAAGAGAATGTTTGTGTCACACCCGAAAACCGGAACGGCGGAAACATTCTGGGGTGGATGACGTCATGTCAAGTATCACAACATATGCAGTATAGTAATCAAAGTACAACAACCATTGCATTAATAGTAATAGTTTTACATGGTTTACATTCCATAAAGACATCAAAGTAATACAGAAACTAGTATAGTTGCAGCTCGGTCCTAGACTGGCTTCCCAAAAGCTCCCGGGATGTACCTATCTATTGTTGACCTGAGAATCCAAGATATTTTGAAAGCGAGTATCAGCATTTTTATAAATGCTGGTGAGTTCATAAGTACTTAGTGTCATTTGAGTAAGCAAGCATTTTATCCAAAATAAGTTTATAAAAAAGTAGTAGTTTAGAGTCAACGGTGTATTAGAGTCCTTTCCATAAAATCCTATATTTTCTACATAAAAGCAGTCTTCTACCAAGACTCGACAGAGTTATGTTTTAAAGAGTAATTTTCCCTGAAATACTATCATTGCCAAAATACGATATTTGATTTTAAAGTAAGTAGGAGGATAAACAATAGTGAAAATAACATATGCCTCAGCAGAAAAATACTGTTGACTAAGGCAAAAGAAATCATAAACTCCAGGAGAGTATCGAATGAACGACACGCCTGGCTTAGTCTAACAAAAGGAGACACAGACCCCAGACGGTATCAAATGTATGATATGGATAGCAAGGTATAAAACAAAGAAACATAGACCCTAGACAATATCAAATGAAAGATACAACTACCAAGGTCTAAAACAGAGAAACACAGACCCCAGACAGTATCAAATGAAAGATACAGCTAGCAAGGTCTAAAACAAAGAGTAATTCTAAGAGTGTGTTTCCAGCATACAGTGTTAATTATCGTTACCTTAAGGCCATGAATTATAAGGTAAACATGGAGATACACGTAACCATACTGATCGAAACTCGAGTTCTTGACGCCCTGCAAGCGTCAGTGTAAATATGACATTTGTCACCCCTTGGCTTGGTAGGCTGTGGACTGTAGCTAGCAGTCAGGGTGCGGGGGTGTCAGTCCCGTATAGATCTATACACACAATGCCCGCTCTCCCTACAGGAAACTCTAGTTACCAACTTGACGACGGGGAGATCCGTGTCTTGAAGATGCATCTCGTAAAGTGAATTCTGATGTAAGTGCTGGAGTAATGATAAACACTCACAACTGAACTGACTCTTTTGGAATTCGCGTACTAGAAGGTGTGAATAGAGCTTCCTAACTATTCCTATAATAGTTACTAGTGTCCCTGATCTATGAGTGACGAGTAGGAGGATACCCTTGCTACCCAAGGGAAAGGAACTGGCCGATGTAAACCTATATGTCTATACATGTATACATAATATATAATTAATGATTAAACGACCTTCAGACGGATATCCGATCCCACCAAACCACATCCAAACGAGGAAAAGGAAATTGGGTGAACTAGCCTTCCTAAGTCCTTTAAACATTATTTATATAACTATACAAGTACAGGAATACATGTAACTAAGTAGAAACATTTAACGAAGTAGAAGCGTTAACAAAGTAGAAGCGTTTCACGAAGTATAAGCGTTAACAAAGTAGAAGCGTTTCACGAAGTAGAAGCGTTTCACGAAGTAGAAGCATTAACAAAGTAGAAGTATTTACTAAGTAGGAGCATTTAACGAAATAAAGGCATAATGAAGTAGTAGTATCTAACGAAGTAGAAGTATAAAAACATGGAAGAAAACTTTGATGAAAACTTTGGAAAACCTTTACACTTAAGAAAATCACGACTTGGTATAAGTTTGAAAACCTTTAGAAACCCTTGAAAATCTTTCATAAACAAGTTTTGATTATAACTTTGATAAAACAATATAAGTAAAGAAAACCTTTTTTTAAAATACTACTATAACTGGTTTTGAAGTAAAACATACAGCGTGAGAGATAATTTGAGAAAAGATTTAAACAAGTAAAAACGTCTTGGAAAACCATTTACAGTATCATACTTGGTAAAACAGTTGACAGTGTAATAAATCCTTGTGCATGTGGGTTATCAATCACATGTGATTAATATGATAACTGGCATGTTTTAACTTGTATTCCCCCCATAAAAGCATGTAAAAACATTTAAAAGGTTAATTCAGGGGTATGAACTCACTGTTTAATGTAGGGTTCGAGTATGCGATTCGTATAAGTGTTGAGTGTCAATGGATGTTCTGAACGCAAGTAGTCCATATTAATCATATGGTGACACATATATAAGTTAGAGCTAGGGTGTTTCATGACTAAACATGATGAGAAATCACCCTAAGGGATTGAAATCACTAGGACTAAGTGTCTCGTGTTCTATACCAATGACCTATACCAGTTTAAGACCAAATATGGGTGTTAGGGTGTGTGTGTGTATGGCCATAAAGGTGGGTGTGCGGCTGGGGTATGTGGCCAGACTTGTGTATGAGGATGCACACTAGAGTGTGCGGCCGTACACAGGGGTGTGCGGCCATACACTCCTTGTTTGTGTCCAATGTGTCGATTGTGTGGCCTTACTCTCACTTTGGAGGGTATTATGAGTGTGTGCGGCCACCTGATGAAAGTGTGCGGCCGCACTCCTTCATAGGATGAAGAACATGAAGAACATTATGAGTTTGAGGCTTGGATTCAAGTGTTTTACCTCTATGACAAGCTAAATGATGGTGTTCTTCACGTTTTGGAGGCCTTCTAGGTGTTCTTGGGTGGTTTTCTAAAGAGAAAGAAAGTATAGAGAGAGAAAGGATGCAACCAAAAGTGAATGGAAGGGGTCCTCCACTTTATATAGGGTTGAGTGTGAGGCTGGAGGGGTTTGCTGCTGGGTGTGCGGCTGGCTGGCCGCACACACTAGTGTGCGGCCACACACACCTCTCTTGGTGTGTTTGGCTGGATTTTGTGATACAACCCCCTTCCTAATCCTTCATAAGGTCCATATCTATGATATATTAAACCTAAAAAACTAGCGCGGACCCAATATACTATTAAAAGAAGCTAAATTCAAGTGAATTATAGATATATGGATCGATTGCTTAGTGTAAAAGTGTCGGGTTGTCACAGTTTGTGACAAATCCAACTCATATGGACTGAACTTATCTAATCTTAATTTCTTGCCATCAAGGGTCCCACCATTGCTTCCAAGTTATTGAGCAGCTCACCCTATCTGTCAATGTACTTTCCATTGATCAAGGTGTCTTGCCCTTATGCAACCCATTGAGAACTCATAGAACTCACATGCATAGTTGACCAAACTGAAATGGTACAGAAACAAAAATCTATCAACATGATAGGTTAGAAACCTCAAGTCGTGTGCTAGTGTTTAATAATAGGTTTACTCTTGATTAGTTCTTGAACCTATTCAAGATCATTTAGACTCCCACTGACCTCTTGACATATAAAATTCTCTTATCAAGAAACATTCCTTGACAAAACAAATATTCAAGAGTTAGTGTGTGTCTTTATCAAGACAAAAGCTACACACAATTTGGTACTAGTTGGTCTTTGTCTTATTCTAGAAATCATTACTCACCAAAATGTGAAAAAATAAGAACATTCCTACTTAAGATTTTATCACTCAAGTCACAATCTTGGAGTTTGACTCTAAGACTTGATCTTGGAACGAAGTACGATTCATCTTATTGACTTAACCCATTTTGACAATTCCCGACTCCTCTTCTTATCCATACTAGTGAAATAAGGTGTCCTTAGAGGAATAATTGTAATATGGTTCTTAATATGATCATAAAACATGATACAAAAGTACTCTCCTTTCTTCTTAGATTGGAAAAACTTTTATCTTTCTGCCTAATTAATTCTTCTTAGTCGTTCTGCCATTCATTGAAACTTTTCAATGATTCAGAATTACACTTAATCTTGTAAGCATAATCACATTTACTAGACTTTTAGTAAATCATGATAATAATCATGTTGTTATTTATGGTGGACTCGATTAGTGCACAACATTGTGAACTCAATCTCCTAGTCCTTCACTTGACTCTTTGTTAAGGAATTGGCCTTAAAATTTCTAAGTAACAAGATTTCCATACATCACATGATTCAAATCATATGATTCCATGCTTCTGTCCAATTGAAACTTAGGAGATGGGAATCTTTCCTTACTTATAAAATTACGACACATAAATAACATAACTAAGAATCACATCCACTTAATATTGCTTATAATAGAAACACACAAACATCAATTTTCAAAATTACCATTACAAGGAAATATAAATAAGAAAAAATCAAAATTTATTTTATTGCGGAAATATATATATATATATATATATATATATATATATCCTTACAATGTAAATGAAAACTATGCTATTACATATTCCTAAGCAATCTAGCATAACTCTAAGCAGCAGCTCAAAAATCCGATCATCGAATCCATGCGATCGTAATCCATTTCTTCACGATCAGACCTAGCTTGCTCCTTCGTTTAAGCTTCCTTTCTTTTCTTCGATCCTTCAAAACATTGAAATGTAATCTTATCACATCATGTATTAAGAATCTCCAAATAGGAACTTAATGGAGTTAGATAGTGGATTTTACCTAAAGCAAAGTCACACATCTTGACTCTCCTATCTCTTAGATCTCTTAGATAGTGAGGGCAGCTTCGTAACCAATACCCCTTCTTTTGGTAGTATAAATGCATGGATTCTTCTGGAATGGTACACGGGACTATCTTAGACTCAGCCTTTCTCTCCCGTAGAGAAAACCTTTCTGGACTTCCAATGTTGCCATTGCCCATAGAAGGTTGGGATATTGATTTATCAGAAAAATTTGCTCTACCAGTGCGCGAAATCATTTATGATTCAGCAGCAATAAGCAAATAAGTCAAATCAATGAGGGTCACGTCGTGGTCCATCATATAGTACTCTCTAAGGAACTTACCATATGATTCGGGAAGTGATTGAAGAACCAAGTCAATAACCAACTTCCTTAAGACATCGACACTCAACATCCTTAACCTGTCAATGTGTGACTTCATCTTTAAGACGTGTGCACACATAGACTTTCCATCTTTGTGTCTTACTTCCAATAGGGTTTGAGTGACCTTGAACTTTTCAAGTCTTCGAACACGTGGGTTAGGGAGAATTATTGGAGGAGGTGGAGGAAATGAAGCATGATTTCCATCATCTTCACGTGGAAAACCTTTTCCAATTGATTTAGGAAGACCATAGTTGTCAGACTTTGACATCTACAAACGAGAGAAATTTCAAGTTTAGTTGATTAAGTCCTTAATAGAACACCCAAATGAGATATTAAGGCTAGGACCCAACACAATATCCTACAAATTGGAAGAGGGATCCCGTAATCCAACTTGCAGAACATTTGAACGTAGGTTAATGACGATTTACCAATTTCCACCATGAAAAACGAAAAAGAAGGTTAAGTTTTAAATGTATTGGAAACTCCTAGATCTTTTCAGATTCATTGAACTTTTCAATTTCATGTTTAAATCTCAATATGCCCCTCGATTTGTGACTGGGATGCCGAGGATCACAAAACAGGGTGTGAATAACCATGCAAATATACATGGTGCCTCCAATGTTACAGTCACGTATTCGATGTGCCGGTTAACCACACACGCTCCATCGAACTATGAAAAACATCGAGTCACCCTTTGCCACCATTTCTTAGAACCCAATTAGTGTGCTGGTTAACCACACACGCTCCACTAACATCTTAGCAAGGGTACAAAGTGTAATTTCTTGAAATTGCATCAAATTCACTTTTTCCTAAAGTAACTAAGATTTGGGAATTTTGTAAAACATTTAGTTACTTTATTATTCATTATACTTTTAATGAGGAGAGGGTTTGCCCTATCCTACCCGTTCGGCTAACGACCCTCCACCAATCAAGGAAGCAGTGGGTGAGAGTGGACACCCATAAAACGGTCATTTTATAGGCCATAACCTTATACCCCCTTATAGATCGGCTTTGTGAATGAGGTCTACTAACGGTAAGACTAGCAGTTTAAGTTATACATATATAATATTAGACTTTTAATGTTATATATAGTATAAGGGTATATTTTACACTTTTAAAATACTAGGTGGTTTAATTTTATAAATTACACTTTTAATTTGATTAAATATAAACCATATGATTATGGATTTATTAACTATCTTTTAATTATACCTTTAATTAACTTAATAAAATCATAAGGGTGTAATTTGAACTTTTCAAAAACTAGGGTTTTAGAATTTAAAATTAAGCTTTTAATCAAAAACTTTAATTCCAAAACTTGAGGGAAAGTTTTTTGAAACTTTTTCAAAAATACTAGGGTTTTAATCATATTTAAAATTTTCGAAATTAAAACCTTTTAATTTTAAATCTTAAATATTAAAACTTTGATTTAATAATTATCTCAAATTAAACAATTAATTTAAATTATTAAATCTTGGAGGATTTTCTATTAAATTCAACAATTAATTTAACCTAATCCCTTTATCCCCTAAAATTCAAAAATATGGGATGGGATAATTCAAAACTCTCTAATTGCCATATTTAAACAATTAAGAGATAATTACAAGATATGACATTATCCAAATCCCTAAAATTTAGGATCTAATCTTGGGGAGGGGGCCAATTTCGAAATTCAAGGGTTGGATAACCCTAGAATTCGAAATCTTGGGACAAAGGAAATGGTTTGGGAAACCCAACCAAATTTTGAAATTTAGGGTTTATGAACCCTAATTTCGAAAATGATGCCTTTAGGGTTTATAGGCAATTAAACCCTAATATGTCAAATTCATACTTTTGTATAGAAAACTAATTGAAAAAAAAAAAACAATGGCTTTGATACCACTGTTAGGTTTGATACAAACAATCCTATGTGTGCATGCAACCCTAGAGTTGGATCTATGTTTTCACTATTAGACATACAACTTTATGAACACAAAAAGAAACCTGGCATGCTACTACTATTTTCGAAATCCACATAGAAGAATAGAATACATACCTCTTGTTGTTATATAGTAATAACAACTAGTTCCTTGAATCTCCTTAGCTTCTGAAAGCAAGTACCACAAGTGTAGTATCTCTAATGGTTCACAAACACACTTGGGTGAGAGGATGAATATGAGAGAGAGGAGAAAAGGTATTAAGCTCCAAAATTCGGCTATAGTAGGGTTTTTCCCAAGGGATGGCCGAATTCCTAAGCCTAGGGGGCTATTTATACTTAAGGCTAGCTAGGGTTTCAAGGTGGAAACCCTAATCCTTTAGCTTAGGGCCTAAGCAAGTCCATGGACTCCTTTCTTTAAGCCCTTGGACGAAAACTCCTAGATCCTTCTAAGATTTTCATTCAAGCCTTAATAAAGGTGATCCAATGGCCCAAAGTCTCAACTATCAAATAATTACATAATAGCCCCTGTACTTTTAGTTAATTCATTTAATCCCAAAATTAATTCCTAATTAATTTAAGATTAAGCACAAATTAAAAATATGATTCCTAATTAATATATTATTCTTATAATATATTAACAAATCATAATTATACCCTAATTTGTTATTCTTAACAATAAATCAGCCTCTCTCCTCAGTAGTCATCCTGTCTAGTCACCAGTGTGAAGGCAACCCAAAAGGACCATGCTACAACCGCGTCAAGTACATACCAAATATAGTTATGGACTTAGACACTAATCCAACAGTTAAAATTAAAATTATTAATTTTAACAACTGTTAACCGGATAAGAAAAAGTCACTACAAATAAAATGGTGTTTAGTGGTACAAAAAAATGTCCCAAAAAACCTAATAAGTGCCACTAAAGGCTTTCTTGGCAATTAGCGACAAAAAAAAATGTGTCACCGCAAACACTCCCACTAAAGGCTTTTAGTGACACATTTTGGTCCTGTTTAAGGGTGGCAAATCGTACTATCGTTTCTTGTTTTTACGTCAAACTTTTATGTAATACGAACACGACACGACACGATGTCGTGTTTTTTTAACTAACACGAAAACAAACGAATTAAAAAATGACAAACACGACACGACACGAAAAATATAACATATACTAAAAACTAGTTTATTTAATGAATACTTTATCAAATATGACACGAAAAACACGACAAACACGAAAAACACGATAAAAAACTGCTAAATCGTGTTAAATTTTGAACACGAACATGACATCGTGTTTTTACAGTTAACACGAACACGACACGAACACGAATTCAAATTTCAGTTTCGTCCCAATTTCATTCCGTGTCGTGTCATAAATTGCCACCCCTAGTTTTGTTGCTGCAACCCTTTTGGGTTTTAGTGACACTTTTTTATGCCTATAGGACTTTTGGTTTTTGTAGCACTTTTTTTATGCCACTAAATAATTACTAAAATAAAAACAATTTCTACAGTTTTTAGCTACACTTTTTTTATACCACATGACATTTGTATTTGAAAACGAGGTTTTTAAGCCGCGCGTTGCAGCGGAAGTTTAAGCAATAACTTTTTGTGATAAAATGTCCTTTTGCAATTCAAGTTTCACCCACTTGTAATATCTTACCTAAAAAAGCAACGTACTTTTCATTTTTACTAATAATCTTATGGTAATAAATAGAGTGCATTGCCCAAGTTACCTTTATTCTTCCCATCGAAATTTGTTGAGTTAGAATCAGTGTCGTTTATAACAAAATGAGTATAGTATAGTTTTGGTCCATGTGATTTGTTTATAGTAATCAAATCCATGTGAATTAATTCATTAACAATGACCTTCTTAACCCTATCTCCTTCCAAAATACATTGGGTACTAAAAGCCAATAAATATTATTATTATTATTATAATTATTCATAAATTTGAACATGAACAAAGAATGCACTCATCTTCAAATGGTCTTAAAGGGCAAACTGAACTTTAATTCCTACAATCCATCCTTGAAATATGAACTTATCATACGATTTTCTTTTGGATGATCTTTGGGCTGCCTGATAAACAACTTCCATGCAATCTATGTCACAAACAAAAATGCCATGGCAGAACCTGCAATTTTTGGCCCATATATAAATTCACTATCACAAAAGCAAGTAAAACAGAAAAAATATGGTTTAAAATCATGTTGCTCAAAAGGTAAAGATGAAATGAAAAGAATATGGTTCAAGATATAAAAAGGTAAAACATAAGAAATAACAATGTACTTTTATTTATGTTTATAGTAGACCATCCTACTTTCATTTCTTTATGTTATAACTTATAACAACACAATTAAACAATGGTCTTATTTTATAATTTTGTGTTTCACATTAAGCAATCTATTAAAGACCATAAAACGACCAAAAGGCATGAAATTATAAAAAAAAGTAGACAAATTATGGGTAAAAACTTTAATTAGCATTGTTTATATTGGTATAAAAAGCAAAGCATGTTGTTAAAATGTAAAATCAAACCAACTGGCAGTTGATGGAGCAAAATCTTGGAACAAATACAAACTGTATACCATAATATACCATAAATAACACGTTGAGAATAAAAGTGGTTACCAACGGTTTCCAATAACTCTCAATATGGTTAAATGCTTTAAAGTATTATTGCAAAAAATGTTTCCACTCACAAACTATTTTCATTTTTTATTTATTAAAAAACACCATATTTAAACATAGGGAGTGAAGTACAAAGCTTTGGCTTGAACATTTTTCTTTTATAGAATATATAAAACCAGAGTTCTAGTGTTGGCTGATAGAGAAGATGATTTTAAGGAATCCAACTACACTATCATAAAGAAATATCATTGTTAACAGAACTAAAGTGATCAAATTAAATATATACATCTAGCAATAGGGACTTACCGGAAGGATCCAAAGAAGGACCACTTGGTAAAGTTTTAGATCAGATCCAAAAATTGAGATAGGCGATTTCTCCTTGGTAGTGGTAGTAGTAGTAATTACAACAACTGAAAATCTAAAAGAGTAGATAAGCAAGACACAAAAAATATATGTTATATAATTGTTCCATAAAGTAAACACTTTCGGTCAACACAAACTGGCTACATTCAAACTAATCCAACAGTCCAACCAACTAATTAGAAAATAACCTGAATAACCATTCACTTTTTACTCATTGAAGTGGATATTCTTTTCAAGCAATGTATTGGGCATTTTTTTCAGTAGTGTATAGGGAAACCATGAAAATTGAGATCAATAAGGATTTCATGAATATGTTTCACACTCATTTCATTGTCAAAGATAATTAGTAGCATCTTATTAGTTGTGCCTTCACATAATTGTGTGTGTGTGTGTGTGTATATATATATATATATATATATATATATATATATATATATATTCTCACCCAATTTCCAAGATCTCACTGGAGTTTTTTATGGCTATTATTCAATAATTGTAGTTGTATCTCACATTCTTGCTCTAGTGGACTTATCATGCAACTGGAATAAAAAAAAATATTCAACAGTTCATGATAGTGTAAAAATGCTTTACAAAGCTTGTAACTTGTAGGATGTTAGAATTACATAAGGTCAAGGAAATCAAAATAATACTTACTTTGAAGTTTATGCCAGCTACTCCATGAAACTGAGTAGTTTGAAACCTCTTCCAAGCTACAAAATCACCAAAACCAAATATGGGCTTTCTCAAAAATTTAATCTCTTCTTTTGAAACCCTAAATTTATCTCTTAATTTGAAATTTGAAAGCACATCCAAACCAAATCATACCTGAAGAAACCAATATATTTTACCTGTCTGCCATGATAATTTGAAAGTCATTATTAACTATTATATCAAATAGATATTGTTTGAATAGTTAATAAATACACATGACACTTGAATACAGATTTCCATAAACGAATTGTAGAAAAAAGTTACCTCTACGCATCTATTAAAGTACAACTCGAGGGGCTCAATGTAATCTTCCAACCCTAAATGATGGAATGGAAGCACTTTACCACCTGAAGCGTTGGAAAATTTTCTTCTAGATCGTCAAAATGTCAACTCTACTACACCCTCGATTTCGTGAGGAATCAATTATCGCCTGAAACGTTAACAAAATTGGTCATAACCTTGACGTCCATACCTCATGCTTTAAAAGTTGTACATTTGCTAACATGGACCAGTCGTTTTCCTGCTTCCTCCTACACATACCCTTTGGTGATGAACTTTAGTCCGTTCAAAGCATGAGCACCATCGAACTCCCCCTGTCATCAAAGATACAAAAGTTGATTTGAAAAAATTATTACCTATCATGGAGCCAAAGATAATGAGAAGCTATTGGGGGAAATCGGAGTTGTGAGGTCGTCAAGCAACAATCGTAAGAGACGAGATTTCCCCATTCCTCTTACATCTCTCTAAAATTCAGCCACCAAAATCATCCCTCAACATTGATGCTACCATCATCTTCATCGCCACGATTTACAATTTCCATCACCACCATCACGACCCACTACAACCACCGCCATTAGAAGCAATAGATCTAACCTTACCTCACCTATCACCTCCCATCACTCACCCTCTCGCACTCAATCTAAGCACATGAGAGGTAAAGTTTCTTAAAGAGGGATAAAAGAAGTGTGCAAGAAAGAATTTCAGGGAGAGAGAGAGAGAGAGAGAGAGAGAGAGAGCCGACAGAGTTGAGGGAAGAAGGTTAATGCTGGCGGTGTTGAGAGTTCCTCTGTTGTGGTTAAGGTCACGTGGTTTAGAGGTGGTGGTTTTCTTCAGAGAGACGGAGAGAGATGAAGAGAGAGAAGACGATGCAGAGGTTTGTAGCATTGGTAGAAGGTGGTGAGGTAAGTATAGGAGGTGTTGCGTGTTGAGAAAGAATTCAGAACATGCCTTGACTTAGTCCTCTAAATCGAGGAGAAAAAAAACTGTATTAATGTACAGTAACATCACTATAGAGTGATGTGCTCTTATCTACAGGAGATAACATTTTGTCAAATGTTAGTTTTTACAATTAGGTTCATTTTGTATAAATTTAAATAGAATATAATATAATAAAAAACAACTTAGATAATAAATGGAAATCCCAAAAATATGTCATACCCCAAAACCGGAACGGCGGAAACGTTCTGGGGTGGATGACGTCATGTCAAGTATCACAACATATGCAATATAGTAATCAAAGTACAACAACCATTGCATTAATAGTAATAGTTTTACATAAGTTATATTTCATAGAGACATTAAAGTAATATAGAAACTAGTATAGATGCAGCTCGGTACTAAATTGTCTTCAACAAAAGCTCCTGGGATGTACCTGTCTATTGCTGACCTGAGAATACAAGTTATTTTGAAAGCGAGTATCAGCATTTTTATAAATGCTGGTGAGTTCATAAGTATTTAGTGTCATTTGTGTAAGTAAGCATTTTATTCAAAATAACTTTATAAAAGTAGTAGTTTAGAATCTACGGTGTATTAGAGTCCTTTCCAAAATATCCTATATTTTCTAAATAAAAGCAGTTTTCTACCAAGACTCGACAGAGTTATGTTTTAAACAGTAATTTTCCCGAAATACTATCATTACCAAAATACGGTATGTGATTTTAAAGAAAGTAGGAGAATATCACTAGTAAAATGCTAGGGGAAAATAACATATTCCTTAGCAGAAAACACTGCTGACTAAGGCAAAGGAAATCATAGACTCCACGAGAATATCGAATGAACAAAACGCTTGGCTCAGTCTAACAAAAGGAAACACAGACCCCAGACGGTACCAAATGTACGATACGGCTAGCAAGGTCTAAAACAAAGAAACACAGACCCCAGACAGTATCAAATGAAAGATACAGCTAGCAAGGTTTAAAACAAAGAAACACAAACCCCAAACAATATCAAATGAAAGATACAGCTAGCAAGGTCTAAGACAAAGGAACACAGACCCCAGACAGTATCAAATGAAAGATACAACTAGCAAGGTCTAAAACAAAGAGTAGCCCTAAGAGTGTTGTTTCAAGAATACAGTGTTAATTATCGTTACCTTAAGGCCATGAATTATAAGGTAAAAATGGAGATACTCGTAACCATACTTATTGAAACTAGAGTACTTGACGCCCTATAAGCATCGGAATAAATGTGACATTTGTCACCCCTTGGCTTGGTAGGTCGTGGACTGTAGCTAGTAGTCAGGGTGCGGGAGTGTCAGTCCCGTATAGATCTATACACACAATGCCCGCTCTCCCTACAGGAGACTCTGGTTACCAACTCGATGACGGGGAGATCCGTGTCTTGAAGATGCATCTCGTATAGTGAATTCTGATGTAGGTACTGGACTAATGATAGAGACTCACAGCTGAACTAACTCCTTCGGAATTCGCGTACTAGAAAGAGTAAATAGAGCTTCTTCACTATTCCTATAATAGTTACTAGCATCTCTGATCTATGAGTGACGAGTAGGAGGATGCCCTTGCTACCCAAGGGAAAAGAACTGGCCGATGTAAACCTTTATGTCTATACATGTATACATAATATATAATTAATGTTTAAACGACCTTCAGACGGATATCCGATCCCACTAGACCACATCCAAACGAGGAAAAGGAAATAGGGAGAACTATCCTTCCTAAGTCCTTTAAACATTATTTATATAACTATACAATTACATGCATGCATTTAACGAAGTAGAAGCATTTAACGAAGTAGAAGCATTTAACGAAGTAGAAGCATTTAACGAAGTAGAAGCATTTATCGAAGTAGAAGCATTTAACGAAGTAGAAGCATTTATCGAAGTAGTAGCATTTAACGAAGTAGAAGCATTTATCGAAGTAGTAGCATTTAACGAAGTAGAAGCATTTATCGAAGTAGTAGCATTTAACGAAGTAGAAGCATTTATCGAAGTAGTAGCATTTATCGAAGTAGTAGCATAGAAGCATGGAGGAAACCTAACGAAAACTTTGGAAAACCTTTACACTTAAGAAAATTGTGACTTAATATCCTTTTGTAAAATAAGCTTGAAGACCTTTGGAAATCCTTTGAAAACTTTTCATAAACAGTTTTGAATGTAATTTTGATAAAACAATATAAGTAAAGAAAACCTTTGTTTAAAATACTGCTGTAAATGGTTTTGAAGTAAAACATACAGCGCGAGAGACAATTTGAGAAAAGGTTTAAACAATTAAAAACGTTTTGGAAAACCACCAATAATATTATACTTGGTAAAACAACTGAAAGTGTGATAAATCCTTTTGCATGCGGGTTATCAATCAAATATGATTGATATGATAACTAGCATGTTTTAACTTGTATTCCCCCCCCCCCCCCCATAAAAGCATGTAAAAACATTTAAAAGGTTAATTCAGGGGTATGAACTCACCTGTTGTAAGTGGATCGGATGGAGATGCCGGTTGGGTGCTCGGTGTCAAGTGAAGACTTGAACACACTTAGTGACCTATTAATATATGATGACATATGTTTACATACAATTAGTAATCATAATACTAATTAAACACGTATATGCATCCTAATGAGCGGAAAAACACTTTGGTCAAGTGCTAGGACTGTCCCGGGTAACATCTAAGGGAGCGTATGGCCTAGTTAGGGAGTTTACTCTTCAAGAGTAAACTCTTTATAGAGTTTACGGTCCTAATACCATATCCACATGAGTTTAAGGTCGTAAACTCATGGGTGGTGAGTTCTTGGATGCATTAAGGTCTTATAACACTTATGGAACTAGGCTAGGTTCAATTCTAGGTCATAGGAAGTGGTTTAGGTTCCGAATGGACAATTTTAGGGAGTTTACGGTCCATGACCACTCCTTGAGGAGTTTACGGCCGTAAATACATGAGTTTACGGCCGTAAACACATGAGTTTACGGTCGTAAACTCATGTTAGCCCATTCCTTTTGTTGTTTGGTGGTTCTAACTCATGCATGCAAGGTTCTAGTCACTTATATGAGCATAGGAAGGTGTTAAAGGCACTTAAACACCTTGGAAAGGTGTTTACGGTCTAAGAAGGTGTTCTTGGGGAATTTACTACCTTAAACACATGATTTTACGGTAGTAAACTCATGTTGTCCATGAATCCTATGTTTTGGTGCATCAAATGAAGGTTTACAAGGCTCTAGGCACTCATGGAAGCTTTTGGAGGTGTTTGAGGGGTAGTTTAACACCCAAAAAGGTGTTTATGGTCCATGAAGATGGGTTACGGTCTAAGAATGTTCTTAGACCATAAAATCATGTTTACTCCCCATTTGCTAAGATTTTGGTGTTCTGAGTCCTTTCATGTAAGCCTCTAAGTCATAACTAAGCTCCATAAGTGGTTTGGAAGGGTTTTTGAGCATTAAAACCCCATTTATGAGTGTTTACGGTCGATGAAGGTGTTCTTGGACCGTAAACTCATGTTCTTAAGGGTTTTGGGTAATTTAAACATGATTTTGTAAGTTAAATGAGCTAAACAACAAGCTAGGAAGGTTAACTTACCGATTTGAAGTTCGAAGGGGCGATTTTCGAGAAAAACCCATTTTGTAGAGAGAGAGTGTGTCTAAGGTGGAAAAAGGTGGGAATGAAACCCACTCAATCCTTATATAGGGTGGAGTTTATGGCCTGGTTTGGGGGGGGGGGGGGGGGGGGGGTCACCTGACACCAACCGCGAACGGGGTTTTTTACGACTACCGTTAAACACGGCAACATTTTAAAATTATACCACCTTAATTTTGGTTCGCTTAACGAATATTATTTAAAATATTCTAACGGGTTTAATTCCGGTCAAAAATATTTTCGGGATAAATTTGGCTAATTTTTGACGTAATTAATTTCGACGTTAAAACTAACGGAAATTTTTAGGTTGTAACAAA
The DNA here is from genome assembly GCF_002870075.4 of Lactuca sativa. NCBI lineage: Eukaryota > Viridiplantae > Streptophyta > Magnoliopsida > Asterales > Asteraceae > Lactuca > Lactuca sativa. Next base: position 10,528,958 of record NC_056624.2, read on the forward strand.
ATATTACTTCAATTTACAATTAAACTTGTCTTACAATTAAGATAATAAGTGTAAAACACAAATGCATTACTCAAAACCTAAAACTATCAAACTATATAATTGTTTGGAAGAAACACAGAACCTGATCCCAGATGAACTTTGCATAATATTTCCTCTTGTTGATCCAACTAATGAACAAATATCTGTCATATGACCATGATACATCATATAAAACATTGATAAATTATAAGAATTATACAACTTTTTTTTTATAATCATTAGCTTTAAAATGTTCAAAAGCAATACCTGCTAATGCAACTCCCACGATCCTTGGAAATAAGTTTCATGAGTGTTATTAGCCAATAAGAATATCATCTATAAAAGTGTATACTATTATGCATTTAATAAATAGCAATTTTATCACAATGTTTATAAAATAATAAACAAATTATCACTTGTCAAATTTTAAAGGTATTTAAATTTTGAAGTCCCAACTAACCATCGTTTCAAATGGCAAATCTTTTTCGTCTTTCCCTAGAGCCTAAATTTTTTAAAACAATTGCATATATAAGTAGCATTATAATATTACATACAATTATACATACATATATATATATATATATATATATATATATATATATATATATATATATATATATATATATATATATAATAATGATTACCTTAAGATAATCAAATAAAATTAGGCATCAGACAAGAATATGACGACGAAAGCTTGGATCTTTTAACTATATTATACCAAAATTTATAAATAAAAAAAGGTTAGTGTAATGAGATTGAAGTATTTTTAGAATAAAAAAGTAATAATAAATTAGAGGGTCCCACCGCTAGACCCATTAAGTTAATTCTTGTAAGATATTTTATGCTAGCTAAATTTTGCTATTTCATCTTCAAGATTGTTTGTACTGCTTTCTTCTTCACTTAAAGGCTGAGCTTCAAATATATTTAAAACAACCTGGAAAATTCCATTTTAAAACTGAGGAAAATTAGAAAAAAAAATATAATATGAAAAGGGTAATTTTGGGGAAAAAAAAACCTTCAAACAGGAAGAGAACTTCTGCCACTTGGGAGTGGCAGGAGTAATGGAAGCAAGGTTGCTAAAATACTCCCGAAACAAAATTTTAGTTTATTGTGGAAGGAATTTGTAACATTTTGTAGAAATTTAAACTAGAGAAATTGAATTTATAAAAATGTCAAATTCAAACACTTGCTCTACGTATACAAAAATTTAGGTGAATATATGAAGAAGCAAAACCTATGAAAATTGTGTAGTAATGAAAAACCTATGAGTTTATTAATCCTCAATGCATGATAAGCCAAACTTGAATAGTTCGATTTATTATAATACGAATTTAGTCATTGTTGTAGGATACTTTTTGTATTTCTCAACAGAATCCTATTTGTTTATACTTTGAAACTTGTTTAATCCTTTTGAACTTACTTTTACAAAGCTATTAGGGGTACTCGTTTTCTTATATAGCTATGAACTCTTCACTTACTTGTCGCCTTTATATGAAAATTTGCACCAAGCTCATTTATTGGGTGGTAAAGAATAGTAATAACCACTAAAGTTCAATCATAGTTTTTTAGGTAAGAAAAGAAAAAGAAACTATAAGTAGTTGAAGATAGCAGCATATTCCACTTCTAATTACTTTAATAGTATGTTGCATTTGTGTATATGTACTATTGTCTCATGATACTTCCGTTAAAAATCTTAATCCTACTATTTAACTTTCCAATGTTTAATTGTTGTATTTCCATGTATATTTCACAACTGATTGCTATATTTCCATACTTGAGTCCAACATTTACTACTAAAAATAATATAGGTTAAGTCACTAATAATCCCATTAGCATTGAAAAACAACATTTTACGACGCACAATGCGTGTCGTAAAACGCTCAGACGACGCGCAAATGCGTGTCAAGGAAGGTCATGTCATAATGAGAGACGACACGCTTTTGCACGTCGTCTATTCACGATGCGCATTTATGACACGCATTTGCGACACTCATTTACGACACGCAATGCGTATCAAGGAAGACCTGTCAACAAGGAATACGGCACGCATTTGTGTGTCGTAACCTTACGATGCGTCTTTAGGACACGCATTGCGTATCATTAAATCCCCTGTCATAAATGAAGATGATACACATTTGCATGTCATAAACTTCAGCAACCATTTACGATATGCATATACGATGTGCATTTCGATGCTCTTTTACACATAATACAAAAATATAGAAACATATATTTACCACGACAATCAATTTCATCCAATAACATCATGTCAAAAAATTGTAATACATTTATATTAAAGGGATCTAATTGTACATTGTTATTAAGAGGTTTTCCCTAACTATATAACCTAATGCTACATTGCTATAAAGGGGCACCTTCTTGTTTCAGTAACTCGTCATTAAGCTGTCTGAAGAAGCTCTAAAACCCTTAATGTATCCAACCAATCATCATGTCTCTTAGCTTCAATATCAATCCCAACTCTTGATCAAGAACTACACGAAAATCCTACACAATAACATCATGTCAAACTAATCCCAATTAATGTTTAGTGACTAATCAAGTAAAATTAAATGACAAGGGACTTAAATTACTAAAAGAGTAATAGTTGGTGGCCAAATACTGAAATTAGCAAATTTGTAATACAATTTATATATATATATATATATATATATATATATATATATATATATATATATATATAAAATAAAGGTAGCAATTAGAATAAAGTAGTGAAATAAAGTAAATGTAGCAATTAGAATAAATTAGATAGCAAGTAAGAGTTTATATCTATTGCAATTTGCCTTTACTAAAACACCAATCCTTATTTTTCAAAATTTCAAACAATGGCAACCAAATTAAGGGCTAAAAAACTCCTTCAAATTTTAAATCAGAAACAACTTGAATGGATTTGATGACAACAATATCAAATATGAGATTAAAGTGATCTAATTTATCTCTTATTAAAAAAAAAAGGAAACCTAGTTAAACCAATTCATATAAATTGAGCCCACATGTAACACCCGTTTATTTATTAGTTAAATAAATAAATTAATGAATGAATAGAAGCCCTAAAATAAATAGCTATATATCTAATGATGGTCTCGTAGAGCTAATTGTCACACTTTAAGAGATTGGGGGTTAAAAGTGTAAAATCCGGACTTAATTTGTAAGTATTATAGAAGGCAGAGACTAAAGGGTAATTATTGGGACTTCATTAAAGAGATTTTGGAGGCCGAGGGGAGATATGGTAAATCAGGTATCAAATTTGAAGGGAATTTCCGAAGCTGGGGTAGAAAAAGTAAAATTTGGGCTTAGTTTGGAAAAGATATGGTAAGGAGGGGCTGGTTGTGACAAATTTGTAGAAAGTTTATATGGGATGCAGGTATTTAACCCATCACCATGCACCGGCCTCGTAAAACCCTAAACCCATCACCTACAGCCTATCCGGACCGCTCGCTGGGCCTTCGGAACAACCGGTCCGCCCTGGGTATCTTGGCCTATAGCACAAAGCAGGACCCGCCTCAACCCATCTCCAGTCCAAACAACCATGTGCACAAAACATACACTCATATAACAGTCATAGTCAACAGACCGAGCAAGCAGATCACATAGCATATCATTACCCTAACCGGGTTACCGACCTAACCGGTCACTAGCATAGCATCACTCTGTATATCGGGAAAACTGACCTTAGCAAGGCCTCCTAGCATGTACCATCCTAGCTACCAGGATGCAGACACATCAAACAGTAACATAATAACCATAACCGAATCTCCATACAATAAAGGGCCGGCCTTGGTGCCTTAGACCCTGTTGATATAGTGAGGATAGCTCACCTCGAAACTGTCGGCTGAAAAGATAAGATCCTGCTGCTCCGAACTCTGACACGAACTCCTCCACTAAACATCAAACATACAACTCAATAAATACCCTTAATTACCAAAATACCCCTGGAAGACAACTGGTCAACCACGGACAAGTCAAAGTCAACCCCTGACTGACCCTACTCGCTGAGTCAACCCGATGACTCGCCGAGTCCATATGCTCAGAACTTCCTTCAATCAGCGACCCAACTCGCCGAGTCACCCCAAGACTCGTCGAGTCCAACAACTCTGAGTCCACTCGTACCCAACTCACCGAGTCATCCCTTGACTCACCGATTCATCGACTCAACCAGAAATATTGGGACTTCCTCGATAAGACTCGCCGAGTCCAAATGGACTCGTCGAGTCCAAGGCCATCTTCAACCTACTCGCCGAGTTGTTCTTCCAACTCGTCGAGTCCCAGGCCATCTTCAAGCAACTCGTCGAGTCCACCCATGTGACTCGTCGAGTACCACCGGTCTGAATCCAAACAGAAGCATCTCAGGCCATGCAATTGATCTAAAACATAGATCCAACCTCCTACAATCCATCCATCACGTAAAGTGGCAAACTTTACGTGAATCTAACGAGATTTAAGCCATATTCACCTTAAAACCAAGGTTTGGGACATGGTGACTTCACTAAGCACACAAACACAGGAACTTTAATGCACTCTAGGCCTTCAATATTCCAGATCTGAGGTAGCAACCTCAGATCTATCCTCCAAACTCCAAAACATTCCAAGACATACTCCCCACAAACCCCAAAATGATGAAACTAGGAATGCACAGCCTAAGGACGAAGATATTACCTCCAAAAGATGCCTCAAAAGCAGCCAAACTCGAATCCAAGCAAAGCCCTTTGATCCAAGCCACTTCTCCTTCAAGATCTCTTCAAACAACACCTCTCCAAGCTCTAATTTTCTCCACAAATGATTTCTCCACGAATTTAGGGTTTCTGGAACTCAAGGGGGGGGGGGGGGGGGGGGGATAAGGGAGGCTGTGGAGGGGTATAATGCTCTTTATATAGGACTCAACCCCGAAAATTAGGGTTTTCTCCATACAGCACCTACTCGCCGAGTCCATCCTAGGGACTCGCCGAGTAGGCCACTTGACACGCGACCATGACCGCGACCTGACTCGCCGAGTCAGCCATGGACTCGCCGAGTCATCCTCTAAAACTTACACTTTTAGCCCTTCAACTCTACTCTTGCGATTCCGGGATGTTACAATAATTAATATATTGATTTCTTTATTAGTTTTTAACGACGTTATTGTTTTGTTACAAGGTTATTGAACGATGCAAAGCTATTTCATTAGTAAGGTTATTGATTTCTTTATTAGTTTTTAATGATGTTAATAGACACTCATGTGTTCTCCCCCAAATATTAAAACTGTAAAACAGGGGCCATAGAAACTCACATTCGATGCGTGATCTCGATCCCGGTTCGTTTTGGTGAAGCTTTTCGTGAATAACCGTAAGTAACCATTCTTGGACTTTAAAACATTTTCGGGTTTGTTTTGTAAAATATCAAACCAAAAGAATTCCTTTTGGTAAAGAATTAAACCAAAAGGGACTATTTTTGATCTTTTAAAACAACATAAGGACCATTTTGTAAGGACTGAGTCCAATAGGATTTGCCTTGAAAGGATTTATGTCAAAGGGGTCAATTTTAATTTAAAGTATTAAACACAGGGACTGTTTTGCCACATTCCCCAAATATAGCAAAGGAGACACGTCTTCTTCGGACGACCAAAAGAAACGCGAATGAAGCAGTCATACGCTTCTCATCTATCAAGCAGAGGGAAAAGGAAATTGAAGGCGGCAGCAGGTGGTTCGGTGGAGGAAACCAATCGCAAAGAGGAGGGAAGAAGAAGTCCGTCAAAAAAAGGCGATCCATCCTTGGTCTTTGTGATTCTGTCGCCGACGGCAACAACTCGGAAAAGAATTCAGAACAACAAGCAACAACGATTGGGTTTGGGGTATTTGGCTGAGATCGGTGAACCGGAAGGGAAGGATGCGAAAGCAGAAAAGCGGCTCGGTGGTGGCTGTTGTCAACAGCGGTGGTGGCGGAGCAAAGTGGCAGTGGGCGTTCTCCGGCGAACCCTCGTGGGTTCCTTTCTTGTCACATGTTAGTCATATGGGCAAAGCAACAACAATAATAGGGTGTGTTTGGCTTGATGTCTTCTTGATTGCAGGGAAATCTCCACTTCTGGTGGAGGTTTGGGTTGATTCCATTGACAGGTAAGGCACAAGAAAGAAAACGGGGATGCTACCCATCTTGGTTTCGCCGGAAACAGCCACCCACAACCTGTGGTCCTTGGCAGGAAATGAAGAAGATGAAAGGAGGGGCTGATGCTTCTTCATTGGCAAAAATCACCATTTCAGGTGATGTACTTAGCAGTCCATGAATCAGAAAAGAGAAGAGAAAGGAGAAAGAAAGGATTTGGGGTTTCTTTGGTGTGATACATTTGTTTTCAATTTCCAAATTTGGCTGATAATTCACCATAATTCACCATACATTATTTATTGATATACTTTGGATAAAGTTTGTAAGCAAAGTCTTTGAGTGTGAATTTGGTCAAGGTAACTTGGAAGCAAGATACTTGGTTGTTAAATTTTATTTATTGTTGTATTTTGAGGTAATTTTAGAAGCAATGAGTTGCTTCAATTATTAACATGTATTTGTGTATGTAGAAAAATGTGAGTGTAGATGTTATAGTCATATTGTTATAATTTAAAATCAATTATGATTGACTCAAAGTGCCAAAAGTACAATGTCATATTTGGAATTTCTAAAATGGTGATATTTTCTAACTTTCTCAATTCATATGTTCTTGATCTGGATATCAAATAGCTTTTCTGAAATTGAAGAATGATAATCTTGGTTATAAGATTTCCAAAAAGTCAGATGGATCTTGAATCCGATAAGTAGAACTCCTGGAAAATCCGTTTAAAGTTTCGTGATTTATAGGATCGGATTCAACAGATTTTTTGAATCTGATTTTGATCGAGATTAAAAATGTGATCAAATTATAATAAAATAATAGAACATAGCTTGAGTTCAAAAACGTGCTCAAAAACAATTTACGAGATTCAAAGTTATTCCAAATTATACAAGGCACGGTTCGTTTCAAGAAAATCGGATAAATACTGATTTTTATAAATTTAAAGAGTCATAACTTTCTCATACGACCTTCATTTATGTCGTTTTTTATACCCACGAAATCAGGAGAACATAATCTATTCAAATATCTTATCCATAATTCTCAGATACATCTGATGCAAAAATTTATTTTTTTAACGTCACCAATAAATTAATTTTTTGTATTTTCGATTCGATGTCCAATGATAGAAGGTTTGAGCTATTTGAGATGTTCTAACAATAATTTTAAATATAATATCTTTCGTATACTTTATAAACATAAAATTACACGCAATTGGTCTTTATTGCATAATAGTTTGTAGTAGTTTGACTGACGAACTCTGACAAATTTTACCAGTTGTTACAATTCTTCAACTTAAGGCATACACTAGTACAAAAAGAATGTCCATTATATAATCATCGTCACATATTCAATGACCATACACACTATAATTATATTGAACATACATTATTTACTTCTATAACTAGATTTACCTATAGACACACATAATAATTGTAACCATAATCAAATGCTACTTACACTCACAATATTTGTTTTTTTTCAAAGCTAATTCATCATATTTTGACATATATAATAAAAGGCACATGACCATAAACCACTAAAAGTAATGTGTTTTCTTGCTTCTACTAAGTCACTAGTAAACACCACTCTATGGACACAAATATTTAATGTGTCACATGTTAGCTACTTTAGATTTCATGTGTCTAAAATATGCATCATGATACAAAAACATATACAATTGCCTCATATGACCATATACTTATCTATTGTCTCTTATAAAAAAAATATCACAATATTTATCAATACACGTGGTTGATGGTGACATATGACCACATTGTTTCAATGTGGCTAATAATTGTCACGTTTTTTTATAATTTAATGTGATTAAAGTTTTGATTATCTATATAGTGATCACGCAAACTAATTTAAATATATCCAAATTTTTTTAGTGATTTTTGGCCGCACTTTTAATAAAAAGTGTGACAGTCCGTTTTTCAAAAAGTTTGACCATATGTCATTTTTGTACTAGTGAAATATAATCACCATAAATGCATACATAAACACTTGAAGACAAGTGCACCACGATATTTAACCCTCCATATTTTATACAACAAAAGACCAGCCAAATTCAAGCGCTGGAACTTAATATATAAATATTTTGATGAAGAACTGAATACCTCAAACTAAAGAAGCAAAACCTATGAAAACTGTATAGTCATTCAAAACATGTGAATTTATTAATCCTCAATGCATGATGCGCTCAACTTGAATAGTTTGATTTATTATATTACAAATTTAGTCCCATCAGTCTGTTAACATTGTTGTAGGATACTTTTGTATTTCTCAACTGAATCCTTGTTTACAGATTGAAACTCATTCAAATCTTTTGAATTTACTTTTTCAAAGCTATTGAGGTGTATTCGTAGCTATAAACTTTACTCACAGTTACTTATGGCCTTTCTGATGATTAGCACTAACAAAAATTTGCACCAATCTGTTTTCTTGGGTTGTAAAGAATAGGAATAACACTGAAGTTCGATGGTAAGAAGAATAGACTATAAGTAGCTGAAGATGGCTGCAAATTCTGCTTCTAACTACTTTCATGGTATTTGTTTCAAGTATACCCAATAATATTTTCATTAAGAATTTCAACCCTACCAATTAAATTTCCAATATTCTTCCCTTGTAATTTGCATATATTTTCATAAGTCATTCCTATTTTTCCATGCTTGAGTCCAACATTTACTAACATCACAATCTAGGTTAAGTCACTCTTTATCTCGTTAACACTGATAAACCCACATAATGATACCAACGAATCTGAAACATTAAAATCAACATCCAACCAAGAAACTTAGATCAGTGAGTAGCTTGTTATTTGATTGATACGTTAACATCTTCATAGCAACCATGCTCTTGTTTAGTTCCTCTTCATATGATCAACAGTTCTATCCTTCAATACTACCAACAGATAGTCAATTGGTTTAGATGGTCATCACCATTCAACGACAGAAACCTACCTAACAATCAGTTGGAGCATTCACATCATAATGAAGAAGAATACATCCAAAAATCATGAATTAAAAGACCATTAATAGGCATTCTGGAGAAGTGAAAATCGAATTTACCTTTAATGTTTACTTCACGTTAATAAGAGTCTTGGTCTTTTTTGAATGCCTGCATAAAATATATAATTATAAAGTTGAAATTACAGGTTGGGGATTTTGAGAATGACAAAAAAAAAACTACATGAAACTTTTCAAATGTACTTTAAGACTTACTAAAGCAACAAAGATCTAGTTTACCTCTTGTTTGTTCTTTATAAAGGAGTTGATGTCTTCCCCTGCGTAAAATGACCCAAGACTTGTTACTATTTCTTTTAGCTTTGGAGTAGCGGAATATCCCTTGGTGAAAGTCGTTATTCCTGGGCATCTATAGATGATCAAAGTATCCAATAATGGGAATGAAAAGTCCTCCTTCCCCAAGGTAAACCCCTTAAGATATCTAAGTCCATCAAGTTTTAAGAACTTTAGACTAGGTAACACAAGTATCTCATTCGTCTTGCCATCAGATTCTTCTTCTGCTTCTACAGCAACATCTGCATCCTTAACAATGACCTCCACCATATGGCGGCAGTCCCTTATATGTAGCTCTTGGAGTTGCAATAGACTACCAACCATGGAACTAGTAAATACATGTTCTAAACTATTGCAACAACCAATATAGAGACTTGTTAGGTTCGGAAACTCATAAAGTGTCCACTGAGTGCTTTTCCATATATACCTGAGATTACCTAACGAATCCAACCTCATTTCTCTTAGGTTTGGAATATTGACAAGAGTAGTAGTTTGTGATGATTCATCAAAACCACATCCATTACTACGATTTCTCCCTGCTGCTTCCAATGCATTTTCAAACAACTCATCTACCATCTCACAATCACTCACACTAATTTTTTCCAGCTTTTGCAGTTGCAGTAACTCACTGAATGGAATAATATTTTTAACATCATGATTCCGTTCCACATCTAATTCGATCAAGTTATGAAAATACCAAGGTATTGCTTCTGAAGGCGCAGTGCACGAGGTTGCACCATGTAAACTCAGGAAAGCGATCTACAAGTCCAATAAAGAAAATGCCAGAGTAATATATATGTCAAACAAAAACATTTAAAATTTCATATATATAATTATTCATGACAATGATATTTTACTCCAAGTTAAAGTTACCAACGGATAAGTATTTTTGATCTCATAAAGTATGTTAGATATGTGAGGTTATTTTGGATGTTTCTCCCTTGTTCAAAATGGAAATTTTTGATTCCAAGTGACAACATAAACATAAATTTTGATTCCAAGTGACAACATGCATGATATCTTTCTTAATTAGATGATGCAAAAGAAATATCTTATACCTGATGATGCTGAACATGAAAGAAGTTAAGGGGAGATTCATCAAGAGCATGTTTGCCTAATCTTGTGTGTATAAACTTGATTTGGGGAGCTGTGGACCCACCAGGTGCAAACACTCTCATTTGGGGGCATTTCTTGATGGTAACCTTATCCAATGAAGGAAACTGGAACTCATTCATTCCCAAGAAGAAACCCTCCAGCTTTGGTAGATAACTTAGTTCAATGGACTTTAGATGAGGAAAGACCACAACCTCCTTAGATGATGATGATGAGGATGCATCTTCTTCTTCCTTCTTCACAATCACTTTCATTGACTCGCAATTATATATCGTTAACTCTTCGAGATGTGTCAGGCTTCCAATTGCAGAGAATGTGAATATATGTTCCAAACGGTCACATATTGTGATTTCCAATATCTTTAGATTGGGAAGCATAATAATGTTATTTAGTCTTGGAATTCTACCATTTCCTTCATCACAACCAATCTTGTTTTTGCTCGTCACTAATTGAGTTTCAAATATCTCCTTCATCCCATCGCACAACCATATCTTCAGCACTTGAAGTTTTTGCATTTGTCCTGCTGCATAACATGGAATCATACTTGACAATGCATCACACTTTTCTATTTTTATCTCTCTAGCGTATTGGCATAAGCTCCAAGAAACACCACCTGCTGCTTCAGACAACTAGAAAAACAAATGGAAAATTAATGTAAAATTAAACTATAGACACAACTTTTGTAAAAAAAAAAAATTAATTCAAAATTTAGTTTTTTTTATACTAAATGACACAACTGCTCTACACATCAAAAATGTACTTTTTTTTAATTAATTTCAGGATTTATTGAAGAGACAATAAAAGACATACCACTTACAAAAATTAGCTTCGAGTAATATTTTAAATTGTTGATTTCTATACTACAATACCTGTCAAGTGTCACCTGATCGCCCTAATATCTAAAGTAAGTTACATTTAACAAAATACCAACTGCCTTTTTGTTTCTTACTTTTCAGATTATAGCACATATCTTGGTTTTTATTTCTGGGGAAATGAATGCAAAAACATATACATACATACATATATATATATACACACACACACACACACACACACACACACACACATATATATATATATATATAAATATATATGATAGAGGATAAGTTTCTGACATACAACATACACCATTACTGTAGTTTACAACGGGTTAACAAGTTGTGTTACATACATGACCCTCAAATTTTAATGACTAACCTTTAGTTGTAGGAATGTAACCATTAAATTGGTCCTAACGTGATATAATTAAATGGTATTTCATAATGTGATGAATTGGTCATAATGTGATACCTACCAACCTTTGTCTGTCATTTTAGTTTGATTCTTATGATTGTTGGAGAACAGCAGTAGCAAAATTGTCACAAGAGGATGATTTTAGAACATGTATCAGCATCAGGTATGAACAGATTACTTGTGTGTGGAATTAAGTTCTTTTAGTTTAAATACATCTACAATTAATGCAGGGATTTGTGGGTTTAGCACTTCAATCATACACATGTTGGGATTTTGGTTAATGGTTAATCTTTGTGGTTTGTAATGGTTTATGGTTAGCTTATTTACTTTGTGAAATTTCTTTTCAAATTTTTGTTAACATTCTGGAGAAGTGCTGGAACTGGTTTTTGGTAATCTAGCCGGGTACCTATTAATCCTCACCTTTTTTTTGTTGAAAAATAAAATTGATTGTTTAATGATCATATAGATAACATATAATGTGTCATGGCATTTATCCTTTAGTTAAATATTATCTTAATATAGTATGTATAAAATGCATTATCATCTAAATTAAGACTTAAATACATAACTGTCTGGAATTACGACTATACAAGGAAAAAATTGTCCAAAATAACAGAGGATTCACATAGAATGGAAAACTTAATTAGATGTGTGTGCATTTTCTAATGAAAAAAGTAAAAAGAAATCTCATCAGTAAATGAGATGAATTATGATAAATAACAAATACAAGGTAATACTTGTTCAGATGGAACATTTTAGGCCTCCAAAATCCAATTCTTGAGTTTGCATGGTAGGTAATGGGTGTGCAATAAAGGTTTAAATCTTTAATATGTGATTTGGTGATTTTCATAGAATATTGCAAGGAAAAATGGATATTGACAAAGAAATTAAATAAGTAATTGAATACGCACAAAACATACCTTAAATTGATCAGGAAAAACGGTAGTTGTAGTGGTATTTTTGAAAGATATTTCATTGTTCCAATCCTTGGCACCACCTCCACCGATACACTTCAGATTGTTCAGGCCAAATAGAGTGAGAGAATCAAGCTGAGGGAACAAGATGGTGCTTGTGTGGGTAGATGTAGATGTGAAAGTAGTCATTTCTTCACCCTCGTAATCTTTGTTTGAAACCACTTCTTCAATACCATCACAACCTTCTATATTGACTTTCTTTAGGTTGGAAAGAAGTTCCGCCATGAGAGGTGAAAACAAGTACTTAATGCTTTTGCAATACCCAATATGTATGTTTGTGAGGTTGTGGAATGGAGATTCAGATTCTTGTTTTGGAAGATTGAGGAAATTCTTCCGGTTGCACTTCCACACATGGCTCATGTTGTCCATATCAGTTAGATACAATTCGTCGAGGTATGGAAGTATAGGATGTTGGTTATAGGGAGTTGTTACCAATTCTGTACTTGTTGGACTCTCTATCTCAAACACGACCTTCACTCCATTATACTTCTTCAAGTAAAGTTTATGGAGGTTATGAAAAGAGGGTATGAGACCGGATGGGAATACAACATTAGAAATATTGCCAGTGACTTCTTGTAACGTCTCTTCCACTGACAGAATATTAGTCTGTGTATATATGTCCCAACAAGATATGTAATTAGTAACTTCATTACTGAATTGTGTAAATGATTTATAACTTCACGTCCATTCACAAATCTCTCTTATAATTTTGGATTTGAAAAAGATATCTTTGATTTTAGGCAATGTTTCAAGGAACATTTGCAAATGATGAAAATTCTCAACAAATTAAAAATAGTTGGATCTTTCACCTACAGATAAATAATTAAAAGATGTCATATGCTCCTATGAAAGAAGAATACGTATTTTAATTAAGATGTGAACTATTTTCAAACAAAAGACAGACTTGGTTTGAAATTGAGTTAATAAGTAACCATAGTCAATTAAAGTTTACTAAATTTATCTGCCCTCCAAGTCATCGAATTGTTTCCATACAACCTATGTCCCTATGCTTTTCATCAATTTGAAGTTGAAATCATTTCACTTGCTATCAAGATCAAGAAAAAGGATGAAAGGATTTTATACAGGTATTTAGCATCAGCTCTCAAGTCTCATCTATCTGCATTATGTTGGTAGAGTTTTAAGCTGAACCGATTCCAGAACTTAAAAGTTGTTGGTGATATTCAAAAGGTAGGAGCTTAATCCTTAATTAAGTAAGAAAGTGCAATTGAAATCCATACCTTTTTCTCTTGGCTACTCTCTTTTGATTCATTGAATCTCCCTGTTTCTCCTCCGCAATCTTCTATAAGAATCTCCAAAAGTGCCCCCAGATCAAAATTGGTGGCGATAGGTGTGAATACATTTCTAAACCTCTCACATCTCCAGATGCTTATTCTTTCAACAACTTGAAAGCCACAAACAAGGGGACAAGATTTATCTCCACCTTTTATCCTCCACACCTCTCTTAGCTTCGCTGAATTCCCCACTCTGATGCTTCTTAAGCTGCTGTTGTTGTATTCTTCTCCAATTGTGTCGGCACAATCCAAGTCTATGTTGAATAACGTTTCAATGGAACCACAATTCTCGACTTCAAACTCTTCAAGATGACACAACAGAGACATGGGATTGTATGGAAATAGATTCATAAGTTTATCACAATTTCTCACTTTAATCCCTCTCAGCTTAACTTTTTCGCCTTTACTAAGTTTACAAGGCCATATTTCCTTTAAATTCTCCATGTCATCAATTCGAAGTGTCTCCAACTTAGGAATTACAACCTGCAAAATAATCATCCATTAATAGCCACATGAAAACAATAACACATCATACAATAAAATTACATATATATTCTAAAACTTTTAGTTGAAAAGATTGTCTAATAGTATAAACATAAAACATATATATTAACTAAAAGATTGTCTAATAGTATAAACATAAAACATATATATCTACCTCTTCCTTCAACAAACTAGATGTTTCCAACTTGCTTTGCGGATAAATGCTTGTGAAACCTGGAATGCCCTTGAGTTGCAACTCTACGAGTTGTGGTAGCTTAATTAGGCTGACATTATCACATAGACCTAATAGCTTCGGTAGTTCACGCAAAGATAAAAATTTCAGATTGGGGAACATAACTGTCTCTTTTCCACCACCCCTCGCACCATTATGTATGAGTTCTTCCATATTACCACAATTGTAAACTTCTAGATGCTCAAGCTTTGACAAAGTGTTTGCAACACAGAGTTTGAATAGGTATGTCAACTCTGCACACCCAGAAACGACAAGGACTCTTAAATTGCAGAATGAAGAGGATTGAGGAGGATGTGTCGACTTCACCTCAATATCTTCAAGATCATTCATACCATCTATGCTTAAACAAAGCACCTCTGTTTTCACAAACAACTCATTAAGTTTACAGTCTGATATTTCACCTTTATTGGTCACCAACTGCAACGTGTTTTCATATGAGTGTCTACTCTTAGTGATATATCCATCTAAAGAGCGTCCCACTGAGATCTTGAATCGTTCAAGATTCTCAAATGACATATTCTTCACTTGAGCCTTGTTCTTAAAGAACTCAAATTCTAACGCAGAAAGCCTGTTTGATCGTTCTGTCATCTCATTGCAGTTATAATCTTTAAATGCTGATGCATTTCCAATATAGAGTTCTTCAAGTTTAACCAAATTTTTCAAGACACCCTGTTCGATAAGAAAACCATGACAATGTCTCAGATCAAGTAACCTTAGCTTCTTCAAATTTCCGAGCGTAGAAGGCAACCATTCAAAGCTAGAATTAGCAAAGCTAAGCACTTCAAGATTCAACATATTTCCAATACAAGAGCAATCAAACATCATTAATGAGCATCGATGGAGGTGAAGCACTCGAAGGTTGGTGGAGCATTGAGTTAACGAGGGAAGCAATGGATACATCATTTTATCGTATGATATAACCCAAAGCTTTTCCATTCCTTTATAAAAGTCTTGAGGAAACCTTAGCGACTTATCTCCATGCATAAGTTTCAAAATTGTTAGGTTTGGAAAGTTGAGGTTTTCTGGAAACTCGGACATGCTCTTGCATGTTAATGAAATTGTTTTGCAAGAGTCAGTAATATCAGTTTCAGTCCACCCTGGCATATTACCATGGTTGACAATTGAAGCATGCTCGACTTCAGAATACATACCTAAAACAAAAGCACGGACCAGATCGTGCATCTTGACACACCCAACATCATCACTTTCAATTAACAAATTTGTCTGCAATAGTCGCTCAATGCAGGTGTTGATTCTGTTTCTTGCTTCTCTAATCGTATAAACTCTATCATAGATCTTTAGGCCCCATCCATACATCATCAACTCCTCAGTAGGAATATTAAAGTCTTCAGGAAACAAACCACACATTAAAAAAATGGATTTAGTCTCCTCGTCTTGGAGATTGTGGTAGCTCGTTTCAAAGACTTTAGGGGCAACACTACGAATGTCATAGTGCTCTATACGTGAAAGTGCATCCTTCCATGCATCCTTTCTTTTATTTCTTAGAGTACACGCCAAGGTTTTGATGGCAATAGGTAGACCGCAACACTTTCTTACGATAACTTCTCCTATCTTACAGAGCTCGGGCTCAGAAGTTTCTACAAATTGCTGGAACAGACTTTGTGCTTCTGCTTCAGTTAGAAGTCCCACATTAATAACTGAATTAGCTTTAACCCCCATCAATGTGCAAATGTGTTCGTCTCGTGAAGTCAACAAGACCTTGAAGTCGACACCTTGATTTGGAAAAGGACTTAAACCAATATCTTCCGGATCAACGGACTGCCAGACATCATCAAGTATTACAAGGAACTTATTCTTACCTTCTCCAGAGTTGGCCTTGAACCATTCACGAAGCTTATCAGCTCTTGCTGGTTTAGTGCTTTCTTTTAACTCTATACGAAGGTAATCTGCTACAGCTTGTTGAATAGCAATGGGGTCTGTTTTTTCCCCGATAACTGCCTCAACAATGTAACTGAACATTCTATTTTCTTTGGCAACCTTTTTCAGCCTTTGCATCATTGTGGTCTTCCCCACTCCGCCCATCCCACATAACGCTATCATATGGGATGTGTTGTTTGGTTCAAGTGCTTTCAGTGCTTGAATAAAAGTTTTTTCTCTTGACTGAAAGTCATCGTGATCACTTGATGGTGTGGAGGAGGAAGCCTTCATGGTATCAACTTTTCCCAAAGGAATGGGCTGATCAGTCCATGTGATCAAAGAGTGTTGTCTTGTGGCACTTTCAATCTTCTCAATTAGCTTGAAGGCTTCCCTTCCAACTGTGTGTCTAATCTTGAGACTGCAACAAGCAACGGCATCACTAGGAACGGTTTGTACTTTTGCATTGATCTTTTCCACTTCTTCCAACCAACTCCTAACCTGAGATGAAATCTCAAGACGAGTTCTAGTGTTCCTGTCCAAGTGGTCTTCTTCGGCATGTCTTGCTGCATTTAACTCCCTCATTTTGCTACTCATATCCCTCACATGTTTTGTACTGTAAATGAGGTAGCCTAGATGCTTCTTAACAGGTTCCATAAGTGTCTCGACAACTGGTTTCAGAATGACACTGACAACATCCATTGCAGGAAAATCTTCTTTGTGGAAGTATCTACATAGTAACCAACAATTTGTCAGGTGAAATTGGATGAAAATTTGTAATGGATTGGGCATTTAAATGCATCCTAGATTCATTGCATTGAGTAAGGTTTGATTAGCTTTGTCCCATAGACCGATGATGTAATCGTAATATAAGTCCATCCCATAATCTACAATGAACTTAAAGATAAAGTTTTTAACAAAATAACGCTAGATTATATAGTAATAGGAATCAGGAAAATGGTTTATCATTGATTAATTATAAAAAATACCAAAATATGATTATTTTAAAATACATGGAAGACTTTAACTGGAAACTTGCAAGTTCAACTTGTGCCCTTTTGCACAAGAAATTCAAACAAAAAAGGGATAAAAAAGAGGCACAAAGGTACTAACAGGAAGAATTAGAGCCTGCTTCTAATTTACACCTTGTGAACTTAGTTGAATGAAACAGAAGAACATGACAGAAGTGAACGAACAGGGGAAGTAAGCAAAGGAATAACTATAACTTGGAGACTAAGTAATTATTGACTGAAAAACTTGTACCCTACTTATACTAATTCTAAAAGAGTCTTACTCAAACACATAAAACGCATAAAAAGTAAACTTTCCTAAAATGCCCCTGGGCTAAATCTCTCCAGTTTTTTTCTCGATTATCCCAACATTAATAACATATATAAAGGTGGATAGATCTTGAGCGACTGAGGGAAATGGGAAAAAGATCTTTTGTGGGATGATACAACATGTAAAATACAATGAGTACCTATTATTCTTCAAAAGATATGTAAAACACGTATCAGCTGATAGTGAGCAAGTTGCAAAGCTACTGATTCAGTAACAGAGCCAAGAAAGAAATTTAATTTCGTAGAGGCGATGATACAACAGTGTGGAAAGCAGTATTTCGGGATGAGCAGTGTCAAAAATAATCCAGCTAGATTCAACCCTGATCAAGCTCACCTTTGTTGCAGAATCGGAGTGGAATCTGAATCTAGGAAAGAAAAAAGAGACGTTGGAAGTCGGAACTTGAACTTGGTGTAATTGGAAGTAACGACTGAACGCTAATGAAGTTGACTAGGTCTTCAAATTAGAGTGATACCGATTTCCAGATGTGCGTGCCGCGTGCGTGCATGTTAGAAAGAAAATAAAAAAATCCAGTCCATTTCATATTTGGGCTAAAATAGCCAATGGATTGGCCCAGTTATATTGCTTAAAAATTAACCCAAAATTGGCTAAAATACCCAATGGTCTATATATGCGTAGCTTTTGGGACTGCAATTTTGGACCCACATTCCTAACCTATATTATTTCTAGGTCCGATATTTATCTATTTAATCTCACTGGTATTGACTGCACAACAACGAAAAAAAAATGTGAGGTTCACTAGTTAATGAATTTCCCAATGAGTATGACTTATTAGCAAGAAGGATTGTTGAAGTTCTTCCCTAAATTCTATTAAGTTAGGGAAAGCCGGAGTTCATTGATGGTGTGAGAAAAAAATGAAACTAGAGAGTGTCTTGTTTTGTGAGAAAAAACAGTAATAAGACAATGGAAAAATGGACGGTCTATGGAGAATTTGAGTGGTGGTAATAGCGAAGGGTATAGGAGACAACGAGGGGGTAGTAGCGAGACCATGTTGATGGTAGCAAGGGGATGTCAAAGATGTGTACAAATATGGGGAGTTGGCAGCAACATGAACATGATGTTGGCCGGATATGGGTGCGATGACACCAAGATTAAAGAGCACGGGAGCATTGGCAGACTTATATGGAGCTCCGGGGGTCCCGGGCCACTACCCCAATTCCGGTCGTCAATGTAAAAAAATGTTTTTCTATTAGATGCAACGTCTTGAAATATGAGTGTCACTATTATTTTAGATTTGTTGGGATTTTTTTTTTGGGTAACACCACTACTCAAACTTTCTGCGTCCGCCACTACATGGGAGATAAGCGTTGTACGGATATACAGACATCGTCACCAAGCATTCTACAACTATAGACATGGTCACCAAGCGGTCTACAAGTATAGATATCATCACCTGTAATGGTACGGAAAGAATATATATGAGATTACTGGTGATGGTTTGATTTTTTTTTATTCTTTTAATAAAAAAAATAGGTGTACATTAGTTTTGTTATTTATTTGTAAACAATCTCAAACTACTAATTAATAAAATTTAGAAAGAAAAAGCAAAAACAACTAAACCTATTAAGTTTTTGGGATATTCACTAAACTAACCATATTTTGATTTAATATTAAAGAAAATTACCCATTTTTTGTCAATATAACCAACAAGTCCGGAAAACGGCATTTTGGATACCACATAAAATATTTTTTCTGATAAAAGGTAATTTTTTTAATGACATTTTGGATTTAGGTCCAGAATTCCAAATTTCGGGAAAAAAAAAAGAAAAAAGACTATGGAATTTCTAGAACAAGTCGAAATCCAATTAAATTTAATTATGGAATTTTGAGAAAATATATTCTAATTTATAAAATCTAACAAAAAGTTTAAGAAACATAGTATATTAAAAACTATATATGATAACATATTTGATTGAAACACAATGATATTAGAAACTTTGAAATAAACACTTCGGAGAAAAATAAAGAGCTTCGGGAAAGAAATTGTGCAAATAAAAACGAATTCCAAAAATTGAAAAACAAGTCTAAAGGCGTTTGGGAGAAATTGATTGTTTTCAAAAACTGAAAAAATGGTTATGTTTTGCGATAAACTCATTAATAGAGGTTGGTTTAGTTAATATCACTAAGCTTTTGCAATAATTAAAAAAAGTTAAAGTTCTTTTTAAAAAAAAAATAATTCACCACAACAATTTTAACATACGACCGTACTTTTTAAAAATAGCATAGCTACACTTTTGAGTGTGACGATTTCGTTATAAAGTGGTAAATTATCATTGGTAAAATCATCGATTGTTTCCGACATATTTAAAAATTGTAATGGTTTTCGATGAGACGAATAGTATGCATACATTCACATATAGAAATCTAATATGGCTAAAAGGTAATACATATGGTCACATGAATTGTTTATATGACTATATGTATCATTTAGTGACACATATAGAAATCTAATGTAGCTAAAAGTAATATCGACAGTCACACAGATTGTTTGTATGACCATATGTATCAAATTAACAACATATAATAAACATAACAAGGCATGTGACTATAAGCATATTATGGTGGCGTTTTTTTTAATTGTTTTTGGCCAAATATGACCATATGTATTGTTTAGCCTCGGTCGAATAATGTGGCCAAATATGACCATCTACCACGTCTTTGTGTTGGCTTTATGTGAAATAATGTGTAATGGGTTTTAATGTAGCTAAAAGGTAATACATATGGTTACATGAATTGTTTGAAAGACCATATGTATCATTTAGCGGCATATAATAAACGTAACAAATCAAGAGGTTGTAAGAAATTTATGGTCATGTTATATTATATTATGTGTGGTTAATAATTAGCATTTGTCATGATAAAATAATAAAATATGTGATTGCAAGTATTTTATGGTGTCATTTTTATTAATTGTCCGTGTGTTTATATGTAGGGTTTAGCTACTTACTAAACATAACAAAACAAAACAAATGACTATAAGTATATTAAGGTGACATTTTTTTATGAATTGTTTGTGTGTCCATATGCATCTGTAACATCCCAAAAATTATGACAAAAAATTTCATTTTTAATTCAAATAATTAAACCACAAGTCATCAAATCGTTCCATCAAAACATAAGTCATGTTGTTTCAAAACACTATTATCAGAGTAAAATATCCCAGACTAAAAACTAGTGGTGTGTGCCATGTGATCATCCCAAATTCTTCCCTCCGCTACCGGAAGTACCTGAAACCAAAACTGAAAATTATAAGCAGAAGCTTAGTGAGTTCCCCAACCTACCACATATCCACATACTGCAAGCACTGTATCAACCCGAAATTTCCATTTTGTACGAACATTATCTATTCAATAGAAACTAGACCAGTTACAGTGAATTTCAGACTTTTCCGAATAAGTTTGTGTATATTAGGGTTTACGTTTAAGGAGGTATCAGGAGAGTGGATGCTCATGGGTTAGTGAAACTTGAGTATTTCAAAACCTCATAATATTAGCGTTCATTTCCGGAATAAAAATATTTTCCGCCAAAAATATCTTAGGACTATAAATAGATTTCTGAACTAAAAATTCATTCATTATTCACATTTCCAACTAGAGAAAAGCCACTTTCTCTCTCACGGATCTTCGGGTTTTCATCCCAAATCGTGAGTACACTTCTCTAGTTGTTATATAATGCTTATTATATGCTTAATAACATAGATTACATGTCAAATATGTGAGATTCAGGAGTTTACCGCCTAAGAATGTTCTTGGGGAGTAAACTCCAAAATGAAGCTTAAAGGCTATCTAGTCTCATTTCCTTGATATGTAACTAGCTTAGGCTTATAAGTATGTAATTTAGAGACTAGAAAACAATCAAAAACACCAAGCTTTGGGTGTTTACGGCCCAAGGGTTTCTTGGACCGTGAACTCCAAATTCAAGGGCCAAAATGTGCCCTAATCACTCCTAAAGCTTTAGACATTAACCCCCATTTAATCCTAGCTAATTTATGGACTTTAAAACATCAAAAGCACCCCTTAAAGGGAGTTTACGGCCAAGAGAATACTCATAGGCCGTAAACACCAAATAAGGGCACCAAAGTGTGCCTAGGGTCCTCATTAGCCTTAAACAAATGCCTAGAAATTATCCTACTTGTGCTTGGGACTTGAAAGAATAAAAACACCCATCCCTTGAGAGTTTACGGTTGTAAACTCCAAAAGAAATGGTCTTTTGGCCGAAAACTCCATAAAGGAGTGTATTAAGGCCCTAAACTACCCAAAGGATTAAACCACCAAGTAAGGCTTATTCTAGAAATCAAATAGCACTTCAAAACACCATTTACCACCAAGTTGGGAGTTCATGGCCGTAAACTAAAGGGTTTACGACCGTAAACTCCTTGTGTGGAGTTTATTGAGGAGTAAACACTTATACAAGGTCCTTGGAAGCTTTAAACCCCTTTAGCCTTGTCCCACAACAACTTAGATGCAACCATTAGGACCTATAACACTTATACAAAGTGTTTATGTGTTCCTGAGTGTCCCAACTAAATTTATTAGTTATTATTTGGCTAATTAGTTATATATATGTTCAAAATATGATAACTAGGCTCGTGCGTGTGAACAAGTCTCCGTTTGTCACCTAGCAGAGTATCCGACACTTCAATCCAATCCACTCACCACAAGTGAGTTCATACCCCTTTAATTAACCTTTGAAATACTTTTAAATGTTTTAAATACTTTTATGGGGGGGGGGGAATACAAGTTAAATACTTATAGTTATTACATCAATCACATGTGATTAATAACTAGAAAACTAATGATTTTATCACTGTTCAAACTGTTTATCAAACTACTTTACTTCAAAATGTTTTATAAACTCTTTTCTTATCAAATACTTTTATTTAAACTTTGTTATACTTCTTATAAATTGCATGCCCATATATGTATATATATATAAGCAATGTTTAAAGGGCTTAGGAAGGCCATCCGCCCTATTTCCTTTTTCTCGATTTGGATGTGGTCTGGTGGGATTTCGGGTAGCCATCCGAAGGTCGTTTCAATATTAATTATATATCAAATGTACATATATAGACATAAAAGTACTTCCATATTCATGCGTATTGGTTACATCATTAGTAAGTTACCATCGGGGTAACACAGGATCATACTACTACAATTTCTAGATCAATGAGTCAGTTCATTCATGAGTCAATACTTATTACTATGAGAACATATACATTACATTACTATGAGTACATATACACCTATACTAGAAAGAGAACATATACAACTATACTAGGATGATAACATATACAACGATACTAGAACAAGTAACAATTTCATTACATATACATGAATACGTTAATAATTGTGATCCACTGTATCGAAGCATGCCTTAAATGTCATGGCCCGAGTTGTAGCCAGAATTCTCTTGGAGGGAGAGCGTGAGTTTTCGTATAGATATATACTGGATTGACTATCCTACACCTTGCTGCTAGCTACAGCCGGACCTGCAGGTCTGCGGGTGCCAAACGTCATTCCGTTATTACGACCATTCATATGTCGTTGTTACCAGTCGGTAGTATGGTGCAATTAATCACATGATACCTTAATATAAATCCGGTTTAAGGTAGTTAGTACAACAGTAGTGCCTATAATACAACACTACAGTACTACAATAATTTACCCATTACATATATTTAGTGATTATTTCACTTAAACATTAATGTACAAACTATATTTTGTTAAATGATAGTTATACTTGGGAAATTACACACTTTTACAACAAACGAGCATACAAAACAGTTAAGCCTTGGTAGAAGGCTACTTCAATAGAAAATATAGGTTTTTCTGAGAGATGCAAACTTTTACAAAACACTTTCAAACTTTTACATACATTTTACAAACTTACATTTGAGACATGTTCAAATGTTTTTGATAACAAACATCGACACTAAAATACTTATGAACTCACCAGCTTTATGCTGATAAACTCTTTCAAAATAACTTGTTTTCTCAGGTCATTAGTATACAGGTACCGAGGCCAGCTTTTGAGAAGATGGAGCGCATCCAAGGCTCATCATATTATTTTGATTTACATTATTTTTGGTGTCTATAACTGTACAGAACACGCTTGTATTAAAATTATATATTTAATGAAATGGATGATGTTGTTTGCTTATTTACTTTTACTGTGTTGTGATACTTTACATGACGTCCTCCGCCCCAGAACGTTTCCGCCGTTCTTGGTTTTGGGCTGTGACAAGCACTGCGCCTCGCCCGCTACATCGGGCCCCGCCCCGCTCCGGATGAGTCCGACATCAGGCCTCGCCTGCTCCTAGGCCCCGCCTGGCTTCGAGCCAATCTGTTTCTCTTAGGCCTCGTCTGTCTTAGGGCCCCGCCCGCTAAACATATACAAAAAATATAACCGTAGCACATAGCACTTAAAGTAAACATACACTAATGTATTCCTGTTTTTAAGCCTCGCCTATCTTGGGCCCCGCCCCTGTCCTGCTACTGGTGAGTCATGGAACCCCGTCCAAACTCCTGCTATTTGTGAGATACGGGCCCCCGCCAATACTCACCTTTCTCCTATCTCGGGCCTCGCCCCTGCTCTTCTACTAATGAGATATGGAACCTTGTCCACACTCTTGTAGTGGTGAGATACGGGACCTCGCCCATACTCACCTCCTTACCAGGCACATCAAGTATCACAAAGACAACAAGTATAATCTAACAAGCAAACCTTCCTCGGGCACCCGACCGGCATCGGACCTTGGTCCGGAATATCATACTAGCATACAGTGCCTAGGGCTAATCGACTACATGGGCTAGCATTGTGGCCTTAGACCCATTCACACAGTGAGGAGACTCACCTAGCACTGCTGAAATGCCACTAAAACTCCTCTAGCTGATATCTGACAACTCCCAAACCGCTGCTACTTTAGCTCCCTGGCTACCAATACCAACACACAACACTTAGTCCTAAATTGCCTTCCATAAGCCAATCTAAGTCAACTCAAGTCAAAGTCAAAGTCCTGGTCAAAGTCAACCTTCCAGGTTGACTCTACTCGCCGAGTCAGCTAATTGATTCGCCGAGTTCTTAAACTCAAAAACCGTACAACTCGCAACTTGACTCGCCGAGTCACCTCATGACTCGTCGAGTCCTTCAACCTCTAAGTCCAAGTCCTGTCCAACCCACTGAGTCACCACCTCAACTCACTGATTCGACTCACAACCAGAAGGGATTAGAGTTTTGCGACCCGACTCGTTGAGTCCATGAATCGACTCGCCAAGTGTTCTTTGTGACATCTCTATTCAGTGGATTACAATCATTCCAATGCTTCCAACTCATAGATCTGGACCCTTAAGGCTAGCATCACACGTAAAGTTGCTAACTTTACACACATGCAAGGTGCTATGAAGCTAGAACACTTAATCCAAGTCAAAATGAAGGTCTAAGCCATAAAATGGAGCCCTAGCTGGATAAAGCTAGCAACCCTGAGGTTTTCAAGCTCAAGAGTGCCCAGATCTCTACTTGGGACGTCCTTGTCCCAAAGGTCAAGCTCCATGGACCAAAACTCTCATAAAAGGGACATAAAGAGATCTAAGAAACCATAGGTCAAGGTAGGAACTTGATTACAAGAAAATGATAAGCATAAGAAGCTACTTCTAGATCTACAACTTTTCCTTGAATCTTCCAACTCCTTCTCCTTCTTCTAGTCTTCAAAAGCTTCTAAAATTACTCAGAAATGGCTCACAAGCTCAAGGAGACATTAGGGTTTCGCGGTTCATGCTCTGGACAATGGAGGCTAGAAAATGGAACCCTAAAGAGGAGAATAGAATGCTTAAATAGGGTACTAAGTTCCAAAATTAGGGTTTCCCAACCCAGACCAGACTCGCCGAGTCAGTCCCCCGACTCTCTGAGTCGGCCACTTAATCCGTGTCACGGAACTCGCTCCGACTCGTCGAGTTCTTCCTAGGACTCGACGAGTTGACTCTTGTCTTAGGGTCTTCCTTTCCTTTCTTGGTGTTGCTAGATCAGGGGTGTTACAACTCTCCCCCACTTATATTGGACTTCGTCCTTGAAGTCTGCTACGACCACTATCCTACAGTCTGCTCACAATATTATTGTCCTGTCATTCAGCTAGAACTAGTCTTTGAAGATAAAAATCTCGAGAGTACTCTAATCACCAACAATCCTAAGAGAACGGATCATTCCCAACCGACAATCCTTTTGGTATTCCCCAAGTACTTATGCTGGACAACCTAGAGGTTCACCCCTCCCTTTACCTTGCACGTTCCCTAGCCTTCCCAAGGAAACTTTCCATAAACAACAACCTTGTCTATTTCTGGGAAGGGTATACATTTTGTTGTATTGATCTCTCCAGCCATTCCCAGTGTTGGTCAATACCATAGATATTCACTGATTGCTTCCTCTTACTAAATCCTGGTGCTGAAAACCCATCCCAGCTAATGGATTAGATAATCCTTTGAGTAAAAGATTCATCCCTGCAATGGTTACACTCATACGAGAGCTGCACAACAGGGTCAAAACCTTCCCTATGAGATTATTTAACCCTGTTGTGAGAGGCGTATCACTTCTCGGTCAACTATTTGCTCCACACCAAACTTCTCTTATCCTCACTACCCCTAACTGAAGATTTTGTTCTCTCTTATCCACCATCCGGATGAACCGAGACCACCCTGGTCCCCACTACTCTGCCATCAACTCATTTACTGGACTCCCATCGGTTACTGAACCCAAACTCAACCGATCAGTCGCTCCCAGCGACTCCCAAAGGAAACTTCGGCTATCTAAAATTTCTCTATCTACCTTGCCACTCTGGCTCTATAAGCTCTGGGATCCTTGATCCCCTATCATGACCCAAAGGTCTCTACTAGGTCCCACCTGTGCTGTTACCAACATATGGGCCTCGCCCACGGGTCTCACCCTACTATATCATGGAGCGGCCTCTTATAAGGTCTCACCTCACATGGCTATGCAGGCCAACTCTATGCTGAATCTCAACAGTCTATCCCTACGTTGCTAACTAGGAGATATGGGCCCTCGCCCACACTCCTCCAACTGGCTACTAACGAATGTTGCGGCTATCCCGCAATCTTATCACACTCCCCACGCGGTCTCAACCACCAACTACTAATCTGAAAGCACCCCATGTTATACGTTCTTACAATCTACACCCTGACTCCCTCGAGTCCTACTGGAAATCCTCCAACCTGGTTTCCCAAACCATCCGTCATCTAATCTTGAATACACGAACTCACCGTTCGAAAGTTCCCAAACTCACAACTCATGCACTCCTCTACCCACACAGCCCCTCGGACTAATTTCCTCTCCTTATCTAAGGTCACTAACTCCTCTTGGTCTAGCATGCCACTACTCCTGAATACTTGGGGGGCTCTCCCCCAATTTGATTCAACTAGCTCTTTACAGCTCACTTCTTGGAAAAGATTCCCATTCCTTCCAACCATTCAATAATTAATCTGCTGATAATCTAACACTTATTATTGCCAATGATCCAAGACTCGCTAATACCATATCCGATCCGTTCTTGAAGATTAACAGAATACTTCCTGAGTTCCAATCCACCTTGCTACATCAACTGCATCCCGAGAACCCGCTCCAAAGGTAACCTCCCTGAACCACTACTCTAAATTTCCATGGTATGCAGATGGCATAGAACACAAACATGAATAAATCATATCATACATTCACTTATCATAGATGAAGTACCATAATAATATAATCATGAATAAAAGCTGACAGGAAAGCAAAAAAATATGCACCTACAACATCCGGTGCTGCTCACGGCTCCACTGCAGATAACTGAAAAGCCCTGGTCCTCACCGCATGCGCCTCCGCTCGGCCCTGATGGCCGTCGGTGATCTTTAAAGTTGCAGGGGCAGGTGCCATCACCTGTCCAGCTTGAAGCAAACTCGGACACTGGACCTTCTTATGGCCCCTCTGACTGCAATGGAAACATATCAGGTCTGATCCTTGGGTGGTGGTAGCAGTACAATCCCTGCTAAAATGACCAGTCCGGTTGCACTTGAAGGCACCAGAATCACCACCAGTACCACTCCTGCACGCACCCTCATGTGTCCTGCCACACTTGCCACAACCACTACGGCCCTGATAATCCCTCGATCTCGAATCTGACCCCTTAGGCCTCTTGCCTGAAACCCCCGTCGTCTGCTCGGTCTCAGCCTTCTACTTCCCCATGTGCTCTAGTTCGATTTTCCTCGACCTAGCTCGAGCAATCATATCCTCCAGCGTCTTGCAGTTGGACCTGCTCACAAACTTCCTGATGCAACTACTCAGCATCTCATGATATCGGGCCTTCTTCATTTCCTCATATACCACATACTGCGGAACAAGAAGAGCCCTCTCCCTGAACTTGGCGGTGATCTCCGCCACAATCTCAATCGTTTGGCGTAAATCCTGAAACTCTCGTGCTAGCTGTTGCACCTCAATCACTGGTGCAAACTCGGCCCTGAACCTGGTTGAGAAATCACTCCATGTCATCGCGTCCAACGCGACATCATCCCCAATGGCATGACCAACCTCCTATTGGATTAGTGTTTAAGGCTGCAACTATATTTGGTAAGTACTTGATCCGGTTGTGTATGGTCCTTTTGGGTTGCCTTCACCATAGAAACTTGATAGGGTGATTTAGAGAGAAGAGATTATTATTAATGTATTATAGGAATAATATGTTAAAAAAATAATAATATTATTTGATTAATATAAGTCCTAAATTAATTAGGAGTTAATTTGGTGACTTAAAGAGATTAATTTAATAAAGGGGTATAAACTGTCAAATGTGTGAAAGTTGTATTTTGAGCTGATAACCCTTATGGATATAGGGTTGGACGATTTTAGGGATATGGATCACCTAGAAATCGTCCAAGGCTTTATCTAGGAAGGGATTTGGATTGCTTTGAGGCTCAGTTATCCAATTAGGGTTTTAGGGTGAAACCCTAGGAGCTCACAGTATAAATAGACCCATAGGGTTGAGGAAATCGGCCGCCCTGGTGATTGGAGTAACCCTAGAGTCGATTTCCCTCTTCCTCATCTCTCTCAAATCATCTTCTTTCTAGTTGGTGTTTGTAAGCCATTAGAGGAGTGAGATTTGTGACTCTAAGCTCCAAGAAGAAGAAGGTTTTCAAGCAAGTAACTCAAGGTATCATTCTAGATCTGTTTTCATATGTTTTAATTGTTAGTTTACATTAGATCTAGCCATGAAAGTCTTGGATATGTTTCATGTTCAATTAGTGAAACCTAGATCCAAGCTATAGGGTTGTATGTGCACATACGTAAAGTTCTTATGTCCAAAACCCATCAGTGGTATCAGAGCCATGATTGGTTTCAATTGAATATGATGCTTAACTGTTTTACTTGCTGAAAATCGTTTTTTCTTGCCCTCTGTCGACCCAACTCGGCGAGTTAGTATTTGGACTCGGCAAGTTGGCCCTACTCGGCGAGTCCAAAGCTTGACTCGGCGAGTCCGAGCATCAGACAGAGGATAATTTGGGATTTTGTTGCTGTTTTGTCTTGGATTGATACCTAAATCGTTTTATTATGTAAAAATCCTAATTTTAACTTAATT
Organism: Lactuca sativa; assembly: GCF_002870075.4. NCBI lineage: Eukaryota > Viridiplantae > Streptophyta > Magnoliopsida > Asterales > Asteraceae > Lactuca > Lactuca sativa. The sequence goes on from NC_056624.2 coordinate 10,558,559, forward strand.
TAATGATTATCCTTGACATAAATATAGATAATTTCAAATATTTTAAATATTGATTATTTATATGATAAATATTGGACTATTTAAGATTATTTGGTAATTATCTAATGACTAAAATTGGATTAGGTCAAATATAGATAATTATGAAATTAATTGTTTAATTTGAATTATTTGTTATTTGATCCCTATTGTTTGAAAAAGTTCAATTTCTATCCTCGGTATCCCAGTCACAAACTAGAGGGGCATATCGAGATTTAAACATGCCATTGAAGAGTTCAATGAATCTCTAAAATCTAGGAATTCTCAACAAAACTTACGGTTATGTTTTCGTGGTGAAGAATTAGTGAATCGTCATTCACTTACCTCCAAATTATTTGCATGATTGGATTGCAGCATCCCTTTTCTAATATATAAATAATGTTGTTGGGTCGTAGCCCTAATTGTTCATTTTGGGTGTTTAATTAGGGATCCAAAATTCTAATCAAACTTTGTCCTTTCTATTTGTAGATGTCGAACGCAAACAATGCTGCTGCTAACTCATTCACGTTAATGATTCTTTGCCAAAAGGTGACCTTCGATGGTACGAACTTTAGCGAATGGATAAGATACATTCGCACCATTGCACGCTACGAGGACAAAGAGTATGTCCTCGACGAAAAGCTCGAAAAGGTCAACTCGGAAATCGCTACTCCCAAAGAGATGACTTTCTTTGAGACAGACAAACGTGATGCAACGAAAGTTCATTGCATCATGATAGCCACTACGAACCAAGAATTCCAAAAGTCCTATGAGGACATGTATCTGTATGAAATGCATCAAGACTTGATGGAGAGGTACCATCAAAGCGCGAGGCAAGAGCGCTACGAGATCATCACTAACATGATCACCACTAAGATGGGAAATGGAGAATCGTTGACTGTACACTTGCAAAAGATGCAACGATATGTTGATTATCTTTGCAAGTTAAATGTTAACTTTGGGGAGGATTTGGCCATCGACATTGTTCTTCATTCCTTGCCTTCATGCTACAATCAATTTAGGATGACCTACCACATGAACAAGGAAGTGGTCACCCTAAGCTCCAAGGTCTCCTAAGGACTGCTGAGAGCAACCTAAAGGACAATTCTGTTGCACCAACTCCCGCACCAACCACTGCTCCTGTTTTGGCGATAGGGCAGGGAAGGGGAAAGAAGAGGAAGGCTCCTTCAAATAGCCACCGCAAGGGAAAGTCCCAAGATGGTTCCTCTTCTAGTGGGACCAAAGTTGATCCCGCTAAGCCCAACCATAACCCGAAGGAGGCAGAGTGCCATCATTGCCACAAGATATGGCATTGGAAGAGAAGCTGGCTGGAATATCTGCAAGCCATCAAGGATGGAAAGATCAAGCCATCTTTTGCAGGTATATACATAATTAAATCTAGTAATTCATCACACACTATTTCTTGGGTTCTTGATACAGGATGTGGTTACCACATTTGTTCTGATTTGCAGGACTAAGAAGAGATAGAGATATGGAGCAAGGAAGAATAAATCTAATCATAGGAAACTGAAGATCGTCGCTTGTCACCAAGATTGGAGTATATTCTTTAGTGCTTAGTAATGGATTAGGTCTAGATTTAAACAATTGTTGCTACTTGCTAGATATGGCAAGAAACATCATTTCATTTCATGGTTTGTTTAGACAAGGATTTAGATATTCGTTTAATAATATGAATGGTTCTATTTATGCTTATCTAAATGGTGTTTTATACTTCGAAGCAATGCCTTGTAATGGAATTTATGAAACTGTTATGGTTGTAGATAACCTAGGAAATGATGTGTTGTGTATAGATTCTTCCAATAGTATAGATAAAGCATCTTTGTGGCATTATCGTCTTGGATATGTCAACAAGTAAAAGCATAGCCCAAATCCAAAAGGATGGAGTGTTGGAGTCATTCGACCTTAGGGAAGATGACACGTGCGAATCTTGTTTACTTGGAAAAATGACCAAGTCACCCTCCACTGGCACTTGTGAGAAGGGTGAGGGTTTATTGGATCTCATACATACCGATGTATGTGGACCCTTTAGATCCACCACAAAGGATGGAAACCGCTTCTACGTGACTTTCACCGATGATTATAGTAGATATGGGTATATTTACTTAATCAAGCACAAGTCTGAAACGTTTGAAAAGTTCAAAGAGTTCAAGAATGAAGTGGAGAATCACTTGGGCAGTAAAATCAAGATGCTTCGATCCGATCGAGGAGAGGAGTACCTAAGTCTTGAATTCCACGACTATCTCAAGGAATGTGGAATAGTTTCACAATTGAAGCCACCTAGGACACCGCAGTTAAATGGTGTGGCAGAAAGGCACAATCGGACCCTGTTGGACATGGTTCGTTCTATGATGAGTTGTGCTTCGCTACCTATCTCATTTTGGGGGTATGCCTTAGAGACTACCGCCCATATCCTTAACCGAGTCCCTACAAAGAAGGTTGCCAAAACACCTCATGAGATGTGGATAGGGAAAGCTCCCTCATTGGCACATATCAAGGTCTGGGGTTGTGAAGTTTTCGTAAGACGAGAAAATCATGACAAGCTCGAACCTCGTAGTGAGCGATGTATTTTAATCGGCTACCCGCAGAAATCCTTTGGATATCTCTTCTATAGACCAAGTGACAATGCAGTCTTCGTTGCGAGGAGAGGGGTTTTCCAAGAGAGAGAACTCATAAGCCAAGGAGACAGTGGGAGGCAGATCGATCTTGAAGAGATTCAAGAGTCGAATGATGAAGAACCTATACTGTTGGCGCTCAACCCGAGGAGGAAACTCCAGTTAAACCAATTGACGAGTCATTACCTCTTAGATGTTCCGAAAGAGTTAGAGTTCAACCCTAGTTGTATGGTTTTCATATTACTACCGAAGGGGACACGTATATTAGTGATAGTACACTAATAAATCTAAATAAACCTAATTGCTATAAGGATGCCATGGCAGGCCCGAGGTCTGCAAAATGGAAAGAGGCAATGGACAACGAGATTCAGTCCATGTATGACAACCATGTTTGGAATTTGGTTGACAATGTGCCCGAATGTAAGACGGTTGGGTGCAAATGGATCTTCAAGAAGAAGATCGACATGGATGGGAATGTGCACACATACAAGGCACGACTGGTTGCGAAGGGATTTACTCAAACTCCCAGAGTTGACTATGATGAGACCTTCTCACCAGTTGCGATATGGCAAATGGATGTCAAGACCGCTTTCCTATATGGGAAGTTGGCTGAGGAAGTTTACATGGCTCAACCAGAGGGTTTTGTCAATCCGAAGCATCCAAATAGAGTGTGCAAGCTTGAGAAGTCCATTTATGGACTTAAGCAAGCGTCTCGCAGATGGAATCTTTTCTTTGATGAGAAAGTCAAAGAGTTTGGATTTGTACGAAGCGAAGATGAATCATGTGTATATGTCAAAGCCAGTGGGAGCATAGTTAGCTTTCTCATTTTGTATGTCGATGACATACTGCTCATACGAAACGACATCCCGACTCTGCAGGAGGTAAAGTCCTGGCTCAAGAAGTGCTTCGCTATGAAGGACCTCAGAGAAACTTCCTATATTTTGGGAATAAGGATAGTGAGAGAAAGAAGTAAGAGACTAATAGGACTTAGTCAGAATACTTACTTAGATAAGGTACTAAAACGTTTTAGTATGGAAAACTCAAAGAAGGGAGAACTACCGATACAGAGTAATACCAAGTTGAGTAGACTCAAAGTCCGAGTACCGAAGCCGAGATAGCTGAGATGAGCCGAGTACCTTACGTTTCAGCAGTTGGCTCAATCATGTATGCTATGACTTGTACTCATCTTGATGTGGCCTTTGCTTTGAGCATGGTCAGTAGATATCAAGGGAATCCTGGTAGAGCGCATTGGATTGCGGTCAAGAACATCCTCAAGTACCTTCGGAGGACCAAGGAATGGTTTCTAGTCCTCGGAGGGAGTGATGAATTGAAGGTGCGAGGGTATAGTGATGCCGGTTTCCAAACTGATAGGGATAACTACCATTCACATTCGGGATGGGTCTTTACCCTTAATGGAGGAGCAGTAACTTGGAAAAGTTCCAAACAGGAAACTGTAGCTGATTCAACGTGCGAATCAGAGTACATTGCAGCGAGCGAAGTGTCAAAGGAGGCAATATAGTTGAAGAATTTCATTGGCGATCTTGGAGTTGTGCCTGCCATAAAGGAGCCCATGGAAATTTTCTGTGATAATGAAGGAGCGGTTGCGTTTACCAAGGAACCGAGGGATCATGGTAGATATCAACATATCGACAGAAAATATCACTTTATTAGGCATCGAGTAGAAGAAGAACACCTTGTGGTTAAGAGGATATCATCAGAAGATAACCCAGCAGATCTGCTTACGAAGGGACTGAGCAGGGTTAAGCACTTGCAGCATGCTAGGAGTATTAGGCTGAAGGGTGATATTAGTTTAGATTAGATAGTATTAGAAACGTATAATAGATAAATGTAATTGACATTTGATGATTAAATAAAGGAGTATTATTTATAAGTAATGTTATTGTCTTATGTTAGTTGTTTAGCTATTGTTTCACTTTGCATGTTTTGACTTCCAGAATAATTGAGTTTATTAAGAATAATCGAATTATTCAAACTGTTCACAATCGTTCATATGTTGGAAGTAGGTATAAATAAAGATTGTCATGAATTGGTGTGCAGATTTTCTAAATGGTATTAGATATAGCAAAGGTTTGTTGCAACGTTCATGAGTGCTTATGAACAAGTTTTGAGCATTGGAATAAACTCGCGCTTGCTAGAATCACTTTGGAGTGATCGCAAGACGATAATATCGTATGGTCTTAAAACCTAGATATATGGTTTATTATTTACTAATTGGTTGTACATTGATAATGCGAAACCGCATAATGCGAAACCGCATCAGTAAATTGATGTCACAAAACGCATTGTTGTGTATAGTTGGTTAGTCGATAAGTAAATGCATATAAGTCGAAGTTTATCTGTTACTTTTATTCTAACAGGGTAAAAGCGATATCACAGCCGCTCGATGATTTGATTTGACTTATGTGTCGGGCCCGGTCAGGACTGAATTGATGTGTTCAATTAAGTTCTATGTCAAATAAATATGAGATCGAGAAAATAGTTACTGGACAATGAGTATGACAATGTCTCATGAAATTGTCTGCACGATATCAAAACAGAGGACTGTACGATCCCTTATCTAAAGGACAGGTTACTGATAAGATCAGAGTTGACAGTGTCTTTGAGAGCTACAATTGCTAATCGGGTTGTGTTTGCATTTATAATTACTAGACTTATCCAAGTGGGAGACTGTTGGATTAGTGTCTAAGGCTGTAACTATATTTGGTAAGTACTTGATACCGTTGTGCATGGTCCTTTTGGGTTGCCTTCACCATAGCAACTTGATAGGGTGATTTAGAGAGAAGAGATATTATTATTAATGTACTATAGGAATAATATGTTAAAAGAATAATAATATTATTTGATTAATATAAGTCATAAATTAATTAGGATTTAATTTGGTGACTTAAGGAGATTAATTGAATAAAGGGGTATAAACTGTCAAATGTGTGAAAGTTGTATTTTGAGCTGATAACCTTTATGGATATAGGGTTAGATGATTTTAGGGATATGGATCACCTAGAAATCGTCCAAGGCTTTATCTAGGAAGGGATTTGGATTGCTTTGAGGCTAAGTTATCCAATTAGGGTTTTAGGGTGAAACCCTAGGAGCTCACAGTATAAATAGACCCATAGGGTTGAGGAAATCGGCCACCCTGGTGATTGGAGTAACCCTAGAGTTGATTTCCCTCTTCCTCATCTCTCTCAAATCATCTTCTTGCTAGTTGGTGTTTGTAAGCCATTAGAGGAGTGACATTTGTGACTCTAAGCTCCAAGAAGAAGAAGGTTTTCAAGCAAGTAACTCAAGGTATCATTCTAGATCTGTTTTCATATGTTTTAATTGTTAGTTTACGTTAGATCTAGCCATGAAAGTCTTGGATATGTTGCATGTTCAATTAGTTAAACTTAGATCCAAGCTATAGGGTTGTATGTGCACATAGGTAAAGTTCTTATGTCCAAAACCCATCACCTCCTACCACCAATCCCATGATCTATCCTTCAAAAGATAGGAGGGCAGTCGGACCTTGTCCCCCTTAGGAAACCGGCTCGAACGGAAAGCGTTGGCAACATCGGCCAACCACCTGCTGCTAGCGATGGGGTCCCGAGCCCCATGGTAATCGGGAGACCCACAAGCTCTGAACTCTCGGAATGTCAAGGTACGTGCCCCTACCAAATCCATCACCTCAGCGCGGAAGGCTCCCAACCTCTCATCCAAAATCTCCAGTATCCCCTCCTTGACCGTACCAAAAGATCGCAAGAGTCTGGTCTAGAACACTGCACGTAATCTCGGTTGATATAAATTCCCTCATCCGCCCCTCGAGCTGCTCGACTCCTGAACCCGAGTACGAATCCTCTTCTTTCAGTAGTTCGAGCCCATACTACCTTCCACATATATCCATACTTTCCTCAAGAATTGCTTTGACTCCACCAGGTCCCTTTCACTACTTCTAGCAATGTTCCCAGCACTAATCTCATCCTAGACCTGCCCTAGGGTATCCGCCAACTTACTCCGTCCTCAGCTGCTAAAGGACTTCCCACTAATGTCAACTAGCTACCTCATGAATACAGCCACATGCAACAGAGATAAGATAATCCTTCAAGTAAAGGATCCATCCCTAGAACAGTTGGACTCAAACGAGAGCTGTGTAATAAGGTTAAATCTATCACTTTGAGATTATCCAGCCTGTGCTACATGTGACTTAGCATATTCACTTAATAACTAGCTCACATTACTAAGAGTCCCACAAGTACAAAGAAAGCAGCATTCAGACAATGGGGAAAACTAACCACATAATCCAATCAAACTGTTCCATCCCTTACTCATGAATTTGCACGTGCATGCAATTTGATGACACGCCCCTTAGAGCGGGCCAGAGACAAGTGAGCCTTGGTGAGACACCCCAGCAAGGCATCGACCCGGCAACCTAGGCGACCCCAGACCCAAGCGGGTCAATCGCATAGAAAGCTCACCCTCGCCAAAGTATTGTCTTTTAGTTACAACCCAGAGACAACGACTCCAGACGAAAAAGCATCCAGACAGAGCACGATCGCCTGGACCAATCACTGGGCGGAACACAAATGTGGAGCAGAGCTTTCCAATAAGGACGATGGATCATGTCGGGATCACAGAACCAGTCCCTAGTACGGACCGAGGAAGATCTCCACTATAAAAGGACCTCACCACTGTCCTAACGAGGTAAGTAATTCCTTCTCCAGCCTTATAATCTAGTACCTAAGCCCTCACCATACTAACTTGACCGTTGGAGCATCCTTCCGGGACCACCTCCTAGAAGACGGCTGACGCTTTCCTTTCTTGTGTGACTTCTCAGGCTCTGGGACCGGAGGAACCGATATTTCCCGACGAGTGGTTCGGATCCAGGTTGCATCATTTGGCACCATCCGTTTGTGTGACAACAGATATGCAAACCCTTCGTTCTTCGTCCCCTCATACAATCGATCATGGCGGAAAAAGCAGCCGGGAAACCAACATAACCACCACATAGCCCAATACGACCGATGGGAACGCTGGAGGTAACCACCGCTCCATTTGTTTCACTCCCCGGAGAAAAGTTGCCAATCCTCAAAGCGCCATCGTTGTCCGGGGACCCGCTGCCGATAACAACTCTCGGCGGCCCACCACCACACGTTGTGGCAACTACGCTGGAAGAATCACCTCTAACCCCCATCATCGCCACTGCACACACCGCCTTACCTCTAAACCAGCTGATTTTCGCTACACCACTCCCATTCTTCAACACCGGCACCACCTATAACACCTAAATGACAACCATTACACCACCTACAAACAACCTTCGCATAAACAATACCATATTCAACGCAAGCGCTGTACCACAACCCCGAAACCATCAATTCCTAACAACAGGTGCCACAATATCGCCACCATCCTCCTTCTATCTACAAACACCAATGGCCCAACAACTAATACCAGTGGCCCAACAACCAATACCAATGGCCCAACAACCAAAACCAATGGCCCAAAAACCAACACCCATGACCCAACAACAACAGACTCCCCTAATCCAGCAACAAATCCCCATGGCATACAGTTCCCCCATTTCGACCCAACCGTTCAGCCATTATGGTCTACCAATCCCAGACCTGACCGCTTATAACAACATGCTCATCCAACCATTCCTGGCGATGCAGCAGCCAGGATACCACGTTAACCAGCAAATCCCAACCCAAGACTGTTCGTCACGGAGTGTCATGTTGCCGTTTGTTCGGGAAATTTTGGAATACAAAATACCCTACACCACCAAGCTGCCCCACCTCAAAATGTATAATGGAACTACCAACCCAGACAGCCACATCGACACGTTCGAATGGACCATGACATCTATCAAATTAGGTGAAAGGTTCTGGTGCACATACTTTCCCACCACCCTGGATGGTAACGTAGGGACATGGTTCAAAACACTACGACCGCGCAGCATCAGCAACTTCAGCCAATTGAAGTACTTGTTCCTTACAAACTTCATGCAACTTCGGAAGTACAAGGGTGATTGCCACTCAATCATCGGGTGCAAACAAAGGGAAGGAGAGTCAGTTAAGGACTACTTTGCAAGATTTACCAAAGCTACTATGGATGTACCGGGTCACGACGAAGGACTCATCGCAAGCGCCTTCACCTGGGGACTGCTGCCAGGATCGTTATCTCAGAAACTCATGGGTAAACAACCTAAAATGAGGGCCAAACTTAAGTAACGATTGGAACGTTACCTACGCCAAGAAGAACGAGAGGAGTCAAAGCAGGCATACCTCAACGCCATGACAACATTTGTAGGAAGGTGCAATAACTACCCCGCGGTTCATTTTGACCCCCGGGGAAGCAACAGGTTCATGGGAAGGGACAGGCAACCGCCAGGCCGTTTCCGACCCTTCGCTAGAGATGACAGGCGGGGAAGACGGGAGGAACTACATGCGATCGAAGAAAAGATAGCAGTGAATAGTACTAAAAAACGGTACTGCGAGTATCACCAGAGTCGAACGCACGACACAATCAATTGCGCAGTACTAAAAAAGGAAATTGAAGAGAAACATATAAAATGGAATGTGATAAAGATCGCATAAAGCCTACGAGCCAAGTTCGACTCAAACAACCCAAAAGACACCCCCAGAAAGACAGAACCAAAACTAGAGATCCTAGCAATCCACCACAAAAGGGGTAGGACAGAGCGCATAGAAAGCACACGAGGTATTACAGAAGCAATGCAAGGGTTGGCATTCTCCATGCGCGACCCACGCCTAACCGGGTGGAATGGGGATAATCCCTTGGTTATCCAAGGATCCATTCGGAACGCGATAATCCACCGGGTATACATCAACACTGGTAGCTCGGCAGACATCATTTATGAGCATTGCTTCAGGTTGTTGCCAAACGCGTGGAAGGAAGGCCTACAACCAGCTATAGGACAGCTCACAGGCTTCACTAGGCATAGCCTGTGGCCGCTAGGTACGATCCACCTACCCTTTACACTAGTCAGCCAAGACAAAACCAAACGCCAGACTGCCCTAATACACTTTGTAGTTATACGCCACTCCTCGGAGCACAACATCGTACTGGGATGCCCAGCTCTATTAAGGTTTGGGGTAGTCTCGTCAATGATCCACAGGATAGTCAAGTTCAGCACAAGCCAAGGCCCGGGAGTAATCTTGGCCACACCACTAAGGGAACTCAAATGTAACGAAATCTTGCAACCAAAAGATATCTCAGCAGATGCCAAAAGACCGAAACCAGACCCGTTAGACGGAGGAGAGGTAGTCAACAGGGAACACCCAGATCAACGGGTGACTGTAGGAACGACCCTCCCCGCAAAAGAGAGAGAAGCATTGGTCGAACTGCTACAAAGGTGCAAACACGTTTTTGCGTGGACCCTCGTAGATATGGTGGGAGTCGACCAAGGAATCATAGAGCACAAGCTGATGATAAAACCAGGAACCAAGGAGATGAAGCAGAAGAAGCGGGTGCAGGGAGGAGACCAAAATAAGGCAATCAATGCGGAAGTCACAAAGTTAACCAACGTAGGAATTCTCAGGGAGGCGATTTTCCCGACATGGAACGCAAATCCGGTAATGGTGACAAAGCACGATGGCAGCTGGCGTATGTGCATCCACTACTCTGACTTAAACAAAGCATGCCCCAAGGACTGCTATCCGTTACCAGAAATAGATCAAAAGGTGGAGTCTTTGCAGGGATTCCAATGGAAACGCTTTCTCAATGCATACAAAGGCTACCACCAGATACTTATGGACACAAACGATGAAGAAAAAACCACTTTCTAAACGGACCACGATACTTTCTGCTATACAAAAATGCCATTCTGGTTAAAAAAAACATAGGGGCAACCTACCAGCGGCTCGTGGACTCCTTGTTCGCCAACCAAATCGGTCGAAACATCAAAGTTTACGTCGATGATATGGTCATAAAGAGCTTGAACGAGAATACATTGCTGAAAGACGTGGAGGAAACACTACGAACTCTAGAAAAAGCCAGGATGAAACTCAACCCCGCCAAGTGCACCTTCGGTGTTGAGGAAGGTCAACTCTTGGGATACTACGTAACGAAGGAAGGAATCCAACCGAGTCCAACCAACGTAAACGAACTAGAAGAAACGACCTCAACCTGCACGCTGAGAGATGCACAAGCACTGAATGGAACGCTAATTGTGGTCAGCCGTTTCATATCCAAGTCCGCCAAAAAAGCCATGCCACTGTTCCATACACTGAAAGGGTGCATAGAGAAGAGCAAATTTAAATGGACAATTGAAGCTGAAATAGCACTACATGCAATAAAGAAGGCACTTCACACACTCCCCACCTTAGCCAGCCCAAACCTGGAGAGATATTACAAGTATACCTATCCACATCGAAAGACCCAATCTCATCGGTGCTGATGGTTGAAAGATAGGGACGCCAATTACCGATTTATTTTGTAAGTTGGGCACTACATAGGCCAGAGGTGAACTATTCGGTCATAGAAAAGATGGTCCTTGCCCTAGTCTACGTAGCCCGAAGGCTTCGCAGGTATTTCCGGGCCTACCAAATAGAAGTATTGACAAATTTCCCGATCAAATAAATACTCCTAAAGCCAGAGACGTCAGGGCGACTCGCCAAATGGGCTATCGAATTAGGAGAACACAACATCACCTACCACCCTAGGGTAAACATCAAAGGGCAGGCCCTAGCGGACTTCTTACTTGAAGTCCCAGGCGAAATCCAACAAGAGATGGCCAAGGTTGGTAACGGAGGACCTCGAGAGAAAGAAGATAGTCAACAGTGGACCCTGTACACGGACGGAGCTTCCAGCATAGAAGGATCATGTGCAAGACTAATCTTAACCAACCCAACCGGGGAAGAACTCACATACACCCTACACTTCGACTTTCACACATCCAACAACGAGGCAATATACGAAGTCCTCCTGGCCGGCCTCAGGCTAGCAGTAACAATGGGAGCAGAAAGAGTCATAGCTATGACTGATTCACGCTTGGCAGCCAACCAAATAACAGGGGAATTCGAAGCAAAAGACAAGCAAATGGAGCGATACATCAAAGTGGTACAAGAAATCACGAGTACCCTAAAGGGTTTTGAAATAAAGCAGATTTCAAGTGGAAACAATTGAAGAGCAGACGCCCCCAGCAAACTAGCATCAACATGTTTTGGACACCTTTCGAAGGAAGTACTGGTAGAAGTACTGAAAGAAAGAAGCATTGACGAGCGGAAGGTCAAATCCCTATCAATAGCACAACCTAATTGGATGACGCCCATCGTGGACTACCTCCAACACGACATACTCCCCGACGACCATGCAGAGCCTCAAAAGACGAGGATACGGGCCCCACAATATGCAATGGTAAAAGGAACGTTGTATAGGAATGGCTATATAGCCTCATGGCTCAAATGCATAGATGATACAACAGGAAAGCTGTCCCTAAAGGAAGACCATGCGGGGTCGGTAGGGGGTCACAAAGGAGCAAGGGCACTTACGGGTAGAATATTGCGAATGGGCCTTTACTGGCTAGACATACACCAAGATGTGCTTGAGCTAACGCGAACTTGCTTGGAGTGCCAAACCTTCTCACCAACATAAGTAGTGCCACCATCAAAGCTTACAAGCATAGTCAGCCCCTGGCCTTTCTATCAATGGGGAATCATCATAGTTGGTCATTTCCCAGAAGCACCTGGAAAGGTCAAATTCTTGATTGTGACGGTCGACTACTTTACGAAGTGGATAGAAGCAGAACCAATGGCATGCATTAACAGAAAACAAGTAATCAAATTCGCCTGGAAGAACATCGTGATGAGGTTCGGGATACCTAAGGTTCCGATCAACGACAATGGCCTACAGTTCGCGGAAAACCCCTTTAAAGAGTGGTGCAAAGACAAGGGAATAGAGAAAAGATTCACATCCGTAGCGCATCCTCAATCCAACGGGCCAACCGAAACGTCTAACAGAACACCGGTACAAGGAATCAAAAAATGGCTCGACAAAGCAAAAGGCAAGTGGGTGGACGAACTACCTTTGGTCATACCGAACCACACCACGGACTAGCACGAAAGAAATCCCATTCTGCTTGGCCTATGGAGCCGAAGTGATGCTACTAGTAGAAATAATGATAGGGTCGATACGCACGGAGTGTAGCAGGGAACAAGAAAATGATGAAGGCATGAGGGAAAATTTGGACCTCCTGGAAGAACGACGCGAGTGCTCGAGCATACATCATGTCGCTTACAAAAAAGCAGTAGAAAGGTACTATAATCAATGCGTAAAGGACAAGGCATTCCGAGTTGGAGACTATGTCTTACGAAAAAACGAGGCTAGCCACGCACAACCCCGGGGGAAGTTAAGCCAAACCTGGGAGGGACCATACAGGGTAGTTGAAGCGCACCGCAATGGCTCCTACTGCATCGAAACCCTGGAGGGAAGGCAGATACCCAGGACATGGAATACAAGGAACATGAGGAAGTTCCACGTCTGAATGACAGCGAAACCCTATACAGAAGCGAAGGCAAGGACATTCAACCCTAGAACGAAAGAGAAACTCCCTAGATAGTTGGGAAAAAGGAAAAACACCCCTTGGATGGATTGATCACCCGCAATAGTATATGTTGTATGAGAAAATTACATAAGTAAACATTCATTTTCTTCAGCATGCAATGCAATACGTACACTCTAGAAAAACGCAACACAAAGGATACTTAGCGAATCCTAGATGCAACATATACTATACCAAAAGCACCACACATACACATATATGAGTTTAACAAACAGAATAATTCTAACACAAAGCATGCTCTGACAAACAAAATAAGTAAAGTAACCAAAGTGAAGTCAGTATTTGTTCGCAAAAACCCAAAAACCATCAAACACAACAAAGGCCTTAGGGGCCACAAATTGTCCTTAGAAAAATGTAACGACAACAAAAGGATAGAAAAGAAAAGCAAGCAACCATTTTTCACACCCCAGAAGGGCAGATCCAAACAACTTCACACACCAGCAACACCACCTCCATCGCCATTGCCACCCCCAACAGCAACACCATCACCATCACCATTGCCACCCCCACCACCATCACCATCAGCATCACCATTGCCACCCCCACCAACAGCACCATCACCATCACCGTTGCCACCCCCACCAATAACACCATCACCATCACCATTGCCACCCTCAATAGCAACGCCATCATCATTACCATCTCCACCTCCACCTGCCCCTACGCCCAACCCAACTACGCCTTCATCAAAGGCACACAATGCCCGCACCCCAACCATGTCCAAATGACCCAACCCAAGCAAGCCGACAAAATCCATAGTTGTGAAACCAAGAAGAGCATCATCCAAAGCCAAAGAATAACTAGACCGAGAGTCACTAGCCGAAGGATCGTAAGTCCCGAAATCCACCTGAGCTTTCAAATTTGACCAACCCGACTCTTCACCAGCAACAAAAGCAACATGAAGAATGCGCCTAATGCAACCAGTGAACTCTGGATGCTCAAGAAGCTTATCCATGACACACACAAGAACAACCTCGAGGAGCTAGCTACGGTCCGCCCTCAGCACCTCTAGTTCTCGCTCATGATCCACAATGTCCAGTTCCAAACTCTCATTCTAAATCATCAAACCTTCATGTGTTTGGGTCAAAGACTCCACTTGACCCTCCAATACGCTACACACATCTTCTTGCACCAACTTCCTAGAAACCAAAGACATGTTCTCATCCTCTAATCGTGCAATAGCAGCACCCATATCTTCCACTTTGCCCCTCAAGTTAGATTTACTCTCAATAAGGGCAGCATGCTCATGCTCCAAATCATCAAACCGTTGCAATCATTGAGAGCCGGCGGCTAGATATGTCATGGATTGACTGGCCGCGTATGCAAGGTTGTGAGAAGAGACGCCATTGCTCATAGAATCCATATCATCTAAAGTAGTAGGAGGGAGAGCATGCCGGGTAAAATCAAGAGCAACAGAGCACAAAAAAAAAACCGAATCGGGTCAAAAATTCCATCCCGGGACAAACGTATACATGGTAGCAGCTGACCCTGGAAACAACTGATCCGGAATGCCCCTGGAAGACGGGGGATTGACACCAACATGAGAAGAAATCGGCACAATGGGTTGATGAGACGCCCTCTCAACACCCTCAAACTGTTGAATGTGATCATCAGGTATAACCAACACATCCCCTGAATCAGAAGGAGGGGAAGATAGCAGCCGTATAAGACCGCGACGCTGTATCACCCGCCGCCCAATGGGACCCAAACTACCGTCAGCGCTGACCCACTCATTGCTTGGAAAGCTTTCCTTTTTTCAGCAACCCGGCGAGCGCCAGCCACTATCCCAACCTTGCTGTCCACCACACCATCAGTCGCTGACCCAGTAGGCTTGGGAGACGCGGTAGAAAGGGTAACAACAGTGTGAGAACCGGGGCGGTTTCCCGATGTGGTTGAGCTGCCAACAGGCAGAGGAGGTACCGGAGCAATAGCAATCAGGCGATGAGGGGGAGGCAAAGTCTCATACAGAGGAACAACGCGGTGCTCCATTTTCCGCTGGTAACGACATCGTAGAACAGACTCCATAGAAACAGAACACTCGACATCTGTCAATCATGTGTATACATCAATACAAAAGAAAAAAAAACAAAGCAAGAAAAGGGGGGGGGGAAGAGAGATGAAGAATAACAGGGAAAGAAGGAAGGCAAGAACGACTCACCATTAGAGATCATGTAGAACACAAGCATCTCTCCTCGGGAGCGCCAGCTAGGGCTGATCCCAACGCCAACAAGGATAGTTTCCGACATCACATCCACATCCACTTGAACAAAGCGCAGGAGATCTGCAGTCGCTTGGTTATGAGGAAACAGTTTGGGAATAGTGTTAGAGGGCGTGGTCGCTCGAGGATACTCACAGCCAAGTAACTCATTGTTGACCCACAACCACTTGTCTTTCCAATTCTTGGGAGGTTTGCTGTCAACAACAAGGTTGTGCCCTCCCCAACGAGCAGAAAAGGTATACTTGTCATTGGTAGTAGTGAACCGGAAAAAGTATTTGAACACGAAGTAGTCAGGGATGATACCGTTAGCATGACAGATCATCTCAAAAGCAACCACCTTATGCACGGCACCGGGAGTCAACATCTGGACGCTACACCCGCTATGACGGAGTACCTCCTCCTGAAAGTCGGTCAAAGGAAGACGAAGGCTGGCATCGAAAGTTTTCAGATAAACACCCACCTTCCCAGGGAGGATGAGTGATCAAAGAGCCAGAGACAGGGAACTCCATCCCATCAGCAGGAGTGAGCCCATATGCCTCCTGAAGAGTGATGAACTCGGAAGAGGTAGGGATTGAACCTTGAGCAACAACGATGTCGGAAGGAAGAAGAAGAGAAGAAAGAGGGGAGAGGGTAAAAAGGCAAGATAAGAAATGGAAAAGGAAACCCTTTGAAGAATAATAAAAGGGAAAAAAGGGCGGGATCTACAAAAATATATGACATTTGATGTAACCGTCGCGCACACGTCAAAAAGTCACATCGCTTGAAATGAAGCGACATTTGAGTGAAACGACAACACGTGTACTGGCATTTAAGTCCAGAACATCATAGCTAGATAGCATACGCTATGACTACTGGACTGGGGGACTTGATGACGCGCCCCTTAGAGCGGGCTAGAAACAAGCGAGCCTTGGTGAGACGCCCCAGCAGGGCGTCGACCCGACAACCTAGGCGACCCTGGACCCAAGCGGGGCGATCGCGTAGAAAGCTCGCCCTCACCAAACTATTGTCTTCTAGTTACAACCAAGAGATAACGGCTCCAGGCGGCAAAGCGTCCAGACAGAGCACGATCTCCTGGACCAATCACTGGGCGGAACACGAATGTGGAGCGGAGCTCTCCAATAAGGACAATAGATCATGTCTGGATCACAGAGACCAAGGAAGATCTCCACTTTAAAAGGACCTCACCACGGTCCCAACGAGGTAAGTAATTCCTTATCCAGCCTTATACTCTAATATCTAAGCCCTCACCATACTAACTTGACCGTCTGAGCGTCCTTCCAGGACCACCTCCCGGAAGAAGGCTGACGCTTTCCTTTCTTGTGTGACTTCTCAGGCTCTGGGATCAGAGGAACCAATATTTCCCGACGAGTGGTTCGGAACCAGGTCACATCAAAATTCATAAAGCTCATACACATATAACAAGCACATAAGGCATCCTTCCTAGATCCTTAGCCCTAATCTAGCATGCAATTCTCATAAGCATATCATAACATATCATAACATAACTTATATGGGTATTTTGGGGTACTTACTTGAGCTCGGCTGATTGCATGCACCATACCCTTTTGTCTTTTCAAAGTTCTTTTGTCTTTTCAAGTTCTTTTCACTTTTCCAAGTTATTTTCTCTTTTCCAAACTTCTTTTCCTTTTCTTAAAGTTCTTTTGTAAAAATGAGTTCCTTCTGAAAACTTGTATACCAGATCCTCAGTTTGAGTTCAAACACACCCGAGAGTGCGCCTGAATCCCTCAAACCAAGGCTCTGATACCAACTTGTAACATCCCAAAAACCATGACCAAAAAATTCAATTTTAATTCAAGTTATTAAACCACAAGTCATCAAATCATTCCATCAACACATAAGTCACGTTGTTTCAAAACATTATTGTCAGAGTAAAAACTCCCAGGCTAAAAACCAGTGGTGTGTGCCATGCGATCATCCCGAGCTCTTCCCTCCACTACCGGAAGTACCTAAAACCAAAACTGAAAACCGTAAGCACGAAGCGTAGTGAGTTTCCCAATCTACCACATACCACACATATCCACATACTGCAAGCACTGGGCCTCGACGGGCTCCGGATGAGTCCGGCATCAGGCCTCGCCTGGCTTCGAGCCCCGCTCGGTGTACATATCTGTTTCTATTAGGCCCCGCCTGTCTCTAGGCCCCGCCTGCTAAACATATACAAAAATATAACCTTAGCACATAGCACTTAAACTAAACATACACTACTGTATTCCTATTCTAAGGCCTCGCCTATCTTGGGCCCCGCCCTTGTCCAACTACTGGTGAGTCATGGAACCCCGTCCAAACTCCTGTTATTTGTGAGATACGGGCCCCCACCCATACTCACCTTTCTCTTATCCCGGGCCTCGCCCCTGCTCTTATACTAATGAGACATGGAACCCCATCCACACTCTCCTAATGGTGAGATAAGGGACCTCGCCCACACTCACCTCCCTACCAGACACATACAAGTATCACACAGATAACAAGTATAATCTAACATGCAAATCTTCCTCGGGCACCCACCCGACATCAGACCTTGGTCCCGAAGATCATACTAGCATATAGTGCCTATGGCTAACCCCTAGGTCTTCCTACTCAAAACTACATGGGCCAGCATTGTGGCCTTAGACCCATTCACACAGTGAGGAGACTCACCTTTCACTGTTGAAATCCCGCTGAAACTCTTCTAGTTGATATCCGACAACTCCCGAACCGTTGCTACTTTAGCTCCTCGAGATACCAATACTAACGCACAACACTTTGTCCCAAACTGCCTTCCAAAAGTCAAGTTATGTCAACTCTAGTCAAAGTCAAAGTCCTAGTCAAAGTCAACCTTCCAGGTTGACTCTACTCGCCGAGTCAGCCAATTGATTCGCCGAGTTCTTAGATTCAAAAACCCTACAACTTGTGACTTGACTCGCTGAGTCACCTCATGACTCGTCGAGTCCTTCAACCTCTAAGTCCAAGTCCTGTCCAACCCACTGAGTCACCACCTCAACTCACTGATTCGACTCACAACCAGAAGGGATTAGGGTTTGCGACCCGACTCGCCAAGTCTACTTTGTGACATCTCCATTCATTCGATTACAATCATTCCAATGCTTCCAACTCATAGATCTGGACCCTTAAGGATAGTATTACACGTAAAGTTGCTAACTTTACACACATGCAAGGTGCTATGAAGCTAGAACACTTAATCCAAGTTAAAATGAAGGTCTAAGCCATAAAATGGAGCCCTAGCTGGATAAAGCTGGCAACCCTGAGCTTTTCAAGCTCAAGAGTGCCCAGATCTCTACTTGGTACGTCCTTGTCCCAAAGGTCAAGCTCCATGGACCAAAACTCTCATAAAAGGGACATAAAGAGATTGTAAGAAACCATAGGTCAAGGTAGGAACTTGATTACTAGAAAATGATAAGGATGAGAAGCTAGTTCTAGATCTACAACTTCTCCTTGAATCTTCCAACTCCTTCTCCTTATTCTAATCTTCAAGAGCTTTTAAATTACTCACAAATGGCTCACAAGCGCAAGGAGACACTAGGGTTTCGTGGTTCATGCTCTGGACAGTGGAGGCTGAAAAATGGAATTCTAAAGAGGAGAATAGGATGCTTAAATAGGGTATTAAGTCCCGAAATTAGGGTTTCCCAGCCCAGACCAGACTCGTCGAGTCGGCCATTAAATCCGTGACATGGAACTCGATACGACTCGCCAAGTTCTTCCTAGGACTCGACGAGTTGACTCTTGTCTTAGTGTAACACCCAAATTTCCAAAATAATTTTTCACATTTTATAAAACACATTATCATTCATGATCGTTATAAAAACACCATTGTATCACATAGTCAAAACGTAACATCATATCCCAAGATCAAAATATAAAACTCCTTGTGTGTGTAACGCTCAAGCTGGTGCCTTCCCATGATCCTCACTGGTACCTGAAACACATAACACAACACTATAAGCATAAATGCTTAGTGAGTTCCCCAAAATACAACACGCAACACACATTAGCCACTCGAGGCTATAACTCTGTTTGACCCTCTGGTCAATGTGTCTCAGTGGGACCCTCCAGTCCGATAACTCTGTGGGCCTTTGGGCCCTAACTTTGTGGACCTTCCGGTCCTAACTCTAGTGTTTGTTCTTGGTGTTCTTGGTGAAAGTTGAAGATCTAACCTTTTGGAATGATTTCACGGATGGAAGTGTGTTAGATCACTAGATTAAGTAATATATCAACTTAATAGGGCTAGAAACACTTAAAAATTGAAGATCTTGAAGAATTGTTGGATGATACTTGTGAGAGAATTGAGATTTGGATATTGTTTTTGTAAAAAAAGGTAAATAATGACTAAGTGTCACTTATATACCCCCAAATAAGGGTTTACAACCGTAAACACCTTTGTTTAGGTCGTAAACTCCACACTCTTGGATCTTTGGGGTATTATTTTTACACAATAAACCATAGAGCATCCTCTCTCCTGATATCTCCTAAAGTGCTAATCCTAAAATACTCAAACTTATTCCAAAAAGCTTGAAAATTAGCAACAACAGTTCTGACTTCTATTGAATTGAAATGTTGTACAAAATAGAAATTTCGGGTTGTCACAAAGAAAAGGTGGCCGATTTTAGTGAGCTCCATATTCTCTTAAGTTCTTCCAAGTTGTTGATGGTGATTTATGATTCCACTTGAGGCTTCCACATTATTGGGTCTAAGCTCTTATGGCTAGATACATCAAGACTTCAATCTCCACTACAAGGTATGTTATCATAACTAGTTTCATTTGTCGTATATGTCAATTGTATGCTAGTCATAGCTTTAATACCTTGGAAACACCATTGTATGTATAATTAGTGATAACATAGATCCAAGGTATTTAAGGTTGCATGAACACCTTAGGAGTGTTAGAATTTTCAAAACCCAACAGTGGTATCAGAGCCTAGGCTTGTTTTCAATTATACTTGATGCTACTTAATGTTTAAAGTTGAAAAAATGGAGTTTTCTGCGTTCTGGGTGATGGACTTGACGAGTCCATGTATAAAATGTGCTACTCGACGAGTCATGTTCATGGACTCGCCGAGTTGGCTGGGCAGAGTGCAGAAAAACGTTTTTTTTTTTGCCCCAAATGGATAGGATCATTATTCAAAATTGTTTTGAATCATAATTTTTTTTAAAGATATGATAATGATCATGCTAATCCATTTGAAAGGTAATTGTCAAAATTTCATGTTTTCTATTAGTTTATATGATTAAGTCTAATTGCATGGAATTTGTTTGACTTGAATTACCTAGTTCATATGAGTTTAATCTAGAATTAACTTTTAACATTATTGGTTGAATTGTTGTTTTAAATGATTTTAATGGACTCCATAACTTGTCTTCAAGTTATGGAATTCCAAAGGTTTTTCTTTTAGATGAATCATTAAAATTCATAAGTTATAAAACATGAAAAATCTTTTTTCCATAAATTGTTTTATGATCTCCATAACTTGTCCTCAAGTTATGGATTTTCAAGAGTCTTGCTATTAAAGAAACATTAAACTCATATGTTATGAATATGAAAGGTTTTGAATAGTTTCAAAACTTGCCCTCAAGTTTTGGAATTTGTAAAGTCTCACACACATTAATGCTTTAATTCCAAACTCTAGAATTTTAAAAGTTAAAATTCAAACTTTATGGACTTCATTAAATTAATTAAAGTGTTTAATTAAAAGATTTAATAGTTCCATAATGACATGGTTTAAGTTTAATTAAATTAAGAGTATAGTTTAATTAATAAGACTAAACCATCAAGTATTTTAAATGTGTAAAATACACCCATATACTATTATAATATTAAAACTAATACTTATATATATATACATATATATATATATATATATATATATATATATATATATATATATATATATATGTATGTATAAGAGTAAAGTCAATCTTACCGTTAGTAGGCCTCATTCACAAAGCCAGTCTCTAAGGGGGGTATAAGGTTATTGTCTATAAAATGGCACTTTAATGGGTGTCCACTCTCACCCACCGCTTCCTTGACTGGTGGAGGGTCGTTGGCTGAACGGGTAGGAAATGACTATAATTCTCCCTTCATTAAAAGTATAATGATAAACACTAAGTAACTAAACACTTATAATTTCCTAATCATAGTTACATAGGAAAATGTGAAATGGTGCTAACCCATGAAATTACACTTTGCACCTTGTTAAGTCGTTAGTGGAGCGTGTGTGGTTAACCGGCACACTAACATGGGACTGACAATGTGTGGCAAAAGGTGACTTAAGTTTTATCATAGATCGGTGGAGCGCATGTGGTTAACCGGCACATCGATTGGGTGATAAAATTAAGGGTACCAAGTCAATTTGCGTGGTTATTCACACTTTGTTTGTGATCCTCGGCATCCCAGTCACAAACTTAAGAAGGCACAATCGAGATTTAAACATGCCATTCAAAGTTCAACGAATCTCAAAAGATCTAGGAGTTTCAAATCTAATTAAAACTTAATAAATTTGTTTTGTTTTTTCATGGTGGAAATTGGTAGATCGTCATTTACCTACCTTGAAAGATTTTGTAGCTTGGATTACGGCATCCCTCTTCCAAGTTATAAAATAGTTTGTTGGGTCCTAGCCTTAATATTTCATATTGGGTGTTATATTAGGGACTTTAAATCAACTAAACTTGAATTTCTCCCATTATAGATGTCTAGTTAAGACAACTATAGTCTTCCCAAATTTTTAGGATCAAGCTATCCTATTGAAGATGATATCCCACATGGCGATCAAGGTGAAATATTATTCCCTTTGTTGTGCATTAATGGGACTAGAAATCATGATTCACTTCCTCCACCTCCTCCAATTATTCTCCCTATCCCACAAGATCAAATACTAGAAAAGTTCAATGTCACTCAATTCCTATTGGCAAGCCGGGAGAGTCGGGTGTCGAAGTCTTGAGGTAGCTGGCTCTTAACTTGGTTCTTCAGTCAAACCCTGATGACAGATCAAGACATGACCCTTAATGATCTTACCTATTTGCTTGATGCTGCTAAATCAACAATGATTTGGGTTACTGGTAAATCAAAATTTGATTGGAAGATCAACTTCCCCAACTTCCATGGATTTTGACAATGGTAACATTAGAAGTCCAGAAAAGCTTTCTCTTCCCAGTGGAAAGGGATCGGCCATAGTCAAGTCATTTGACCTAATGTTAAAGAGAAAGGATAAGTTTGAGATAGTTTCCTGTACCATTTCCAAAGAGTCCATATGTTTCTTTTTCCAAAAGAAGGGGCATTGGTTACAAAGCTGCCAGATTCACCTAAAAGATCTGGTAAAGTCAAAAGTTTGACTCTACTTTAGGTAAATTCCATTATGTAACTCTATTAAGTTCTTATTTGGAGATTCTTAATACATGATGTAATGTAATTACATTTTGATGTTTTGTAGAATTAAATAAAAGAAAGGAAGCTTAAGGAAAGAGTAAGCTGATTCTGATCGCAAATAGATGGATTTCGATTGCATGGTTCGATGATCAGAATTTTGAGCTGCTGCTTAAGAGTTATGATATATTGCTTAGGAATAGATAGCAACACGTTTTCATATGTATTTGTATTGTAAGGATAAGTTTTTCCGCAAGTTTTAAAATAAAATAAAATGTTTTGATTTTATTTATTTTAATTATCCTTACAATGGCATTTGTGAAAAATTGTTGTTTATATGTTTCAATTGAAAGCAATATTGGAAAATAAAATTTGATTCGTTCATTTATGGTAGTGTCATAATTTACCAAATAAGGAAAGATTCTCATCGCCCAAGTTTCAGTTGGATAGAAACTTGAAATCATGCAACTTGTATTGTATATCTTTGGGAAATTAAGACTATGACCTTGCTCACATGCATGTGTGGGTCAAGTGAGGGACTAAAGGATTGGGTACACTTGGTTGTGCGATGGTCAAGTCTAACCCAAAGATCGATAAGATTATTCGTTATGATTTACAAAATTTTAGTACATATGGTTATACTTACAAGTTTAAGTGTAATTCTGAAACATTGGAAAAGTTTCAATATATGGCAGGACGGATAAGAAGAATCAAATAAGGTAGAAAGATAAAAGTTTCTCCAATCTGAAGAGATGGGAGAGTGCTTGAGTATCTTGTTTTATGATTATCTTAGTGATTATGGAACCATATCACAATTGATCCTCTAATAATCCTTAGTACATTTGTTCGGCTAAGGAAAGGAATCGTGAAGTGTGGAAATGGTCAAATCAAAAGACAAATCATGCTTTGTTCCAAAACAAGTCTTAGAGTCATACTCTAAGATTGTAACTTGAGTGACATAATTTTAAGAACGGTTTATAACACTTGTCAAATGTAGAGTAACATGTTTCTTACTTTTGTACATTTGAGATTGGTAAGTTGTGGTGTTTTGGATAAGACAAAAACCAACTGAGACCAATTGTGTGAAGTGTTTATCTTGATAAGAATCCACACTAACTCATGAGTATTTGTTTTAGGAACGGTTCTTGTCAAGAGAATCTCATATGTCAAGAGGGCAGTGGGAGTCTTGCAGATCTTGGAAAAGTTTCAAGAACTAATCAAGAATAAAACCTATTGTTTAATCGCTAGTGCACAACTTGAGGTTTGTAACCCATTATGTTGACATATTTCTGTTTCTATGCCCATTCAGTTTAAGTTGACTATGCTCGTGAGTTCTATAAGTTCACAATTGTTTGCATAACAACCTGGAAGAAATGGTAGGCCCTTGTGCTACCGGGTGGCAAGAAAAATGAGATTGGGCAAGTTTAGTCCATATGAGTTTGAATTTGTCACTAACCTTGTCTTGAGATTATGGTTACAACAAATTCACATTGTGAGAACCCGAAATTTCCATTCTATACAAACCATATCTAGTCAGTAGAAGATTAGAACAGTTACAGATAATTTCCAGACTTTTGGGTATAAGTTTGAGTATTTCAGGATTTACACTTAAGGAGATATCAGGAGAGTGGATGCACTAGGGTTTTGTGAAACACTGTTATTTCAAAACTCTATGATATTAGAGTTCATTTCGTGAATAAAATATTTTCTGCCAAAAATCCCAGGACTATATATAGGATTCTGAACCATATTTATTCATTAGTTACATTTCCAACTAGAGAAAAGCTGAATTCTCTCTCAAGGATCTTCGGACTTTCGTTCCGGAAAGTGAGTACTTCTATCTAGTATTGTTTTAAGGCTTCTTATATGCTTAATACACTAGAAATCATAGGAAAACACGAAGATCTGAGTGTTTACCGTCCAAGAACACCTTGGGGAGTAAACTCTTTTATAAGGGCCAAAGTGTGCCCAATGTCCCTCCAAGCCTTGGAACTCAACCTAGAAACTCCAATGACATGTTTAGACCACAAAATCATTAAGAAACAAAGGCTAGAAGTGAGTTCATGGCCAAGGATGTTCTTGGGCCGTGAACTCCATTTTTAGGTGCCAAAACACCCTAAAAGCCTTCCTTAAGCCAAGAGACTAGTTCAGACATGTATCCTAATGAGTTTAGGACTATAAAATACCATTAGAACACCAAGAGTAAGGTGTTCACGGCCCAAGAAGTTCCAGGGCCGTGAACTCCAAACAATAGTGCCAAATGGTGGTATAAACTCTTCTAAAGCCTTGTACACTAGCCTAGTTTAGTTCCTAGTTAAATTAGGATCTTGAAAACACCAAAAACACCCTTCCAAGGGAGATTACGGCTGTAATCTCCATGGGATTTGGTCCCAGGGCCGTAAACTCCTAAAAGGAGTTATATAATGCCCTAAACTCTTCCATAGACCAAGCCATTAAGTAGAAATGCTTCTTAGGTTCTTGTAGAGCATCAAACAGAAAATGGTCACATAAGTATGAGCTTACGGCCGTAAACTCATGAGTTTACGACCGCAAACTCATTTAGTAGGATCATTAGGGTCGTGAACCACATGGTGGAGTTTTCCTTGAGCCCTACACACAATAGCTTCCCTTAGAAACACTTAGATGCGATCCTAGAGGCTAATAACACTTGATAAAGGTGTTTAGCATGTCCTAGGGTGTCTTGACTTGTTTATGTTGGATAAGGTGTCTAAGTCCATAACTTATTTGGTATATACTTGACCCGACCGGCATGGTCCATTTGGGTTGCATCTCATCCAAACTATTATGGATAATTTTATGAGAGTTATACACATATGTTTATTAATATATTATGAGTTATAATATATTAATATGAAGTTACGTTATTTAATTAGTTTTAGTCTTAAATTAATTATCAATTAATTTAGAGATTAAAAGGAAGACTAATTAGATTATGGGCTATTTGTTTTATATAGTGTGGGCTAATACTCATTTGTTAATGGGCTAGGCTTATATGGAAGTCCATGGATGATCCATGGAGCTTTTAACCCATGGATCCTTGGAAAGGAAAAGACATGGGTTATTAGGGTTTCACCCTAACCATGCACACTATATAAGCATGCTTATGGAGCATGAAATGGAGCCTAAGAGAAAACTAGTGAACTAGTGTGTGTGTGTGCATGTGTGTGGCCGATTTTATACAAGGGTGTATACTCTCTCAAAGTTTTCCAAGAGTTTGTGGTGTTTTGTGATTCCATTTGAGGCATTCACACTATTGGTGCTTGGCCCTTAAACTCCTTAGAACCAAACTCACCAAAAGGTATGTAATCTCTTCTAATTCTTTTATGTTGAAATGTTCTCCATGTCATGTTAGATAGGTTATAAACCTTGGAAAATTATTATTTTGCATGTATTTAGACAAACATAGATCCAAGGTTTATTAGGGTTGCATGCACACTTAGGAAGTGTTAGATTGCTCAAAACCCAACAGTGGTATCAGAGCCTAGGCTTGCTTGTTTGATACTTGATGCAAAATAGTGATAAAAGTTGAAATCGTTGCTGTCTGCATGGTGGACTCGCCGAGTCCATTGGGGGGACTCGCCGAGTCCAAGGTAAACTTCAACCTACTCGACGAGTAAGTTCATGCACTCGACGAGTAGGATCGAAAGAGTGCAGTTTTTCGACTTTTGCTGCTGGAAATGGACTAGAAACATTACCCTAAACTGTTTTGGTGTTATAAAACTTATTTTAGTTGGTGTAATGGTTGTTCTAATCCATTTACAATAGCATATATCAAAATTCCATGATCTTATGTGTTCATATAATTCTTGAATTTTTGATGATCATGTTCATGTTCTTATGAATTTAGAAAATGATAGGAATTATTTGCTGAATTGTTTAGAATTAATTCTTGATCATTTATGTGTTTTAATGGAGTCCATAATTTGTCCTCAAGTTATGGATTTCCAAAGGTCACTCTTATTTAACACACACTTAAAACACATAAGTTACATGAAAATGAAGAGTCTTCATTTTTATGAACCTTTAATTCATAAGTTAAGAAATTAAGAGTTTTTCAAAGTTACAAAACTTGCCCTCAAGATTTGGAATTTGTAAAGTTTCACACACTTTAATAAACTTTAATTCCAACCCTTAGAGTTTTAATAGTTAAAATTCAACCCTTATACTATTTATAACATTTATGGTTAATTATTATATATATGTATAAGAATAAGTCATTTTACCGTTAGTAGGCCTCATTCACGAAGCCGGTATATAAGGTGGGTATAAGGTTGTTGCCTATAAAATGGCGACTTAATGGGTGTATACTCTCACCCACTGCTTGCTTGATCGGTGGAGGGTCGTTAGCCGAACGGGTAGAACAATGACTTTAAATCCTCATTAAAAGTATAATGAATATTATAAAATAACTAAACTCTTTTAATTCCCAATCTTAGTTATTTTAGGAAAAATGTGAACATGGTGCTAGTCCATGGAATTCACACTTTGTACCTTACCAAGTCGTTGGTGGAGCGTGTGTGGTTAACCGGCACACTAACTAGGACTAGTAAGGATCACGAAGGGTGACTTAATGTTTGTCATAGATCAATGGAGCGTGTGTGGTTAACTGGCACATTGATTAGGTGATAATATTAAGGGTACCAGGTGAATTAGCATGGTTATTCACACCTTATTTTGTGATCCTCGGCATCCCAGTCACAAAACTTGAAGGGCACAATCGAGATTGAAACATGCCTTTGAAAAGTTCAATGAGTCTCAAAAGAATCTAGGAATTTCAAATCCAATTAAACCTAATAAATCATTTCGTTTTCATGGTTGAAATTGGTGAATCGTCATTCACCTACCTTTCAAATATATTATTACTTAGATTACGACATCCCTCTTCTAAGTGTAATATATTGTGATTGGATCCTAGCCTTAATATTACATTTGGGTGTCTTATTAAGGATTCTATATATCTGATCTAAACTTACTCTCTTTTTCAGATGT
This sequence comes from Lactuca sativa, assembly GCF_002870075.4. Classification (NCBI taxonomy): domain Eukaryota; kingdom Viridiplantae; phylum Streptophyta; class Magnoliopsida; order Asterales; family Asteraceae; genus Lactuca; species Lactuca sativa. The sequence goes on from NC_056624.2 coordinate 10,586,386, forward strand.
CTCCCAACACTAATGCTTTAGGCTCTAACCCAACTGGTTCTTTCTCTCCCATGAATCTTTGTGGGAGGGTCATCTTTGATGGTTCCAATTTCATGGATTGGATTAGGAACATCAGGATGGTTACTCGTTATGAGGACAAGGAATATGTCCTCGATAAGGAGTTAAAAGAACTTGATGAGTCTACTGCTACTCCTTAGGAGATCGCTGAATTCAGGACTCATGAGAGAGATGCTACTAAGGTGACATGTATCATGATGGCCACGATGACAACCGAGCTCCAAAAGTCATATGAAGATTTCTACCCTTTTGAGATGCACCAAGACCTGATGGAAAGGTACCATCAGAGTGCTCGTCAGGAGCAGTATGAAATAATCTCCTCCATAATAACTACCCGCATGAAGGACGGTGAATCCATCACGGGCCACATGCAAAAGATGCAAAGGTATGTGGACCGTTTGCTGAAGCTAAATGTTAACATCCCCGAGGAGTTGGCAATTGACATCATTTTTCACTCCTTGCCTTCTTGTTATGATCATTTTCGAATGACATATCATATGAACAAGGAGGAAGTTATCCTCAGCAAGCTTCAAGGACTCTTGAAGACCGCGGAATCCGGTCTTAAGGGTAAGGCGGTAGTTACCTCTACTACTCCTACTCTAACATCTACCCCTGTTTTAGCTATTGGGCAAGGCAAAGGGAAGAAGAGGAAGCACCCTTCGAAGGGTACCAAGGGAAAGTCTCTTGAAGGCTCCTCATCAAAGACCAAGAGCGGTTCTGCCACTCCTTCTGTCATCCCAAGGATGCTGAATGCTTTTATTGCCATGAAAACGCACACTGGAAGCGAAACTGCCCTAAGTACTTGCAGGATCTAAAGGATGGGAAAGTGAAACCCACCCATGCAGGTATTTACACTATATTGTCTAATTACTCAACATATTCTAACTCTTGGGTGCTTGATACAGGATGTGGTATTCACATATGTTCTGATTTGCAGGGCCTAAGAAGAAGTGAGGATGTGGAGCACGGGAAGATAAACTTAATCATGGGGAATAGGAAGGCTTCACCTGTTTCCAAGATTGGAGTTTATACTTTGTTGCTTAATAATGGGTTAAAATTAGATTTGAATAAATGTGTGTACTCGTCTCAAATGGCGAGGAATATTATTTCTTTTCATGCTTTGTACAAACAAGGTTTTACCTTTTCGTTTGATAATGAATGTGGTGGTATTAATGCTTTCTTTAATAATGTGTTTTATTTTATAGCATTACCTTGTGATGGTGTGTATGAAACTGTGTCGATTGTAGACAACTTAGGAAATAATGTGTTGTATATTGATTCTTCTACTAGCCTAGATAAAGCATCATTGTGGCATTGTCGTCTTGGACATGTAAACAAGAAACGCATAGGCCAACTCCAAAAGAGTGGAGTCTTGGAATCATTTGACCTTAAATCGGATGATAATTGTGAATCTTGTCTACTTGGAAAGATGATAAAATCACCCTTCACTGGAACTTGTGAGAGGGGTGAGGGTTTGTTGGACCTAATACATACTGATGTATGTGGGCCATTCAAAACCGCCACAAGGGATGCTAATCGGTATTATGTGACTTTTATTGATGATTTTAGTAGATATGGGTATGTCTACTTAATCAAACATAAGTTAGAAACCTTTGAAAGGTTTAAGGAATTCAAACAGGACGTAGAAAATCAATTGGGCAGGAACATTAAGATGCTTCGATCCGATCGAGGTGGTGAGTATCTTAGCACCGAGTTCCTTGACTATCTTAAGGAGTGTGGGATTGTCTCACAATTAACTCCTCCCAGGACACCACAGCTGAATGGTGTGGCTGAGAGGCGTAATCGAACTTTGTTAGACATGGTTCGCTCTATGATGAGTCAAGTTTCGTTACCAATCTCTTTTTGGGGGTATGCCTTAGAGACTGGCGCCCATATCCTTAATCTAGTCCCTACAAAGAAGGTTACCAAAACACCTCATGAGATGTGGACTGGGAAGGTTCCCAATTTGGATGACATCAAAATTTGGGGTTGCGAAGCTTTTGTGAGGCGTGAAACTCATGATAAGCTTGAACCCCGAAGTGAAAGGTGTATTTTCATCGGCTACCCACAGAAATCCTTCGGTTACCTCTTCTACAGACCCAGTGAGAAGGTGGTCTTTGTAGCACGAAGAGGGATCTTTTGCGAGAAAGAATTTATAAGCCAAGGAGATAGTGAGAGGCAGATTGATCTTGAAGAAATTCAAGAATCAATTGGTGAAGGAACCTCAGACACTAGCAATCAACCTGAGGTGGAAACTCCTGTTGATCCAGCTGACGAGTCTGTACCTCCGAGGCGTTCCACACGGGTTAGGAACACACCTTCGTTTTATTATGGTTTCCATATTACTATGGAAGGTGATACGTTTATTAGTGATAGTACACTAGTAAATTTGGATGAACCCAACAATGTTAAGGAAGCCATGGCAGGCCCGGAGTCTGCTAAATGGAAGGAGGCTATGGACAACGAGATGCAATCCATGTATGACAATCAAGTTTGGAACTTGGTTGAGCATGTACCAGGCTGTAAAACAGTCGGGTGCAAATGGATATTCAAGAAGAAGACAGACATGGAAGGAAAAGTGCATACTTATAAGGCTCGACTGGTTGCGAAGGGTTTTACTCAAACTCAAGGTATTGATTATGATGAAACCTTCTCACCGGTAGCAAAGATTAAGTCTATTAGGGTTATGTTAGCCATTGCATCATTTCATGATTATGAAATATGGCAAATGGATGTCAAAACCGCTTTCCTTAACGGAAAGTTGGCTGAGGATGTGTACATGAATCAGCCAGAGGGTTTTGTCAGTGCAGAGTACCCTAATAGAGTATGCAAGCTTGAGAAATCCATTTATGGATTAAAACAAGCATCTCATAGCTGGAATCTTTGTTTTGATGAGAAGGTAAAAGAGTTTGGCTTCTCGAGAAGCGAAGATGAGTCTTGCGTGTATGTCAGAGCTAGTGGGAGTATAGTTAGCTTCTTGGTACTATATGTGGATGACATACTACTCATAGGAAATGACATCCCAACCTTGCAGGAGGTTAAGTCCTGGCTTGGGAAGTGCTTTGCTATGAAGGACCTAGGGGAGGCTACCTATATCCTAGGGATAAGGATATTAAGAGAAAGGAGTAGAAGACTAATTGGACTTAGTCATAGTATCTACTTGGATAAGGTGTTGAAAAGGTTCAACATGGAGAATTCCAAGAAATGAGATTTACCGATCCAAAGCAATACCAAACTGAGTAAGACTCAGAGTCCGAGTACAGAGGCAGAGATAGCTGAGATGAGCCAATTACCATATGCTTCCGCAGTTGGCTCAATCATGTATGTTATGACTTGTACCCATCCTGATGTGGCATTTGCTTTGAGCATGGTCAGCAGGTATCAGGGGAACCCTAGCAAGGCTCATTGGACTGCGGTAAAGAACATTATCAAGTACCTGCGGAGGACTAAGGATTGGGTCCTTACCCTTGGTGGCAGTGATGACTTGAGAGTATTAGGGTATAGTGATGCTGGTTTTCAGACTGATAGGGATAATTTCCGCTCTCAGTCGGGCTAGATCTTTACCTTAAATGGAGGGGCAATTTCTTGGAAGAGTTCCAAGCAGGAGACGGTGGCTGATTCGACTTGTGAATCAGAGTATATAGCAGCAAGTGAAGCAGCGAAGGAGGCGATATGGCTAAAGCACTTCGTCGGAGACCTTGGAGTTGTACCAGCTATTAAGGAACCTATAGAGATTTTCTGTGACAACAATAGTGCGGTTACCTTAGCCAAGGAACCAAGAGATCATGGCAGATCCCGACACATTGACAGAAAATATCACTTCATAAGACACAAGATTGAAGAAGGACTCCTTGTGACAAGGAGGATATCGTCGGATGAGAATCCTGCAGATCCCCTTACGAAGGGACTGACGAGGGTTAAGCATTTTCAGCATGCGAGACGCATCGGGCTGAGGGACGATATTAGTTTTACAGATTAGATAGTTTTCCTAAAACTTGTAAAATGTAATCGACGTTTGATGATGAATAAAATTTGTGATTTATTTATGAGTAAAGTGTTACTATCATTGTCAATTATTTACTATTGTTTCACTTTTGCATGTTTTGACTTCCAGAATAATTAATTTATTCAAACCTCCACAATCGATCATACGTCGGAAGTAGGTATGAATCAAGATTGTCATGAATTGGGTTTGTAGATGCCTTAAAGGTGTTTAGACATGGCAATGGTTGCTGCAACATTCATGAGTACTCATAAGTTATGAGTATTCGTATAAACCCACGCTCACTTGTATCACTTCATGGAATTTATCTCGAGTGATCGTGAGACGATAACATCATATAAATCTTTAAACCTAGAGATATGAGTTGTTACCTATGAGTTGGTTGTGCATTGATTGCATGTAAACGCATCAGTAACTTGATGTTATAAAACGTGCCTTTGTGTACAATTCAATAAGTAGTATAACAAGCATATCAGTCGATGTTTATCTGTTCCTTCTAGAAATAGAAGCGATATCTGGGCCCCTCGATGATTTTGTGTTGACCCATGTACCAAGCCTGGTCAGAACTAAACCGATGTGTTCAGTGAAGTTCTTCGTCAAACAAATCGGAAAATCGAGAAACAACTGCTAGACAATAAGCAAGACATAGTTCCATGTGTTTGTCCGGCTGATATCATGAGAACAGAGGATTATGTGATCACTTATCTAAAATGGCGCTTCATAGTTCAACAAAGTCTTCATAGTTCGAGGGAGTTTTCGAGAGCTACGATTGCTGGTTGGTTCCTGAAGTTATAGGCAAATATAGTTATTAGACTTATCCAAGTGGGAGTCTGTTTGATAAGGTGTCTAAGTCCATAACTTATTTGGTATATACTTGACCCGACCGGCATGGTCCATTTGGGTTGCATCTCATCCAAACTATTATGGATAATTTTATGAGAGTTATACACATATGTTTATTAATATATTATGAGTTATAATATATTAATATGAAGTTACGTTATTTAATTAGTTTTAGTCTTAAATTAATTATGAATTAATTCAGAGATTAAAAGGAAGACTAATTCGATTATGGGCTATTTGTTTTATATAGTGTGGGCTAATACTCATTTGTTAATGGGCTAGGCTTATATGGAAGTCCATGGATGATCCATGGAGCTTTTAACCCATGGATCCTTGGAAAGGAAAAGACATGGGTTATTAGGGTTTCACCCTAACCATGCACACTATATAAGCATGCTTATGGAGCATGAAATGGAGCCTAAGAGAAAACTAGTGAACTAGTGTGTGTGTGCATGTGTGTGGCCGATTTTATACAAGGGTGTATACTCTCTCAATGTTTTCCAATAGTTTGTGGTGTTTTGTGATTCCATTTGAGGCATTCACACTATTGGTGCTTGGCCCTCAAACTCCTTAGAACCAAACTCACCAAAAGGTATGTAATCTCTTCTAACTCTTTTATGTTGAAATGCTCCCCATGTCATGTTAGATAGGTTATAAACCTTGGAAAATTATTATTTTGCATGTATTTAGACAAACATAGATCCAAGGTTTATTAGGGTTGCATGCACACTTAGGAGGTGTTACATTGCTCAAAACCCAACAGTTTATTAGTTGGTTATAGAATAATTTGTTACATATATGTGATATTATATGTTAACTAGGATCATAGAGTGTGTTCAAGACTTTACTTGACACCTTGTAGTCCTACCTCTTCAGTTCATCCGTATCACCCACAACAGGTGAGTTCATACCCCTTAATCAATGTTTTAACTGTTTTTAAATGTTTTATGGGGGGATACAAGTAGAATCATGCTAATTACTATATCAATCACATGTGATTAGTAAGCAGCATTCAAATGATTGGCTACTCATTAGCCGTTTTACCAAACAGTTTCCTTCAAATGTTTTTCATAAACACTTTATGTGTTTAGAACTCCTTATTACACTGTACATTTTACTCTGTATGTTTCATTTCAAACTTATTTACAATTGTGTTTCAAACAAATGTTTCTTTATACTTAAACTGTTTTATCAAACCCATGCTTCTAACCTGTTTTATAGATTGACATCAAGTCAATCTTTTCTTAGATAATAATTATGTTCAAAGGTTTTACAAAACTTATGTTATGCTTTTATATTATCAATTGCATGCCTATATATGTATAGTTATATAAGAAATGTTTAAAAGACTTAGGAAGGCTATCCACCCTATTTCCTTTTCGCGCTTGAGATGTGGTCTGGTGGGATATCGGGTACCCGTCCGAAGGTCGTTTAAATATTAGTTATATATCATGTGTACATATATATTTATAAAGGTTCTCCTAGTTCATTTAATACCCTTGGGTAGCAAGGGTATACTTCCATGTTCATACGTACCAGTTATATTACTAGTAAGCAATCATATGGGTAGTTTAGGAAGATACTAATACTAATACTAGAACAATGAATCATTCAAAGAGTCAGTTCATACATGAGTCATAATACATAGTGATGAGAAACAAACATAATACGTAGTGATGAGAAACAAACATAATACATAGTGAAGAGAAACAAACATAATACATAGTGAAGAGAAACAAACAAAATACATAGTGAAGAGAAACAAACATAACACAAAGTGATGAGAAACAAACATAATACATAGTGATGAGAAACAAACATACATGCTAGATAGAGAGAGAACACACAGTACAACTAGCACACACAGAACATTATAGTACACTATTATACTATTACATGATTACGCTTACATGAGTACGTTTACATAGATACGATTACATGAGTGCGTTTACATATATGATAATAGAACATACATCACTAGGTGCTATAGCATGGAACGTTTTCAGGATCTAACTATACCAATGAATCACAATGCATTGTGATAGTTATATTGGGTATAAGTGATCATAGTAATGTGGATGTTCACGACTTGCAGATATGTAGGGGTCGTGTATGGGTCCCAAAATCCCTTTGACAGGGGAGCGTCTAGCCTGGGATCTAGCCATCACATTATGCCTTATCTCTCAAATAAGGAAATAGGAGTATAGAAGTAGTCACTTATTACAAATACTACAATACTTATAAGAATTACCCTAGACTTAAGGTAATTAGTACGGTTGTAGTTCGACACTACACCATAGTACTATTTCATTTTCCCATTACATTCACTTCGTGAACATTCACACGATGCACGGTAATGTAGAAACAATATTTTTGGTTAATGATAGTCAGATTCGGGAAAATACACACTCTTACAAGAGACACACACACAGACACTAGATGCCTTGGTAGAAGGATACGATTACTAGGAAACATAGGGCTTCCTAGGATCATTCAAAACATTTTCATACTTATAGTTCATATACATTTTCATACTTACAGTTCTTATACATTTTCAATACTTATAGTTCATATACATACAAATACTTACATACAAATTAAGACACTAAAATACTTATGATCTCACCAGCTTTAAAGCTGATACTCTCTTTCAAAATAACTTGTATCCTCAGGTCAACCATAGACAGGTACTGATGCAAGGTTTAGGGAAGATTGCTCGTTCAAGACGCATCTTTCATTTTGATTTATGCTTTAATGTTTATCATAATTTTACAGAACTCACTTGTATTAAAATATATTATTAATGCAATGGATGATGTTGTTTCTTGTTTACTAGTTTTCATTGTTGTGATACTGTGCATGACGTCCTCCGCCCCAGAACGTTTCTGCCGTTCATGGTTTTGGGGTGTGACAGATTGGTATCAAAGCATTGTTTATAGTGAATTAAGTATATCAACCCATAAAAGATATACTAACTATAAATACAATGGGATTAAAAATACTCTGACCAAGAGTTTATACTTTAAATAATAAAATATTTAAGTAAGTATACGCGCCTGCATTCATACTAAAATCAGTGTCACTAGGACAGTACAAAAGAATTACGATTGTTGGGCAACACAGGTGGACTTAGAGACATATAGTCAAAACTGGGAAGATATAGCCTGATCAACTATATTATCCGAGGGTTGACTAGCATGTGCCTAAGTGTAGTTGTGTGGTTGCAACAAGTCAAAAATCTTACCAACCCTACCACAATGAGAACAGTAGAACATAACATTAAACTTAAAATACTATAGGGGTATTTGTGTTACTATAAGTACTTTATACTTGAGAACTAAAGCGGGATATTCATTACTAAGTTGATAGTTGCTAAGGATATATGTAATTAGGATGTTATAGACTTAGAATCTATGAAAATTTTACTTTACCCCTATTCTGTGTGAATTTGGAGTTAAGGTCACTTATTCGAAGGCCTATCCTATTTAGATTATATATAACTGGTATGCACTTCACAAATAGCGATGTAAATAATGAAAATTTTCTAAATAATTATCTATATAGTTCGTATAATGATTATTTTCTTACCCCAATTATCGTGTAGATAACATGGTTGGACTCCATCCCCATGGAAACCAGTACCTTCCGAATGAGGTCATTGCTGGATGGTTTGAAGAAGAATCAGAGAATGATCATCCTATCCCTTTGAATGATCACCATGATGAAGACCTTTCGGACGATGCTAACTCCGAACCTATGGTTGAGAACCTACCCCAGGTAGCTCCCTTTCCAATTCCTAACCCTCGTCCGACTTTTCATGGCCCGACGCCTGAGTGGGTGGAATACTTGGAAACATGGAGCCAAGGACAAGATCAGTCCATGCCGTTTAATGGTGACCGAAGCTTCTATGACCTAAGCAATGGGGGCTCAACAGATAGAACCTTGCCAATCTTGGTCCGTAGAGTTGCCCGAAATGAGATTCAAGGCAGGATAGCCCTACATCAGATCACCGAGGTTGTCGCTGATGCGAGAATGCATACCCTCCGCACCATTTGTCTAGAAGATGCTCGCGAGAGATCTGAGAGAAACCATGAAACCCTGCTTCAAGGACTGGCTGAATCACGAGCCGAAGTCATAGAGCTCCAAGTACGCCAGAGGGTGTACGAAAGACACCTACCTGATGTGGAACGTCAACTGGCTGAACTGAGAGTTCACCAGAGGGATGACTGTCGCCAGTAGTAGATGCTTTACTTTATTTTCCTTGTTAAAAGAAATCATTTTTTTGTCTATGCCCGATGTGGCATTTTCTATGAAACTATCTTGTACTGTAAGTACTTTTGGTTATGTCTTTATACTATCAACGACTATCTTCTCTGGATATGATGTAAGGCCATTTTACAAGGTCATTTTTCCCGAACTTGTACGTCATGAATATCAAAGATATTGACAGTCGGCTAACTCCTGTGTCATTCTTTATTCAAGTACTCTTATCATACTTTCATTAGAGTTTATCTGAAACATGCTTTAGTCAAGTCTTTGGACTATAGCAAGTTAGCTTTGGAGACATTTCCAAGTCTCTTTCAGTGGTTGGAGCATGTTATTCACCAAGCAACGATACCTTGGCTTGAACGACAAACGTCTTGAGACCATTCTACGAGCTTACTTATACCCATTACTAGGACTGCATCATAGGGATATAGGTCAAACCTTCACGAACATACTTCCATTCTGTGTTAGGACTGTATCATAAGGATGTAGGTCAAACTTTTGAGAACATACTCTTACTCTTTACTTGAGCAATCGAAGTACATATAGGGTCAACCAGAATCGCTCACAAAATCCTTATCCTTTGTGTTATAAAATCATGTCTTCATCCGGAAACAATCAGTCGAGCAACGAAACCCCTATTCTCCATATCGACGCCGCAACATTACAAGCTGCAGTAGCAGCTGCTGTGACAACTTTCCTTACTCACATCAACACAGGCAACACAAGCAAGACTGACAAAGGAGTCGAGAGTGCTGATGGTAGTACCAAACCGAGAAACCAACAAATGGCAACAGTCATGGGCTTGCGAAGCCGTAAGACCGAAAGGAAGAGACAATATCGTCAAGCCCAAAAGGAGCGCAAGAGAGCCCAAAGACTTGCCATGCCACAGCCAGAAGTGGCAACTCCTACATAACGCTTTAGGAAGCAATTTCCAAGGTGGAGTAATGAGGAAGGCACTCGTGTCCACATAACACTGGCTAAACACCTCACTTCCACCACCAAAGTTGGTACTAGCCAGTCATGCCACCAATGCGGTGAGATGAGCACTTCAAGAAGGACTGCCCTATAGCAAAGAACACTGGCATAGATCGGAAGATTCTCAGGATAACAGCTGCAGGAGAACCTGCTCTGGATCCACGTTAATGTAAGTTAGGCGTGTTGTTGTAATAGAATTATAAACTATCCAAAGCTAGTGCAACTAGAGTCTTATCTGTTGCGAGATCTCGTCAGTATAAGGATGCTCGTGCTGCGTGTACTTGTCTTTTGTAGTATACCTCATTCGCAGCAATGGTCTTGTTGTAAGTCTAAAGTATTGTAACTCTATTGATGGTTGCACGGTTGTGTTTTGTTTGTAAACGTCTTATGTTCAAATCTAATGTCATTAAGTTTCCTTATGATTCCGACATTATCATACAACTAGATTCAATTTGATCCACACCATACCAGATTCTTAAGTACATCTCTTCATCAGTAAACGTCTTTTTAGGGACACCGTCATTTCAGAACACCGAAGTACTCATGCGTGGAGTACCTCATAGTTCTTCTCTTTTCCGAAGAAATCCCCGAAGTACCACTCATGCAGTACATCAAGTTTAATCCAAGGATTCATGCGGTTGATCTATCACTGAGGAATGTATACAAAAGAGTGATATGTAATCAAGGTTCTACAGGTTTAGAATTGATGATTCCACTTTAACTTCTTTTTCCTCGATGGGATGTGAGCTTAAAGAAGAATCAGTTATTCGACTACCTTTTCAATCTTAATTATATACGACTCGTATACACGAGATTGTGATTGTGAAACCATGTAAGAATTCTAATATGAACTTCAGGATGGAGAAATACCCAAGACTACGAGTAATCGCATCGTCATGTGAACAAACTTAGAATCTAGTACAACTTCTGTAAATAGATTGCCCTACAGTCTAAACACCTATGGAGATACAAGAACAGCACGGACAACTTAGCGAACTACACAAAAATAGAATAGGAAGACTAGGCTTCTCACCCTAGAGAACTCCGGTCATATTCTTCTAGAGATCGACGGATTGCATCGTATGTACCTTGGCTATCGAGGACTCCGTCAAGATTTAATTTCTAGTAGAAATCATTATCTCTGCCTCGCATAAATGAATTGGTTGAGCAAACACAAGGAAAGAATTACTTTCAGAAATGGATCTGAGATCCGAATATCACCAGTTCGAGTGTTAAGGAAGGACGTCCGGATGACTACCTTCCAAACTAGATGCGGACACTTTGAGTCCGTAGTGATACCCTTCGGATAGGACCAATACGCCCATAGTATTCATGAGGTAAATGGGTAGGGTGCGTCTTTCTTACTTGGATCAGTTCGTCATGTCTCCATGTATTGACTTACTTATCTACCCTCGTAGTAAGAAGGAACCCATTGAAATATTACCTTCGAAGGAACTTTTGCGAAGTTTTCTAAGCACGATTTTTGAAATCGAAGAGTCAGATTCCTATGTCACACTATTAGTGATGTGGGAAATTTTGAGTACTCTTTCAATTTGTCAAAACCGTTGAGAATTTGTCAACACCAGAGACGCCGACAGACATTTGCCAAATTCTAGGTCTTACAAACCTACTGTCATAGTTCATTCAAAACTCCTCGCAAATTACAGAAAGCCTTTCGACTTTGACCCAGCAAGGGGTGGCCCTTGATTGGGAAGTTTAGCAAGAGAAAGAACCTTTGGAATTCCAAGTGAGAGACCAAATTCTTTAGGAAATCTCACTCTAGAAATGGCTTAATACGCTTCGTAAAGCGTGGAAAGCTAAATCCAATATAGTTTGGACCTCGAAGATTCTTACCAGAATCGGTCCTATACCTCGCAAACTAGACCTACTCCGCGATCGCAGTAAAGTACATTTTACCCTTCGAGTCTCGATCTTGAAACCGTACCTTTTCGTTAGGACTCTTGTAAGTCTACTCGTCGAGATCCTCGCCTTCGTTTTAGAACCGTAGTGACCCTAGGCATAGAGGTCAAGTGGACGATGCAACGCAGTCGCCCGTTAGTGACGGTTCATTAGGATACCAATCGAGGACCCGATTTCACTTAGGAGAGCGAGAACCAATCGATTAGGAAGTTTCCACCTCATGACTCGATCATTCATACCTACTTCCTTACCTAAATTCTAATTTCGGGATGAAATTCCCTTTAACAGTGGGATGATGTGACAACCCGAAATTTCCATTCTATACAAACCATTCAAGTCAGTAACTTGATAAGTAGTTAGTACAAGCATATGAGTCGAAGTTTATCCATTCCTATTACCTCATATGGATAAAAGTGATATTTTTGGGCCCCTCAATGATTTAGTGATGACACCCCTAAGTGCTTGGCCAAGCCTGGACAGATTTGATTCGTTCATTTAGTCAGTTGTCATAAATCAAAAATCGGGAAACAACAATTGGGAAGAGAGAATGATTATAATCCATGTCTCAGTCCATATGATATCTAGAATGGAGGAATATATGAACACTTATCTAATGGAGGCGTCATTTGATATGTTTAGAGTTTGACAACGGCTTTAACAACTATAATTGCTAGTTGGGATATGAAGTCGTAGTTGCAATAATAGTTATTAGACTTATCCAAGTGGGAGACTATTGGATTAGTGTCTAAGTCCATAGCTATAACTGGTATGACTTGACCCGACCCGGCATGGTCCATTTGGGTTTCACTTCACCGGAACAATTTGTATGGATAGACTTATGAGAAAAAGGATATTTATGATTTATTAATATATTATAAGTTATAATATATTAATACGAAATCATATTATTTAATTAGTATTGATCAAGAATTAATTTGGAATTAATTTAGTGATCAAAAGAGACTAATTAAATACGGACTCTTATATATATATATATATATATATATATATATATATATATATATATATATATATATATATATATATATATATATATATATAGAATGGGCCAAGGTTTATTAGGATGGGCTAAAAGTATATGGAAGTCCATGGAGCTTTTAACCCATGGATCCTATGTAAATGAAAGGTTATGGGTATTAGGGTTTACTGATGGGTTTTGAGCATTCTAACACTTCCTAAGTGTACATGCAACCTTAATAACCTTGGATCTATGTTTGTCTAATTATCATGCAAAGTTGAATTCCAAGGTTATATTCCTATCTAGCATACATGGGGAACAATTTTGACTTAGAGTATAGATAGAATAACTTACCTTGTTGTTGTTTGTGTTCCTTGAAACCTTGTGAGCCTAGCACCCCAAGTGTGACGCCTCAAATGCTTCACACAACACCAAACGCTCTTGGAAGAACTTATGAGAGAACACACACTTCTCAAAATTGGCCAAGCCCTCTTGTTTCTTAGTGTATCCGATTTTAGGAGGAGAACATGTTTCTTATATAGTGTTGACACATCTAGGGTTAAACCCTAATATGTCATGACTCTTCATTTCCATGACCCATGGGTTTGTAACTCCCATGGAGCATCCATGGAGCATCCTATGGGTGGAACCCAACTTGATAATCCATGGAGCCTCTTAGCCCGCTATACAAGATATGGATGATTTACATAATCAACCCATATATTTAATTAGTTATCTTTTGATCACATAATTAATTCTTGATCAAACTAATCAAATAATATTATTAATATATTAGAACTTATAATATATTAATAATCTCCAAGTGTTATTTCTCTCATTTAGTCTATCCAATTGCACGGTGCCATGCAACCCAAATGGACCATGCCGGGTCGGGTCAAGTACATACCAGAAATAGTTATGGACTTAGACACCTTATCCAACAGTCTCCCACTTCGATAAGTCTAACAACTATTACTGCAAGTATGACTTCAGGAACCGATCGACAATCGTAGCTCTTTACAAGGTTTCTCAGAACTGAGAAGATGATGGTACGCCATTTAAGATAAGTGATCATATAATCCTCTGTTCTAGATATCAGTCGGACAAATACACGGAACAATGTATTACTTATTGTCCAACAGTTTGTTTCCCGATTTCCCATTTGTTCGACAAAGAACTTAATTGAACACATCAACTTAGTTCTGACCGGGCCTGGTACATAGGTCAAAACAAAATCATCGAGGGGCCCAAATATCAGCTTGTAATCCAAGAAGGAACAGATAAACTTCGACTCATATGTTTGTTCTACCACTCATTGAATTATACACAAGAGCGCGATTTATAACATCGAGTTACCAATGCGTTATTCGTACAATCAATGCATAACCAACTTGTAAGTAACAAATCATATCTCTAGGTTTGAAGACTTATACGATATTACCGTCTCACGATCACTCGAGATAGAATTCCATGAAGTGATTCCAGTGAGCATGGGTTGAGTCCAATGCTCAGAACTTTTGAGCACTCATGATTGCTGTAGCCTTGTCCAAGACCTCTACAACCAAACATGACAGTCTTGATTCATATCTACTTCCGACATATGACCGACTGTGGAGGTTTGAATAATATGTTATACCAAACAAAAATTATTCTGGAAGTCAAAACATGCAAAAGAAATATAGTAAACGATCGACAAGAGATAGCAACACTTTACTCATAAATAAAACACTTTTATTCATCATCAGATGTCAATTACACTTTACAAATTTCGAGGTTATCTAACTACTAAATCTAATATCATCCTTCAGCCCTATGCTCCGAGCATGCTGGAGATGCTTAACCCGAGTCAGTCCCTTCGTGAGGGGATCTGCCGGATTCTCATCTGATGATACCCTCTTTGCCACGAGGAGTCCTTCTTCGATCCGATGTTTGATGAAATGGTATTTTCTGTCGATGTGTCTGGATCTCCCGTGATCCCTTGGTTCCTTGGCTAAGGCAAAAGCACTTTCACTATCACAGAAAATTTCCATTGGCTCTTTAATAGCTGGTACAACTCCAAGGTCTCCAATGAAGTTCCTCAGCCATAACGCCTCCTTTGCCGCCTCACTAGCTGCAATATACTCTGATTCACAAGTAGAATCTGCCACTGTCTCTTGCTTGGAACTCTTCCAAGAAATTGCTCCTCCATTTAGGGTAAAGACCCAGCCCGACTGAGAGCGGAAGTTATCCCTATCAGTCTGGAAGCTAGCATCACTATACCCTACAACTCTCAAGTCATCACTCCCACCGAGGGTAAGGACCCAATCCTTAGTCCTTCGTACGTACTTGAGAATATTCTTTACTGCAGTCCAGTGTGCCTTGCCAGGGTTCCCCTGAAACCTGCTAACCATGCTCAGGGCAAAAGCTACATCAGGTCGAGTACACGTCATAGCATACATGATCGATCCTACAGTCGAAGCATAAGGTACTCGACTCATTTGTGCTATCTCAGCCTCAGTGCTAGGGCTTTATGTCTTTCTCAGTTTGGCGTTACTCTGGATGGGCAACTCTCCTTTCTTGGAGTCTTGCATGCTGAATCTCTTCAGCACCTTATCCAAGTAGGTACTTTGACTAAGTCCAATTAGTCTTTTACTCCGATCTCTCAAGATCCTTATCCCTAAAATATAGGCAGCTTCACCAAGGTCCTTCATAGCAAAACACTTTCCAAGCCTGGACTTTACTTCCTGCAGGGTTGGAATGTCGTTTCCTATGAGTAGTATGTCATCCACATACAATACCAAAAAGCTAACTATACTTCCACTAGCCTTGACATACACACAAGATTCATCTTCACTCCTAGAAAAGCCAAATTCCTTGACCTTTTCATCAAAGCAAAGATTCCATCTGCGAGGTGCTTGCTTTAATCCATAAATGGACTTCTCAAGCTTACACACTCTATTAGGGTACTCGTTGCTGACAAAACCCTCTGGCTGACTCATGTAAACATCTTCAGCCAACTTTCCATTAAGGAAAGCGGTTTTGACATCCATTTGCCAAATTTCATAGTCATGAAATGCGGCTATGGCTAACAGAGCCCGAATAGACTTAATGTTGGCTACCGGAGAAAAGGTCTCATCATAATCCACTCCAGGAATTTGAGAGAAGCCCTTTGCAACCAGTCTAGCCTTATAAGTGTGTACTTTACCATCCATGTCGGTCTTCTTCTTGAAGACCCATTTGCACCCTACAGTCTTTCGACCTGGTACATTCTCAACCAAGTTCCAAACTTGATTGTCATACATGGATTCTATCTCGCTATCCATAGCCTCTTTCCATTTAGCAGACTCGGGGCCTGCCATGGCTTCCTCGTAGCTGTTAGGGTCATCTTGACTTACTAGTGTCCCATCACTAATAAGTGTCTCACCTTCTGTAGTAATATGGAATCCATAGTAATGCTCAGGTGCACTCCTAACTCTCGTGGAACGCCTCAGAGGTACAGATTCGTCAATTGGCTCAACAGGAGTTTCCTCCTCAAGTTGAGGGCTAGATTTTTGAAGTTCCATCACCACTTGACTCTTGAATTTCTTCAAGATCAATTTGCCTCCCACTGTCTCCTTGGCTTATAAACTCTCTTTCTCGAAAGACTCCTCTTCTTGCTACAAAGACTACATTGTCACTAGGTCTGTAGAAGAGGTAACCAAAGGATTGCTGTGGGTAGCCGATGAATATACAACTCTCGCTTCGGGGTTCGAGCTTATCATGAGTCTCGCGTCTCACGAAAGCCTCAAAACCCCAAATCTTGATTTGGTCTAGTTTAGGTACTTTACCAGTCCACATCTCGTGAGGAGTTTTGGCAACTTTCTTTGTAGGGACTAGATTAAGGATATGGGTGGCAGTCTCTAAGGCATACCCCCAGAATGAGATTGGTAGCGAAGCTCGACTCATCATGGAACGAACCATGTCCAACAAGGTTCGATTACGCCTCTCAGCCATACCATTCAACTATGGTGTCCTGGGAGGTGTCAATTGTGAGACAATCCCACATTCCTTTAGATAGTCGAGGAACTCTGAACTAAGATACTCACCACCCCGATCGGATCGAAGCATCTTAATGTTCCTGCCCAATTGATTCTCGACTTCCTGTTTAAATTCCTTAAACTTCTCGAAAGTCTCTGACTTATGCTTGATTAAGTAGACATATCCATATCTACTGTAATCATCAGTAAAAGTCAAATAATAACGATTAGCATCCCTTGTGGCATGTTTGAATGGCCCACACACATCCGTGTGTATAAGGTCCAACAAACCTTCACCCCTTTCACACGAGCCTGTGAAGGGTGACTTTGTCATTTTTCCAAGTAAGCATGATTCGCAACTATCATCTGACTTTAGGTCAAATGACTCCAAGACTCCATCCTTTTGGAGTTGGCCTATGCGTTTCTTGCTTATATGTCCAAGACGACAATGCCATAATGATGCTTTGTCCAAGTTATTATTATTAGTAGAATCAATACACAAAACATTATTTCCTAAGTTATCTACAACAGACACAACTTCATACACACCATCACAAGGTAATGCTTTAAAATAAAGAACATTATTAAAGAAAGCATCAATAGAACCAACTTCATTATTAAACGAAAAGGTAAACCCTTGTTTGTACAAAGCATGAAAGGAAATAATATTTCTTGCCATTCCCGGCGAGTAACAACACTTATTCAAATCTAAACTAAACCCACTACTTAGCGATAAAGTATAAACTCCAATCTTGGTGACAGGTGAAGCTTTCCTATTCCCCATGATCAAGTTTATTCTTCCTTGCTCCACATTCTCACTTCTTCTTAGTCCCTGCAAGTCACAACAAATATGAATACCACAACCGGTATCAAGGACCCAAGATTTAGAATGGGGTGAGTTATTAGAAATGATAGTGTAAATACCTGCATGGTTGGGTTTGACTTTCCCATCCTTCACATCCTGCTGGTACTTTGGGCAGTTCCGCTTCCAATGAGCTTTTTCATGGCAATAGAAGCATTCAGCCTCTTTTGGGTCAGAAGAAGGAGTAATGAAACCTTTCTTGGTTCCACTTGAAGAAGAGCCATCAAGGGTACGAGCCTTGGTACCCTTCGAAGATCTCTTTCTCTTCCTCCCTCGACTTTTCCCGATTGCCAAAACCGAAGTTGAGTTTGGAGTAGGAGTGATAGCAACCGACTTCCCCTTAAGACCTGTTTCTACGGTCTTGAGAAGTCCCTGAAGTTTGCTGAGGGTGACCTCTTCCTTGTTCATGTGATATGTCATGCGGAATTGATCATAGCACGATGGTAAGGAGTGCAAAATGATATCTATTGCAAGCTCCTCAGGGAAGTTCACATTAAGCTTCAGCAAACGATCCACATACCTTTGCATTTTCTGCATGTGGCTCGTGACATAATCTCCGTCCTTCATCATGGTTGTTATCATGGAGCAGATGATTTCCTACCTCTCTTGTCGTGCACTTTGATGGTATCTTTCCATCAAATCTTGGTGCATTTCATAAGGGTAGAAATCCTCATAGGACTTTTGGAGTTCTGCTGTCATTGTGGCCAACATGATGCAAGCCACCTTGGTTGCATCTCTATCATGAGTATGAAAGTCAGCGATCTCCTGGGGAGTTGCAGTGGACTCATCAATTTCCTTAAGCTCCTTGTCAAGGACATATTCTTTGTCCTTGTAGCGGGTAATCATCCTGATGTTTCTGATCCATTCATTGAAGTTGGATCCATCAAAGGTGACTTTCCCACACAGACTCATAAGAGTAAAGGAGCCATTAGGATTCGAGCCAGAAGCATTATTTGAAGACATCTGAAAGAGGAGAACCAGTTTAGTATAGATTTAAGAGAGTCCTTAATAAAACACCCAAATGTAATATTAAGGCTAGGATCCAATCACAATATAATATAACTTAGAAGAGGTATGCCGTAATCTAAGCTATACCATATTTGAAAGGTAGGTGAATGACGATTCACGAATTTCCACCACGAAAACCGAAATATTAGACATTAGGTTTTATTGGTTTTTATAAATTCCTAGATTCTTTGAGATTCAATGAAATTTTCAAAGGCATGTTTCAATCTCGAGGGTGCCCTCCAAGTTTTGTGACTGGGATACCGAGGATCACAAAACGAGGTGTGAAGTAACCATGCAAATCACTTGGTACCCTTAAAGTTTATCACTCAATCGATGTGCCGGTAAACCACACACGCTCCACCGATACTATAATAAACCTTAAGTCACCCTTTACCTACCTTGTTAAGTCCAAGTTAGTGTGCCGGTTAACCACACACGCTCCACCAACGACTTAGACAAAGTGTAAAGTGTAATTTCATGGATTAGCACCTTATTCACATTTTCCTAAAGTAACTAAGATTGGGAATTTAATAAAACATTTAGTTACTTTATTATATTCATCATACTTTGAATGAGAATTTATAAGTCCTTGTCTTACACGTTCGGCTAACGACCCTCCACCAGTCAAGCAAGCAGTGGGTGAGAGTTGACACCCATTAAGTCACCATTTTATAGACAACAACCTTATACCCACCTTATACACCGGCTTCGTGAATGAGGCGTACTAGCGGTAAGACGACTTTGTTCTTATACATATATATATATATATATATATATATATATATATATATATATATATATATATATATAATTATTAAATCATCATAATATAAGTATAAGGGTTGAATTTTAACTTTTAAAATTCTAGGGGTTGGAACTAAAGTTTTAACTTAACTTTATTTGTTCCAAAACTTGAGGGCAAGTTTTGTAACTTTCAAAACTTTTCATTTCTTGTAACTTATGAGTTTAATAGAGTAATAAAATGAAGACTCTTCATTTTTCTAACTCTTGTGTTCTTTTAATGGTTTTAATTCAAGTGTGACTCTTGGTTTTCCATAACTTGAGGACAAGTTATGGACTCCATTAAAACACATTATGATCAAGAATTAATCTACCACATAGGTTACAAATAATTCCTATGATCATCTAAAACATCATAAGAACAAGAACATGAATATGAACACATTCATAAATCTAAATTACACTTAAAACTTTGTAATTTTGATAACTAGTTGTTGTAAATGAATTAGCAAAGACATTACACCACCCAAAACAAGTTTTTCAAGTACCAAAAAGTTTAGGGTAATGTTTCTAATTCATTTCCAGCAACTAAAGTCGAAATTCTGCGACTAGTCGACCCTACTCGCCGAGTGCATGAACTTACTCGCCGAGTTGGTTGAAGATACACGTGAACTCGACGAGTCCCTCTTATGGACTCGACGAGTCCATTCGTAGACAGCAGGATTTTCGACTTTTTTTTCAACTTTTAAGCACAAATAAAAAGCAAACAAGCCTAGGCTCTGATACCACTGATGGGTTTTGAGCATTCTAACACTTCCTAAGTGTACATGCAACCCTAATAACCTTGGATCTATGTTTGTCTAATTATCATGCAAAGTTGAATTCCAAGGTTATATTCCTATCTAGCATACATGGGGAACAATTTTGACTTAAAGTATAGATAGAATAACTTACCTTGTTGTTGTTTGTGTTCCTTGAAACCTTGTGAGCCTAGCACCCCAAGTGTGATACCTCAAATGCTTCACACAACACCAAATGCTCTTGGAAGAACTTATGAGAGAACACACACTTCTCAAAATCGGCCAAGCCCTCTTGTTTCTTAGTGTCTACGATTTTAGGTGGAGAACATGTTTCTTATATAGTGTTGACACATCTAGGGTTAAACCCTAATATGTCATGACTCTTCATTTCCATGACCCATGGGTTTGTAACTCCCATGGAGCATCCTATGGGTGGAACCCAACTTGATAATCCATGGAGCCTCTTAGCCCACTATACAAGATATGGATGATTTACATAATCAACCCATATATTTAATTAGTTATCTTTTGATCACATAATTAATTCTAAATTAATTCTTGATCAAACTAATCAAATAATATTATTAATATATTAGAACTTATAATATATTAATAATCTTCAAGTGTTATTTCTCTCATTTAGTCTATCCAATTGCACGGTGCCATGCAACCCAAATGGACCATGCCAGGTCGGGTCAAGTACATACCAGAAATAGTTATGGACTTAGACACCTTATCCAACATTTACATGGATGTAAACCTAATTCTCCATAATATATAAAGGGGTCCTTGGCTCACAAAATTGGCACTAGTGTGTGTGAAAGACAAGGTGGCCGATTTTAGTGAGCTCTATATTCTCTCAAGTTCTTCCAAGTTGTTGATGGTGATTTGTGATTCCACTTGAGGCTTCCACACCATTGGGGATAAGCTCTTAAGGCTAGATACATCGAAACTTCAATCTCCACTATAAGGTATGTTATCCTAACTAGTGTCATTTGTGGTATATGTCAATTGCATGCTAATCATAGCTTTAATACCTTGGAAACACCATTGTATGTATAATTTGTGAAAACATAAATCCAAGGTATTTAGGGATGCATGAACACCTTAGTAGTGTTAGAATGCTCAAAACCCAACAAACCCATCACCGATCACTTGCATAAAATGCAAAGGTTCAGGGTCCAGTTGCTAAAGCTTAATGTGGACTTCCCTGAGGACATGGCGACGTATATCATTCTCCATTCCTTACCTCTAAGTTATCACCAGTTTCGTATGACTTATCATATAAACAAGGAGGAAGTGACACTTAGCAAACTTCAAGGACTTTTATGTACCGCTGAAAATGACCTTAAAGGTAAATCGGTTGTTACTTCTACTCCTACTCCTACAACAACCCCTGTTCTATCAATTGGGCAAGGAAAGGGGAAGAAGAGGAAGACCCCTTCGAAGGGTACCAAGGGAAAGTCGCTTGATAGCTCCCCTTCAAGTGGGACCAATAAAGGTTCCATTCCTCTTTCTCCAAACCCAAAGGAAGCACAATGCTTCTAAAAACTCATTACATACTAACTCTTGGGTTCTTGATACTGGTTATGGTATTCATATTTGTACTGATTTGCAAAGCCTAATAAGTAGTGAAGAAGTGGAGCACGGGAAGATAAACCTAATCATGGGCAATAGGAAAGCATCACCTATGACCAAGATTGGAGTTTATTCTCTATTGCTTAATAGTGGGTTAACTTTATATTTGAATAATTGTTGTTGTTTGTCAGAAATGGCGAGCAATATTATTTCCTTTCATAGTTTGTATAAGAAAGGATTCACCTTTTCATTTGATAATAAAATTGGTGCTATTGAGGCTTTTGATAATGATGTGTTTTATTTTAAAGCATTACCTTGTGATGGTGTATATGAAACTGTGTCGATTGTAGACAATTTAGGGAATAATGCATTTCATATTGATTCTTCGATTACCTTAGATAAAGAATCCTTGTGGCATTGTCGTCTTGGACATGTCAACAAGAAGCACATAGGCCAACTCCAGAAGCCTGGAGTTTTGGAATCATTTTACCTAAAATCATTTTACCTAAAAGCATGGAGTTTTGGAATCATTTTACCTAAAATCCTTTGAAAACCTTTCATAAACAAGTTTAAAATGAAACTTTGATTAAACATTATAAGTAAAAGCTGAACAAGTAACTACGTTTTTAGAAAACCATTTTTACAGTGTCATTCTCGGTAAAACAGTTAACAGTGTGGTAAATCCTTGTGCATGTGAGTTATCAATCACATGCGATTGATATGATAACTGGCATGTTTAACTTGTATTCCCCCCGTATAAAACATGTAAAAACATTTAAAAGGTTCATTCAGGGGTATGAACTCACCTGATGTAAGTGGATCCGACGAAGGTGCCGGTTGGGTGCTTGGTGTCAAGTAAGGACTTGGACACACTTAGTGACCTATTAACATATGATAACATATGTTTACATACAATTAGTACATATACTACCAATTAAACAAGTATTCGCATCCTAAAGTGCGGAAAACACTTTGATTAAGTGTTTGGAGTGTCCCGGGTAACATCTAAGGGTGTGTAGGGCTTAGGAATGGAGTTTACTCTCCAAGAGTAAACTCTATATATAGAGTTCACGGCCCTGGGACAACTCCCCATGAGTTTACGGCTGTAAACTCATGGTGAGGGTGTTCTAGGGTGCTTAAAGGCCTTATATCAATTGTGGAATTTTACTAGGTCTAAATATAAAGTGTATGAATGGATTTAAGGCACCTAAATGGACCAAATGGGAGTTTACGGCCCTAAACAAGGGAGTTTATGGCCGTAAGCTCCTATGGACATAATCCTTGGGTGTTTTAAGGGCTTAAATGATAGTGAGTAAATTCCTAAGCATTTTTCCAAGTCAAATGGGGAGTTTAGGGCACCATTTAACCCCTTTATAGGAGTTTACGGCCCAGGTACCCTTTCATGAGGGGTTTACGGCCGTGAACTCCTTATGGAGTTGTTTTAATCAGGTTTAATGTCCCTAACTTGTTGGTGGTCGATTCTAGAATTTAATCTAAGGCTATTGGTGAGACATCCCCAAAATCACGGCCAGAAAACACCGGTTTGTTTATGCTTTGTTTAAAAATCAGAGTTACATTTTAAATGAAAGTGTTGCGGAATTTGTCCCAAAACAAAATATGATAAAGATTTATCAAAAGCATTTCCATAGAAATGTATTTCATTAAAAGACTTTGGATGTCATGTTCGTACATATCAAAAGCATAAACAGTACAATATAAGCCTTACTACATTATTTCATATCTACAGGCCTATATCCGTAATCCCTCGTCTAAAACATCACACCTATGCTCATGCGCCACTACCTGTAATACAAGAAACTGAGTGGGTCAGGTTTGGGAGCCTGGTGAGCACATAGGGTTTTCAACCCACAATAAATAAGTTTATTAATTTCATCGATCAACAATAACCCGATTACCCGTTCCTGTTATCCTCATTTTACATCCCTAAACACCTATCATAAGGGACGTAGCCTAAGGATCATCATCGGGACGGACACTACTGCTAAGGGGATTCCTCCGAAATAAATTTCCTAAAGGAAACCATGTGGGGGATGGAGTACACCGGTGAACACATCGTTCACAAACACCTATAGGTTGCGAGCCTGCTAGTGTTCCACTGGACTGTCTAGAAGAGTCCGTGGTCGTCATCCATACTCCGCTAGATGACATAATCAACAACATCAACATCGAGGCCTCTCATCATTTTATCACACATCACCTATTACATCTACCCATGTTTTACCCCAACATTTTCGTAGATATAAAATACATATACAGTTTAAATCATTGAAAACATGTATAACAATGTTCATCCAGCATAGATAGCAAGTATTCAGATAATATGCACACATAGCACGTAATTTATATAAAATACTTCATATCTATGTGTAAGCTGAAAGTAACTACGTACTCACCTGGTAAGGTGGTGACTCGGCACTCAGACAACTCTTCGTTACTTCTTAAAACAATTTTTCCTTGACCAAAACCTAGTATTAATACCACTAGAGTTTAGTTTTAACGTTAATCGCGACTAATTAATAGTCTAGCTATTATTACTATTATATAAGCATTAAATAACACTCAATATAACTCATACTAATAGCCCAAATAATTATTTTAAGGTCCTAATAATGTTACTATAATTAAATAAAAGCTATATTAAATACAGTATAGGCGTAACTCACTTACAGCGGGTTTTTATTAAAATCTAGGCTTCACTGGAGTAGCGTTTCCGAGCCGAAAGCTTTTCTTCTCGGAGCCGTCGGGCGCTCCGGGGCTTTCTTCTCATGATAGGGAGGTTCCCTAGACTTGGGAGGGGTTTAGGGAGGTTAGAGAGAAGTTAGAGAGAGAGAGAAAGGTTTGAAGGTGTGAGGAAATAATGAAGAGTTCATCTCTTATTTATAGGAAGTGTATAGTAAAGTATTCTCCAAGCTTTGTCCGTAACTTTTGCATACAAGCTCCATTTTTGTCTTTCTTTTTACCATTGAGTTCCTATTAATGAGATCTTCAACTTTCATTTAGACCTCTTTAGCTAATTCTCATTCTATCTCGGATTTACAAAACTGTATCGAATTCGCCGCGCTCAAAAGTAGAGACTAAGCTTCGTCCATAACTTTCGCATACGAGCTCCGTTTTTGTCTGTCTTTTTACCGTTGAGTTCCTACTAATGAGATCTTCAACTTTTATTTAGACCTCGTTAGCGAATTCTCATTCTATCTCGGATTTACAAAACTGTATTGAATTCGCCACGATCGAAAAGTAGAGACTAAGATTCGTCCATAACTTTCGCATACGATCTCCGTTTTTGTCTGCATTTTTACCATTGAGTTCCTATTAATGAGATCTTCAACTCTCATTTAGACCTCGTTGGCTAATTCTCATTCTATCTCGGATTTACAAAACTGTATCGAATTCGTCGTGCTCGAAAAGTAGGGACTAAGCTTCATCCATAACTTTCGCATACGAGCTCTATTATCGACGTTCTTTATATCCACGCATTGGTATTTACGAGTACTACAACTTTCATTTAGATCCCGTTGGCTAAAAATCGACCGATCTAAAATTCAGATTTAGGGTTGTGCATTACTATGCTAAATCTTAGAAAAATCATAACTTCCTCATACGAAGTCAGATTTGGGCGTTCTTTTTATCGATGCTCTTAGTTTAACATATTCTATGACTTTCGTTTAGAGCGCTAAGGCTAAATCTCGCTCTATCGTAAATTCACTATTTACGCTTCCCAGTATCGTGCCGGTTTTGTCGCGAAACTTCGACGGGTCATAACTTCTTCGTTATAACTCGGATTTCGGCATTCCTTATATGCACGGAAACCTTGAGACATATTCTACAACTTTATGTAGAGATATCAGGATTATCTCACACTTTAATTTTGATGCTCATTTTTATTCTTTATTAATTATACATTTATAATTAAATAATAAACACATAAACACACATGATTCACATAATACTCAAATATTTCCTCTTTATTACTTCAAAAAGAGTTACAAGAGTTGAACTAGACTATTACATTGACAAAAATGCTTAGTCCTGAAACCCGGGCGTTACAATTCTCTCACCCTGAGGATGATTCCGTCCCGGAATCATGCATCATCGAACAGGTGTGGATAGCGACTCATCATGTCATCCTCTGTTTCCCAAGTGAGATTCGGCGCATTCGAATGTTTCCATCGGACTAGCACCAAGTCGACCATCTTGTGTCGTAACTTCTTAGTCTTACGGTCAACAATTGCCTCTGGCTCTTCGATCAGCCTTTTATTTTCATCCATCCTTAACTCTGAGATTGGAATTATGTCGGGAACATCTCCCGTGAATTTCCTCAAATAACACACATGGAAGGTGTTATGAATACCATTGAGTTCTTCGGGCAATTCCAGCTTGTAAGCTTGGTTCCCAATCTTCTGAAGAACTTTGAACGGTCCAATAAACCTTGGACTCAACTTTCCTCGTTTCCCAAATCGTATAAGTCCCTTCCACGGTGAGACTTTAAGCAAAACAGAATCCCCAACTTCGAAAGTTATCGGTCGTCTTTTCTTGTCAGCATAGCTCTTCTGACAATCCTGGGCTGCTAACATCCTTTCCCTAATCACCTTCAACTTCTCAGCAGTCTCATGGACTATCTCGGGGCCCATAAACTGCTTCTCTCCGGCTTCTATCCAACAAGACGGCGTACGACACTTCTGCCCATACAAGGCTTGATAAGGAGTCATCTTGATGCTCGAGTGAAAACTATTGTTGTACGAAAATTCTATCAGAGGTAAGTGCTCATCCTAATTCCCTTGGAATTCGAGGGTACATGCTCTCAGCATATCTTCCAACGTCTGAATCGTTCTTTCGCTCTAACCATCAGTTTGCGGATGGTAAGCAGTACTTAAACACAACTTTGTACCCAACTCCTCTTGTAGACTCCTCCAAAACCGTGATGTGAAACGACTATCACGATCTGATACAATCGTAAGAGGGACACCGTGAAGTCTTACAATTTCCTTCACGTAAGCATTTGCGAGCTTATCCATAGACCACTTCTCGTTGGCTGCTATGAAGTGTGCACTTTTGGTGAAACGATCCACCACTACCCAAATCATGTCGTGTCCGCTCTTCGTCCTGGGTAGTTTAGTCACAAAATCCATGGTGATGTCTTCCCATTTACCCATGGGTACAGGTAAAGGTTCTAAACTCCCATATGTTTTTTGATGTTGTGCCTTGATTCTCGCACATGTCACACACTCGGCCACATACTTCGCAACATCGAGCTTCATTGTCGGCCACCAGTAGTAGGGTTTTAAGTCCTTATACATTTTAGTGCTACCGGGATGAATTGAGTACATGGTCTTATGTGCTTCTTCCATCAGAAGATCTCTTATTCCTCCCGTCTTAGGTACCCAAATTCGATCTTGGAATACCTTCAGTCCTCGACTGTTTGTACCGAACACTAACGTTCTTCCTTTTGGTCATTCTTCTCTAAAGCTTCTTCTTGAGCTTTCCTGATACTTTCCACAATCGTCGAGACGACTTCAATTCTTAACGCTCTTGGCCTTTTCCTTTCAAGATTGACTTTCCGACTGAGAGCATCAGCATCAATATTTGCTTTACCTGGGTGGTAAAGTATCTCACAGTCGTAGTCCTTGAGAAGTTCTAGCCAGCATCGTTGCCTCATGTTCAACTCCTTATGATTAAAGAGATATTGGAGACTCTTATGATCAGTGAAGAGCTTGCACTTCGTGCCGTAGAGGTAATGCCTCCATATCTTTAAGGCAAATACTACCGCTGCCAACTCCAGATCATGAGTGGGGTAGTTCTTTTCGTGCTCTTTCGATTTTCGAGATGCGTATGCTATCACCTTTTCTCTTTGGGTCAGAACACAACCCAACCCAACTCTAGATGCATCACTATAAACCGTAAAGTCTTCAACTCCATCGGGTAGAGAAAGTATCGGTGCTTCACATAACTTCTTCTTTAGCTTCTCGAATGCCTCATTGTGCTTCTCACTCCACGTATACATAGCTCCTTTATGGGTTAACGTTGTTAATGGAGCAGTTATCAAAGAAAAACCTTAGATAAATCATCGATAATATCCGGCTAATCCTAGAAAGCTTCGAATCTCTGTGGGACTTTTCGGACGTTCCCACTTCATCACAGACTCGATCTTTTCGGGGTCAACCTTTATTCCCTCCTGGTTAACAACATGACCCAAGAATTGGACTTCCCGTATCCAAAAGTCGCATTTGGAGAACTTTGCAAAAAGCTTCTCCTTCTTCAACACTTCTAATACTTCTCGTAGATGCTTGCCATGCTCCTCCTGGCTTTTCGAGTAGATGAGAATGTCGTCGATGAATACTATCACAGATTTATCGAGGAATGGTTTACAAACCCTATTCATCAAATCCATGAATGCTGCAGGAGCATTTGTTAGTCCAAATGACATAACCATGAACTCATAGTGTCCATATTTTGTTCTGAATGCAGTCTTCTGAATATCCTGCTCTCTCACCTTCAGCTGATGATATCCTGACCTAAGATCGATCTTTGAGAAGTAGCTCGAACCTTGCAGCTGATCGAATAGGTCGTCAATCCTCGACAATGGATACTTGTTCTTCACCGTTGCCTTATTCAACTCTCGGTAGTCTATGCACATCCTCATGCTTCCGTCCTTCTTCTTTACGAATAACACCGGAGCTCCCCAGGGTGATGAACTAGGTCGAATGAAATTGTTGTCCAACAGCTCCTGAAGTTGCGTCATGAGCTCCTTCATCTCCGTCGGTGCTAATCGGTATGGTGCTTTTGCTATCGGTGTTGTTCCTGGTAACAAGTCGATACGAAACTCCACTTGTCTATCAGGTGGTAATCCAGGAAGATCTTCGGGAAAGACTTCCGGATAATCACACACAACCGGTATATTCTGCACCTCTTTCTTTTCTTTCTTAGCATCGATTATGAATGCCAAGTACGATGCACATCCCTTGGACAAACATTTCCTGGCTTTCATCAAGGAGATGATTTCCAGAATTCACTCTGCGTTTATCCCCGTACACCATAAATGATTCCTTTCCGGGTGGGTTCACCCTTACTATCTTTTTTCGGCATTGAATCTCAGCATCATTGGCGCTAAGCCAATCCATACCCAAAACGATGTCAAAAACGTTTAACTGTATGGGTAATAGCTCTTCGTGGAATTTGTTTCCGTTTAGGTCAATGACGATGTTCCTAATACGATTACTAACAGGTACGAGTTTGCGACTGGCAACTTCTACAATCAGGGCATTATCTAGTTTTTCTATAGGCAATACTAATTTCCACCAAATTTATGCGACACAAAGGAGTAGTTGGCTCCGGAATCAAATAGTATGTTTGCAGGCAAACCATTTACAAGAAAGGTACCTGAAGCGACGTCTGCTGCCTCCTTTGCAGCCTCGAGCATCATCCGGAAGGCTCTCGCCTTCGGCTTCGGTGGTATGTTGGGTCTTCTTGCCTCCTTCTTCTTCGGGCAGTCCTTCAAAATGTGCCCTTCTTCATTACACCCATAACAGGCCTTCTGGATGAGGGTGCATTCATTGGCATAGTGCCCAGGCTTTCCACATTTGAAACAAGTGACCCCTCCGTCACACTTTCCTTGGTGCTTCTTCTTGCATTTGTCGCACCATTTTGCTTCGACTCCTCCTCCTCTCGAACCAGACTTCGAGAATTTAGTCCTCTTGCTGGACCTTGAAAGTCCATCTAACATCCTTTTCTCTCCTACCTCATATCTCTACAGACCTTCTCCCTTAACTAGGTCGCTACATTCTTGGTTGCTCTAACGGTTGTCTTCAAAGTAGTTGCCATTTTGACCATTGGGCCAAAGTCTACTGACAATCCATTAGCAAACCTCTCTATCTTTGAGAGTTCGATAGGCACAAGCCGAAGTTTGAGACTAGAATATTAAGATAGGGAAATCTTTACTTACGATAAACGTTTAAATCCTCCTCGAAACATTTACATGCTAGTTCTAATATCGTAGTCGTACATTTAGAATCCTAAACACATAAGGTTTCCAGATCCGGTCGGCAACATACCATAGATCCGAAGAAATAACAGCATATCATGCATAAAGCATTTAGCACATAAAAGCATTTTAGGCACAATTCCTAAAATAAGCTAGTGCTCACACCTCACAATCATCGCTTATCATTCTAAGTTGAAGTCTAGAAATCCTACAAATTCCTAGTTCGCTTAAACTAATACTCTGATACCAACTGTGACATCCCCAAAATCACGGCCAGAAAAGACCGGTTTGTTTATGCTTTGTTTAAAAATCAGAGTTATATTTTAAATGAAAGTGTTGCAGAATTTGTCCCAAAACAAAATATGATAAAGATTTATCAAAAGCATTTCCATAGAAATGTATTTCATTGAAAGACTTGGGATGTCATGTTCGTACAGATCAAAAGCATAAATAGTACAATATAAGCCTTACTACATTATTGCATATCTACAGGCCTATATCCGTAATCCCTCGTCCAAAATATCACACCTATGCTCATGCGCCACTACTTGTAATACAAGAAACTGAGTGGGTCAGGCTTGGGAGCCTGGTGAGCATATAGGGTTTTCAACCCATAATAAATAAGTTTATTAATTTCATCGATCAACAATAACCCGATTACCCGTTCCCGTTATCCTCACTTTACGACCTAAACACCTATCATAAGGGACCTAGCCTAAGGATCATCATCGGGACGGACACTACTGCTAAGGGGATTCCTCAGCAATAAATGTCCTAAAGGCAACCATGTGGGGGATGGAGTACACCGATGAACACATCGTTCACAAACACCTACATGTTACGAGCCTGCTAGTGTTCCACTAGACTGTCTAGAAGAGTCCGTGGTCGTCATCCATACTCCGCTAGATGACAGAATCAACAACGTCAACATCGAGGCCTCTCATCATTTTATCACACATCACTTATTACATCTACCCATGTTTTACCCCAACATTTTCGTAGATATAAAATACATATACAATTTAAATCATTGAAAACATGTATAACAATGTTCATCCATGATAGATAGCAAGTATTCAGATTATATGCACACATAGCAGGTAATTTATCTAAAATACTTCATATCTATGAGGCCAACACAAATAATAACCCTAAATATCACACACTAAAATAGTGTATAGTGGTAAAGGGGTCGAATCCACGGAGACTGGTTCAATTTATAACTCTATGAGAAATCTCTTTGTAAAAATACTTGGAATATGACAATAAATTGAAAATGGGGGTGTTTGATGTTTTGAAATACTTGAAACAAACTAGAATTAATTATGATTTAAATGGATAATTGCAACAAAAATAAGAGTTTGATGTAAAATCAATAAGAGAAAGATGATTGACTTTGGACTTTCATCACTTGCACAGTTGGTCAAATAATCATGAGAATACCAAGGTGCAATACTTGTGTTTAAAATCTAACTTGGCTATAGCAATTTATAAGCATAACTTGCCTCAACTCTTCTTTTGTATTAAAATGACTAGAGAAGCTCATAGCACATTTCCTAAATCAAAGTCACAAAACTAATGAAGCATGTAATTTTGTGAAAATCAATTAGCATTAGGTTTTAAGAGTCACCAAATCCAAAGAGTAATCTATTGCTTTCATTACCACTATGGAGAAAATGTTTTCTTAGTCTAAATGAAATGAAAACAAACATTTAAACTAATTGTTTCTTGTTAAATTGAAGACCTATTACTTAGTCAAGAATTTAACCAACAAAGATGACATTCATATATCAATATTCATGACTAGAGATATATAAACATGAATGAATTTTTCATAGAAAATATAATCATAAATATTCAACACAAGTTCATGGACTTCTTCAAAATAACCAAAACATTCAAGCAATTATATCCAAGTCAACCAAATGAAAATCTAGCCAATAATGGCTAAGATTAAACAAAAACAAGAGGGATTAGAGGTATCAAACATTGTCTTAGATGCAAGATGTAAGGAAATTACACTAATCTTCCAAATATTCTTCAAATCTTCCCAAAACTTCTTAGAGAGAAAAAAAGGAATGTGTTCTTTCAAGTTCCCCATAATGAAAAATCCTCTCAAAACATCAGTAAAAGTGGTCAAAAATCGGATCCAAAAGTTGCCCAAAAGTATTCCACCAACTTTCCACAAATAGAGGCAAAAGGCTAAAATTCGGATTCTTCACAGTGCGATCCACGCGGACCATTTGTAAATCCACGCGGACCGTGTGGATTTTGCTGAATGGGCTTTTTGGCCCATTTGATTGACCTTCTAGATTACTCTTCTCATCCATTGTACTGCCCGTTTGTGCAAGTTCTTGATAGCCCACTTATGTCTTCCAAACTCTTCCAATATGCTCCAATGCTCATTTAATCTTCTATAGCTCGAATTCTCGTTGTCCCGCCCGAAATTTAAGTCTGACGCGCTTCTTGCTTATATTGACACCAAGCCCAATTGCACCACTTCAAGTCCATGAACAAATTGCAAGCCTCCAATAGTCCCGCACTCCTTCCAAAACCTCCAATGAAAAATAGTCATCGATAAATCCTGCAAATAAGCTCAAAAGACTGGAAAGCACCCGGTAAAGGAGAAAAATAACAAAAAGAGAAAATATGCATGAAGATTAACTAAAATGAGATGGAATGTGCTAAAATAAACTATAAAAAGAAGTAATAAAAACGAAACTATCACTATATGTAAGCTGAAAGTAACTACGCACTCACCTGGTAAGGAGGTGACTCGGCACTCGGACAGCTCTTCGTTACTTCTTAAAACAATTTTTCCTTGACCAAAACCTAGTATTAATACCACTAAAGTTTAGTTTTAACGTTAATCGCGACTAATTAATAGTCTAGCTATTATTACTATTATATAAGCGTTAAATAACACTCAATATAACTCATAATAATAGCCCAAATAAATATTTTAAGGTCCTAATAATGTTACTATAATTAAATAAAAGCTATATTAAATATAGTATAGGCGTAACTCACTTACAACGGGTTTTTATTAAAAACTAGGCTTCGCTGGAGCAACGTTTCTGAGCCGAAAGCTTTTCTTCTCGGAGCCGTCGGGCGCTCCGGGGCTTTCTTCTCATGATAGGGAGGTTCCCTAGACTTGGGAGGGGTTTAGGGAGGTTAGAGAGAAGTTAGAGAGAGAAAGAAAGGTTTGAAGGTGTGAGGAAATAATGAAGAGTTCATCTCTTATTTATAGGAAGTGTATAGTAAAGTAGTCTCCAAGCTTCGTCCGTAACTTCTGCATACGAGCTCCATTTTTGTCTGTCTTTTTACCGTTGAGTTCCTATTAATGAGATCTTCAACTTTGATTTAGACCTCTTTAGCTAATTCTCATTCTATCTCGGATTTACAAAACTGTATCGAATTCGTCGCGCTCGAAAAGTAGAGACTAAGCTTCGTCCATAACTTTCGCATACGAGCTCCGTTTTTGTCTGTCTTTTTACCGTTGAGTTCCTATTAATGAGATCTTCAACTTTTATTTAGACCTCGTTAGCGAATTCTCATTCTATCTTGAATTTACAAAACTGTATCGAATTCGCCACGATCGAAAAGTAGAGACTAAGATTCGTCCATAACTTTCGCATACGATCTCCGTTTTTGTCTGTATTTTTACCATTGAGTTCCTATTAATGAGATATTCAACTCTCATTTAGACCTCGTTGGCTAATTCTCATTCTATCTCGGATTTACAAAACTGTATCGAATTCGCCGCGCTCGAAAAGTAGGGACTAAGCTTCGTCCTTAACTTTCGCATACGAGCTCTATTATCAACGTTCTTTATATCCACGCGTTGGTATTTACGAGTACTACAACTTTCATTTAGATCTCGTTGGCTAAAAATCGACAGATCTAAAATTCAGATTTCGGGTTGTGCACTGCTATGCTAAATCTTAGAAAAATCATAACTTCCTCATATGAAGTCAGATTTGGGCGTTCTTTTTATCGATGCTCTTAGTTTAACATATTCTATGACTTTCATTTAGAGCGCTAAGGCTAAATCTTGCTCTATCATAAATTCACTATTTACGCTTCCCGATATCGTGCCAGTTCTATCGCGAAACTTCGACGGGTCATAACTTCTTCGTTATAACTCGGATTTCGGCGTTCCTTATATGCACGGAAACCTTGAGACATATTCTACAACTTTATGTAGAGATATCGGGATTATCTCACACTTTAATTTTGATGCTCATTTTTATTCTTTATTAATTATACAGTTATAATTAAATAATAAACACATAACCACACATAATTCACATAATACTCAAATATTTCATCTTTATTACTTCAAAAAGAGTTACAAGAGTTGAATTAGACTATTACATTGACAAAAATGCTTAGCCCTGAAACTCGGGCGTTACAATTGGTGTGTTTAAGTGGTTTTTAAACACTCAAATATGAGTTTACTCCCCATGAAGAGGAGTTTACGGCCCAAGCATGTTCTTGGGCAGTAAACTCATGTTTACTCTCCAAAAACCCATTTCAAGGTGTTCTAAGTCCGAATGTGTAAGCCTACAAGTCATATCTAAGCCTTAGGGGCAATTTGGAGGGGTTTTGGGGCTCAAAAATCCCATTAAATGGTGTTCACGGTCCAAGAGTGTTCTTGGGCTGTAAACACATGATTTTGTCCCTATTTTATGTCTTAAAATCGAATTTGTTAACCAGAGTCTCCTAGAGGGAGTGCGTGAGATTTGTGTATAGGTCTATATGATACTGACAATCCCACACCTGAACTGCTAGCTATAGTTAAGCCGACTGACAAATTTCATAACATTCCGACGCCTGAAAAACGTCGTAGAGGTCACTAGGTCATATCAAGTATGATCATATGAAACTCACAACAGTATAAACTAAAACATTTGTTTACGAGATTACAACTCTTCAAACGGTTTTATTTTAAGTAATAAAACTACTATACATTACAACTGGAGGTTTCCAGGGATACATACAAATGATTTTATTTCAAGTAATGAAACTACAATACACTACTTTACATTACAGCTGGTATATTCTAGTCATTCAAACAAAAAAAGGTTTTCATACATACATTACTCTAGTTAATACTACAGAACACTATTTTTCTCGTACATAGCATACTAGTACAACATACACATTTTTGGAACATACATGATATAGTTTTATTTATTATAAGACTATGGTTTACTATTAAAAAGTATAATAACAAACATACATTTTAGTCTTAAGATCTAATACTACACTACATTTACTAAGAAAATATTGGATTTTCTTAAGGAACATACAGACATTTTAAAAGATCAAAGACAAGTTTCCATTACACAAACATACTTATGAACTCGCCAACTTAATTGTTTATACACTTTCAAAACCACTTGTATTCTCAGGGAACCGGTAGACAGGTACACCCGCAAATTTTGAGAAGAATGAGCTTTTAGAGTCGTGTCATTTTACATTTTGTTATACACTTTTGATGTCATACAAATTATGTATCGAACAAATGTAAATACTATATTTTATCAATGTAATGGTTGTGTTTACTTTGATTACTATTATGCAATGGTTGTGATATTGTACATGACGTCCTCTGCCCCAAAACGTTTCCCCCATCTGGTTTGGGGGTGTGACAGATTGGTATCAGAGCAATTGTTTATAGTGAACTAAGTATATCAAACCTTACAATATATAAAAGTATAAACACAGTGGGGCTAGAGTGCTCTAACTGAAAGTATACTTTTAAAATCTAAGTATTTTATAATAAGTATACAAACATACATACATACTAGAAATAATATCACAGTAAGAACAAAACAAAAGTATTTAGATGTTGGACACTGCAGTTAAACCTTAACAGTTATGTAATCATACATGGGATAAATATAGCCTGATCAACTATATTTATTTGAGATACGACCAACAAATGTTTGGGAGTGATAGCGGTGTTGCAACAAGTCTAAAACTTACCCACAATACATAAGAAAAACTAGAACCAAACATG
The DNA here is from genome assembly GCF_002870075.4 of Lactuca sativa. Classification (NCBI taxonomy): domain Eukaryota; kingdom Viridiplantae; phylum Streptophyta; class Magnoliopsida; order Asterales; family Asteraceae; genus Lactuca; species Lactuca sativa. Next base: position 10,622,443 of record NC_056624.2, read on the forward strand.
AAATTAAAATATTATGGGAGTATTTTAAGATACTACAACATTAGAACAAGAACATGTTGGAATAGTGTCTAAGGCTGCTACTATATTTGACAAGTATTTGACCCGGTTGTGCATGGTCCTTTTGGGTTGCCTTCACCATAGCAACTTGACAGGATGATTTATAGTGAGAGAAGAAATATTATTAATATATTATGAGAATAATATAAGGAATAATAATATTGTTATTTGATTAATATAAGTCATAAATTAATTAGGAATTAATTTGGTGACTTAAAGAGATTACTTGAATAAAGGGGCATAAACTGTCAATTGTATGATAGTTGTACTTTGGGCTATAATCCCTTATGGATAAGCGGTGGACGGTTTTGGGGCTTAGGATAGACCTAGAATTCGTCCAAGGCTTATCATAAGGAGATTGGATTGCTTAAGGCCTAAGTTATCCAATTAGGGTTTAAAGGGTGAAACCCTAGGAGCCTCATTAGTATAAATAGACCAAAGGGGTCAAGGAAATCGGCACTCTTGTCTTTGATGAAACCCTGGCCGATTTCTTGCTCCCCTCTCCTCTCTCTCTAATCATCCTCTTGCTATGTTGGTGTTTGTAAGCCATTAGAGGAGTGACACTTGTGACTCTAAAGCTCCAAGGACAAGAAGATTCAAGCAAGTGATTCAAGGTAATCTTCCAAATCTGATTTCTTGTGTTATTATGCTAGAATTTGATGGGTTTTGGGCATTCTAACACTTCCTAAGTGTACACGCAACCCTAATAACCTTGGATCTATGTTTGTCTAATTATCATGCAAAGTTGAATTCCAAGGTTATATTCCTATCTAGCATACATGGGGAACAATTTTAACTTAAAGTATAGATAGAATAACTTACCTTGTTGTTATTTGTGTTCCTTGAAACCTTGTGAGCCTAGCACCCCAAGTGTGATGCCTCAAATGCTTCACACAACACCAAATGCTCTTGGAAGAACTTATGAGAGAACACACACTTCTCAAAATCGGCCAAGCCCTCTTGTTTCTTAGTGTATACGATTTTAGGTGGAGAACATGTTTCTTATATAGTGTTGACACATCTAGGGTTAAACCCTAATGTGTCATGACTCTTCATTTCCATGACCCATGGGTTTGTAACTCCCATGGAGCATCCATGGAGCATCCTATGGGTGGAACCCAACTTGATAATCCATGGAGCCTCTTAGCCCACTATACAAGATATGGATGATTTACATAATCAACCCATATATTTAATTAATTATCTTTTGATCACATAATTAATTCTAAATTAATTCTTGATCAAACTAATCAAATAATATTATTAACATATTAGAACTTATAATATATTAATAATCTCCAAGTGTTATTTCTCTCATTTAGTCTATCCAATTGCACGGTGCCATGCAACCCAAATGGACCATGCCGGGTCGAGTCAAGTACATACCAGAAATAGTTATGGACTTAGACACCTTAACCAACAGTCTCCCACTTGGATAAGTCTAATAACTATTACTGCAAGTATGACTTCAGGAACCGATCGGCAATCGTAGCTCTTTACAAGGTTTCTCGGAACTGAGAAGATGATGGTACGCCATTTAAGATAAGTGATCATATAATCCTCTGTTCTAGATATCAGTCGGACAAATACACGGAACAATGTCTTACTTATTGTCCAACAGTTTGTTTCCCGATTTCCGATTTGTTCGACAAAGAACTTAATTGAACACATCATCGAGGGGCCCATATATCAGCTTCTAATCCAAGAAGGAACAGATAAACTTCAACTCATATGTTTGTTCTACCACTCATTGAATTATACACAACAGCGCGATTTATAACATCGAGTTACCAATGCATTTTTCGTACAATCAATGCATAACCAACTTGTAAGTAACAAATCATATCTCTAGGTTTGAAGACTTATACGATATTACCGTCTCACGATCACTCGAGATAGAATTCCATGAAGTGATTCCAGTGAGCGTGGGTTGAGTCCAATGCTCAGAACTTTTGATCACTCATGATGGCTGTAGCCTTGTCCAAGACCTCTACAACCAAACATGATAGTCTTGATTCATATATACTTCCGACATAAGACCGACTGTTGAGGTTTGAATAATATGTTATACCAAACAAAAATTATTCTGGAAGTCAGAACATGCAAAATAAATATAGTAAATGATCGACAAGAGATAACAACACTTTACTCATAAATAAAACACTTTTATTCATCATCAAATGTCAATTACACTTTACAAATTTCAAGGTTATCTAACTACTAAATCTAATATCATCCTTCAGCCCTATGCTCCGAGCATGCTGGAGATGCTTAACCCGAGTTAGTTCCTTCGTGAGGGGATCTGCCGGATTCTCATCTGATGATACCCTCTTTGCCACGAGGAGTCCTTCTTCGATCCGATGTCTGATGAAATGGTATTTTCTGTCGATGTGTCTGGATCTCCCGTGATCCCTTGGTTCCTTGGCTAAGGCAACAGCACTTTCACTATCACAAAAAATTTCCATTGGCTCTTTAATAGCTGGTACAACTCCAAGGTCTCCAATGAAGTTCCTCAGCCATAACGCCTCCTTTGCCGCCTCGCTAGCTGCAATATACTCTGATTCACAAGTAGAATCTGCCACTGTCTCTTGCTTGGAACTCTTCCAAGAAATTGCTCCTCCATTTAGGGGAAAGACCCAGCCCGACTGAGAGCGGAAGTTATCCCTATCAGTCTGGAAGCTAGCATCACTATACCCTACAACTCTCAAGTCATCACTCCCACCGAGGGTAAGGACCCAGTCCTTAGTCCTTCGTAGGTACTTGAGAATATTCTTTACCGCAGTCCAGTGTGCCTTGCCAGGGTTCCCCTGAAACCTGCTAACCATGCTCAGGGCAAAAGCTACATCAGGTCGAGTACACGTCATAGCATACATGATCGATCCTACAGCCGAAGCATAAGGTACTCGACTCATTTGTGCTATCTCAGCCTCAGTGCTAGGGCTTTGTGTCTTACTCAGTTTGGCGTTACTCTGGATGGGCAACTCTCCTTTCTTGGAGTCTTGCATGTTGAATCTCTTCAGCACCTTATCCAAGTAGGTACTTTGACTAAGTCCAATTAGTCTTTTACTCCGATCTCTCAAGATCCTTATCCCTAAAATATAGGCAGCTTCACCAAGGTCCTTCATAGCGAAACACTTTCCAAGCCAGGACTTTACTTCCTGCAGGGTTGGAATGTCGTTTCCTATGAGTAGTATGTCATCCACATACAATACCAAAAAGCTAACTATACTCCCACTAGCCTTGACATGCACACAAGATTCATCTTCACTCCTAGAAAAGCCAAATTCCTTGACCTTTTCATCAAAGCAAAGATTCCATCTGCGAGGTGCTTTCTTTAATCCATAAATGGACTTCTCAAGCTTACACACTCTATTAGGGTACTCGTTGCTGACAAAACCCTCTGGCTGACTCATGTAAACATCTTCAGCCAACTTTCCATTAAGGAAAGCGGTTTTGACATCCATTTGCCAAATTTCATAGTCATGAAATGCGGCTATGGCTAACAGAGCCAGAATAGACTTAATGTTGGCTACTGGAGAAAAGGTCTCATCATAATCCACTCCAGGAATTTGAGAGAAGCCCTTTGCAACCAGTCTAGCCTTATAAGTGTGTACTTTACCATCCATGTCGGTCTTCTTCTTGAAGACCCATTTGCACCCTACAGTCTTTCGACCTGGTACATTCTCAACCAAGTTCCAAACTTGATTGTCATACATGGATTGTATCTCGCTATCCATAGCCTCTTTCCATTTAGCAGACTCGGGGCCTGCCATGGCTTCCTCGTAGCTGTTAGGGTCATCTTGACTTACTAGTGTCCCATCACTAATAAGTGTCTCACCTTCTGCAGTAATATGGAATCCATAGTAATGCTCAGGTGCACTCCTAACTCTCGTGGAACGCCTCAGAGGTACAGATTCGTCAATTGGCTCAACAGGAGTTTCCTCCTCAAGTTGAGGGCTAGAGTTTGAAGTTCCATCACCACTTGACTCTTGAATTTCTTCAAGATCAATTTGCCTCCCACTGTCTCCTTGGCTTATAAACTCTCTTTCTCGAAAGACTCCTCTTCTTGCTACAAAGACCACATTATCACTAGGTCTGTAGAAGAGGTAACCAAAGGATTGCTGTGGGTAGATGATGAAAATACACCTCTCGCTTCGGGGTTCGAGCTTATCATGAGTCTCGCGTCTCATGAAAGCCTCGCAACCCCAAATCTTGATGTGGTCTAGTTTAGGTACTTTACCTGTCCACATCCCGTGAGGAGTTTTGGCAACTTTCTTTGTAGGGACTAGATTAAGGATATAGGCGGCAGTCTCTAAGGCATACCCCCAAAATGAGATTGGTAGCGAGGCTCGACTCATCATGGAACGAACCATGTCCAACAAGGTTCGATTATGCCTCTCAGCCACACCATTCAACTGTGGTGTCCTGGGAGGTGTCAATTGTGAGACAATCCCACATTCCCTTAGATAGTCGAGGAACTCTGAACTAAGATACTCACCACCCCGATCGGATCGAAGCATCTTAATGCTCCTGCCCAATTGATTCTCGACTTCCTGTTTAAATTCCTTAAACTTCTCGAAAGTCTCTGACTTATGCTTGATTAAGTAGACATATCCATATCTACTGTAATCATCAGTAAAAGTCAAATAATAACGATTAGCATCCCTTGTGGCATGTTTGAATGGCCCACACACATCCGTGTGTATAAGGTCCAACAAACCTTCACCCCTTTCAAACACCCCAAAAACACTTGTTTAATGTCCCAAAAACTCATCTAGGGTGTTTGGCAATTTAGACTTGACAACAAGGAAGGCTTAAATGCATCAAACAACATCACTTGATGGCAAAAAGAGGAGTTTACGGCCAAGGCTATGCTTGGGCCGTAAACACCCATATTTTTGTGTCAAACAAGTCCCAAAACCCCTCAAATGCATGTAAGGATTTTAGCTAAGGCCTTTGGAAGTGTGTTGTACCATTAAACTTCACATTTGAGCACAAAATGAAGAGTTTACAGCCAAGGATGTTCTTGGGCCGTAAACTCCCCAAAAATGTATGCCAAATTGTCCCAAACTCACAATAGGGCCTTCTAGGATTTATCTAAGGTGTATGAGACTTTGTTGTACCATTAAAACATACATCTTGAAGGGTTTACTTGAGTTTACGGTCCAAGAACAAATTATGATGTTTAATCCCCTAAAATAGTCTCCCCATCTTGAAGGATGTTCTTGGGCCGTAAACTCCCCAAAAATGTCACAAATTATGATGTTTAATCCCCTAAAATAGTCCAAGACACATACCACTAAATTAAGGAAGTGAAATAAGACCTTAAACATACACTTTGGAGTGCCACAAGAGTTTACGGCCGTAAACTCCCAAAGGATGGATTTTGGGCCATAAAATCCAAAGGAGTGAGCTCGTAAACCCTCCCGTAAATCATTCATGACTTTGTACCACTCCCGGGAACCCCTTCTAGGCCTTAAAACCTCGAAAACGATGCTAGAAAGTACAAATACTATAATGAAAAGCATGAGATGATTAACTTCTTGTAAAATACATATTTCACATGACATTAGGGTCCTAGGAGGTGCTCAAGTGGTTATTGGGTACCAAACGCTCAATCGACACTTTTACCCGATTTACCCGATTCACCCGATTTCCGTGATTTCAGGTGAGTTCTGTTGGATAAGGTGTCTAAGTCCATAACTTATTTGGTATATACTTGACCCGACCGGCATGGTCCATTTGGGTTGCATCTCATCCAAACTATTATGGATAATTTTATGAGAGTTATACACATATGTTTATTAATATATTATGAGTTATAATATATTAATATGAAGTTACGTTATTTAATTAGTTTTAGTCTTAAATTAATTATGAATTAATTTAGAGATTAAAAGGAATACTAATTAAATTATGGGCTATTTGTTTTTATATATCGTGGGCTAATACTCATTTGTTAATGGGCTAGGCTTATGTGGAAGTCCATGGATGATCCATGGAGCTTTTAACCCATGGATCCTTGGAAAAGGAAAAGACATGGGTTATTAGGGTTTCACCCTAACCATGCACACTATATAAGCATGCTTATGGAGCATGAAATGAAGCCTAAGAGAAAACTAGTGAACTAGTGTGTGTGTGCATGTGTGTGGCCGATTTTTATACAAGGTGTATACTCTCTTAAAGTTTTCCAAGAGTTTGTGGTGTTTGTGATTCCATTTGAGGCATTCACACTATTGGTGCTTGGCCCTCAAACTCCTAAGAACCCAACTCACCAAAAGGTATGTAATCTCTTCTAAGTCTTTTATGTTGAAATGTTCCCCATGCTGTCACAACTGGAAATTTTGTGTCATGTAATCTATACATTCAACCTAATGTGAATCAAAAACTTCAATCAAATACATTATACAAGTACTACAAATAGTCATCAACAATTGGAGACCCTAGAAGTTCTTGTTAAGTCCATTTTGGACTAGGACTTCCTTATTGGATCCAAATGGACCAATAAGCCTCCAATAAGACTATCACGGGCTTAGAACCCTTAAATGGGCTCTAATTGGACCCACATCTATTTATTTCAACATTTTGGGCCATATTGGGCCTAGAATGAAATAAATACAAAATTTTGAACCATGATTAACCTAAACTAGCCCAACAAAGTGTAAAAATGATACTATATTTCTTTTGGGACTAAAAACCATCCAACTTAACATCTACATGGGCTTAGGACATTAAAGCCCAATTTTTCTCCTTCCATTCCAAAATCTCGGCCCAAGGCCCAAAACAAGCCCAAGATGAAGAGTTGACTCCATCATGCCACATCATTATTTCCCATAGGATATCCATGCAATATCTCATTCCTCCATGCAAGCATCACCTCAAGGTCTTTTCTTCTCTCTCTCCCTCTCCCTTCTTGTTTCGGCCGAGAGTAACCCACACACACACACCTCACAAACTCTCTCTCTAAATTCACTCAAGAAACTCTCTCCTTCCTCTCCAAAAATTTCGAGAATTCTAAGAGGCTTTCAAGAGGATTTTGCAAGTTAAACATCATCTTAGGTAAGTTTTTACTTAATTCTATGATCTAGCTTCCTTGATCTATCAAATATCTCTCCTTAATTCATGAGAAATCATGATCTTGCATCTTAGAAATACCTCAAGGCCGAGATCTTCATCAAGGGGTGCTAAGGCCGAAAATCACCAAACTTTCTTCTATTCCTTCTTCAAAAACCGAACCAACACCCAAGGTGAGTTTCATATCCCCTTATTTTCGGTTTTTATAAGTTTTGTGGGGGAGAATACAAGAAAAAGTGTAGATCCATCATTATGTGTATGTTGTGGTTGATTTCTATGCTTACATGTATGTTTTGTATGATTTTTATGATAGATCTAGTGTGATATGCTAAAAACCGAGACATATATTTTATCATAGCATAAAATAGACTATCACATGCAAAGTATACTAAGAAAATGACTAAATAGCTTGACAACACTTAACTTGGGTTAAAAACTCATTTTTTTGACATAAAATGTTGAAAATACAAAGTTAAAGGGGCCTAAAGTGAAATATTTCGAAATCTGATGGGTGAGATGAGTCAAAACAGTTTACACAATGTATTTTCTGAAAATATACTATTTAGAGGGTTAAAAACGTAAATTCCAAGCTTATTGGGCTAAGTAGGACATTTTCGGCCCAATAAGGCCCAATATGCGAAATTTTCTAAGTTGGAGGACCAAAACTGCATTTTTTGTAAAACAATGGACTATAAGTGTTCCATGTGCTTTACAAAGGTTTACAATGCTTTTCAAATTTAAAAGGGACCAAAGTTGTAAAAATTTTCCAAATTGGGTCAAAAATGTAAAAGTTGCGAAAAACAGGGGCTATAACCGAGAAAACTGAAATTTCAAGGGCTTAAACTGTTTTCTATGATAAAAATACTGGAAAATATTTATTTCAATAATTTTTGGTGTAAAAATGTCAAGAAAAATTGATTTAAGGGCCAAACCGGAAAGTTTTTAAATAAAGGGGTGAAAAGGGTAAATTCTACAATTAAGGAGGGGCTGAAAAAAGAAAATCTTCAATGCTAGTTAATACATGCAATTTGACCAATTGACGATACCATGCTTGTCGACGAACTACAATACACTCCAATACCAAAAGTCGTTGTTAAACGAATTGGTTCGGTCTCGAACCAATAAAAATCCAAAACCACTAACACGACGACGTTACGACATTTCGATTCATAACTAATAACGATGGAGAATTCACTATACATACGAGTGTGCGCAGACGTCTATGCACCATCTTTGGGCCCCAAAAGTGTAAAATCTTGTTCGTTGAGCCTAGCTAGCCCAATGACCTGATCTTAAGGCCCGAAGGTCTCTCTCTCTCTCTCACTTACGAAGTGTTGGGTTTTACCGATCCGACATAACGTAATAGGACTTTCAATGGCAAACATGCTGCTGGTCCCCAAGGGTCCTTCAGTGCTGCCAGTAAAGTCGGTAACTCACGATTGCGGGTTGGGCTTCGGGCCCTTCGCAATTGCATTTATCCTAAACGACGCGGGGAAATACCGAGGGTTTCGCACCTTCTCTCCTTCCCTCCGGTCGTGGGACTACACAAGTCCGGGAGGATTGAGTTGTGTGAAGAATTACGAGTGGCACCTAAGGGATCACTTGTAAGGTTGTCGATTGGACGTTTTCATTAACGTACTTCACAACACTTCACCACCCATTGTATTCTCAATGCCTCCGGAGCTCAACAATTTCCCTCTAACGAAACGAAACAACGGTCTACAAACTAAGTAATACAAAGTGATAGGAAAACGTCGGGTTTTCCTAGGGTTTTCAATAATTACAAATTATGAATTACCGGTCGAATTTTTCACAACTATTACGCTTACATCAATAAGAACTCAAACATGCATACTCATGGATCAACACATATTTTACAATATTTTATAATTAGAAAATATCGGATTTTCTGATGGGTTTCAAACATTACATTGGATTTCAAACTCTACTTATGAACTCACCAACATTTCGTATGTTGACGTTTTTCAAAATACTTGTATTCTCAGGTAACAGATAAGGTGACGGATGATTTATACTCTATGATGTTTGCTGTAGTTTAAGTGAGGTTGAACAGTTATCTTGAGAATGTAACTTTGAACAATGTAACGAATGTAAACACTAATGGTTGTACTATTCCAAATGTTGGTGATGTTTTATGTTATGTTTCATGTATATGCATTGTAATGGTATTCAATGAGTCACAATAGCCCTCGGACGTTTCCGCCGTCTAGTTCGGGGGTGTGACAGGTTGGTATCAGAGCATTGTTTATAGTGAACTAGCATATCCAGCCACACACGGGTATGCAACTATAAACCAAAAAGAGGGACTAACATAACTCTGAACAAAACAAGTAAATAAAATACGCTTGCTTGTATTAGGAATAAGAACATAACGCCGAATCAAACACAATAATGCTGGTATCTCGGTTAAATTGGGACTGTTCTTAGTGATACCAAGGAGTGAATGTAGCCTGATCAACTACATTCTCTCCAAAGTAAAACTAATACACGTCTCGATGAGATCGGGATAGCTAGGGAACTCAAACCTATACCCATCTACCACAAAAACGAGAACGCCTACTTTATCTATGTGATAATTGTAGCACCCTAGGAATGACGCTAGCATAATTACACACTCTCGCAGACCGCATGGCTGGTTTTCATCACCCTGGAGATCCCTACTTCCCTAACCAGGGGAACAACGGATGGTTAGAGGAAGAGCCTGAGGAGGAGCCCGAGGAAGAGCCTGAGGAGGAGCCTGAGGAAGACCCCGAAGAGGAATCTGACGGGGAACCGGAGGCCGAAGTTGAGGGCGAACCTGCCGAATCAGAGGAAGATGAAGGAAACCTCGAGGAGGATGCTGATGAAAGTGACAGGGGTGATTCGGATGCGGAGTCCGAAGTCATCAACCCCCCTTATCCGATCAGGGTGCCTGCCTATCGAGTAGGCCCCACTGGCCCTACACCTCCCTGGGGTATTGACCTTTTGAGATGGAGCAGACAGCAAAGACAGTGACCCCCGTACGGCATGTCACACGAGTTGTTTGACATGAGAGATGGAGGACCGGCTGATCGAGCCCTTCCAGTCATGGTGAAACGGTTACGGAATACGGGCGATCTTTCCCAGGACACTGCGGATCAGGTACATCAGTTGAGGACTAGGGTCGAGCGTGCGGAGCAGGAGACGCGTGACGTCCTTCGAGAGTTTCACATGAGGCAGGTTCGGTGGGAGTCTCGACTCCGGGACGCGGAACGCTTGGTGGCTCGTCTTCAGGGAGCATCCACATCCTCAGCACCACCTCCGGACGCAGCTCATCGCGGTTAGGGATATACTTATCATAGTAGTTCGTTAGGAAATATGCTATGTACTCCGACTCTATGTTTAAGTGACTACACTACTCATAGAGTCGTTATGCTGTCGGACTAGTATCACCCATGTATGCTCCTATGAGCAAAATTTTCATGTATCAAATGCGGATAATATTAGTAAATTTTTATGTGTTCTATTACGACATTATAAATTGCTATGTGTTGAGATATTATTGATTGGTAAATGGTAGTAGTGTTTAAGTCCGTACTGTGCACCTAGTCAGTAGGATCACGACCTCACCGAAACCACATACCCTCAACATCTTTCCGTTTTGTCACAGAAAGATGCCTCTCCGACCGAATCGCGGAAACCCAGGACCAACCCCACCTGAAGTTGACTCAGCCACCTTCCAGGCAGCTGTATCTGCAGCAGTCACTGCAACAATTGCGCAAATTCAACAAGGAAACAATGGGGGAGTCAATGGGCAAGGAGCCGGAAGTTCAAACAATGGAATGAATCAAGGATCCACCAAGGCATGTACCTACAAGGACTTCACAAACGCCAAACCACGAACTTTTAATGGCACCGGTGGAGTGATCACTCTGAAGCGCTGGATCGAGAAGGTGGAATCGATATTCGAGATATGCGACTGCCCTGAGCACATGAAGGTGAAGTTCGCAGCTTGCACTTTTGTGGATCAGGCGCTCACCTGGTGGAATGGACATGTAGAATCCATGACGCTCCCTGTAGCCAACTCTATCCCCTGGACAGAAATGAAAGAAATGTTGATGGCAGAGTACTGCCCACGAGGCGAAATACAGAAGATGGAACAAGAGCTATGGAACCTCACTGTGCAGAACGCGAATATCGATGCCTACATATCGAGATTTAGCGAACTATCTCTGTTGTGCCCGGGTATGATCACCTCGGAAGGAAAGAAGATTGAGCGATTCATCTGGGGACTCACATCACCAATTCAAGGGAATGTGATAGCTGCAAACCCCGAAACATTTGACAGTGCAAAGAGACTGGCGAAGAGGTTGTATGACCATAATAACAAAAAGGGAGAGAAACCAGTGGAGGCTGAGAGCAAGAAGGAAGGAGATGACAAGAGGGGAAAGAACAGTAAGAGGAAGGGGCGCCAGGGCCCCGACACCTCCAAGAAACAGCAGACAGTGGTGGTAAATGCCGTTACCACATCGGCTCCAGCCGCACCACATGCTCCAACCTCAGCCACTTCAAATACTTCCAAACCTTATTCCGGTAATCTTCCCAAATGCAACAAGTGCGGTTTCCATCACTATGGAGAATGCAAGGATTTTCAGTGCACCAGCTGCAACCGAAGGGGTCACACTGCAAAGCTTACCCTCCCCATAACCAAAATCAGGGAATCAACCACAACAACCCTCGCAACTGTTGGATAAGGTGTCTAAGTCCATAACTATTTCTGGTATGTACTTGACCCGACCCGGCATGGTCCATTTGGGTTGCATGGCACCATGCAATTGGATAGACTAAATGAGAGAAATAACACTTGGAGATTATTAATATATTATAAGTTCTAATATATTAATAATATTATTTGATTAGTTTGATCAAGAATTAATTTAGAATTAATTAAGTGATCAAAAGATAACTAATTAAATATATGGGTTGATTATGTAAATCATCCATATCTTGTATAGTGAGCTAAAAGGCTCCATGGACTATCAAGTTGGGTTCCACCCATAGGATGCTCCATGGATGCTCCATGGGAGTTACAAACCCATGGGTCATGGAAATGAAGAGTCATGACACATTAGGGTTTAACCCTAGATGTGTCGACACTATATAAGTAACATATCCTCCACCCAAAATTGGATACACTAAGAATCAAGAGGGCTTGGCCGATTTTGAAGAAGTGAGTATTCTCTCATAAGTTCTTCCAAGAGCATTTGGTGTTGTGTGAAGCATTTGAGGCATCACACTTGGGGTGCTAGGCTCACAAGGTTTCAAGGAACACAAGCAACAACAAGGTAAGTTATTCTATCTATACTTTATGTTAAAATTGTTCCCCATGTATTCTAGATAGGAATATAACCTTGGAATTCAACTTTGCATGACAATTAGACAAACATAGATCCAAGGTTATTAGGGTTGCATGTACACTTAGGAAGTGTTAGAATGCTCAAAAACCATCAGTGGTATCAGAGCCTAGGCTTGTTTGTTCTTATTTGTGCTTAAAAGTTGACAACAAGAATCTGAAATTTTGCTGTCTGCGAATGAACTCGTCGAGTCTATAGGGGGGACTCGTCGAGTCCATGAGTATCTTCAACCAACTCGGCGAGTCAGTTTATGCACTCGGCGAGTAGGGTCGAATGAGTGCAGAATTTCGATTCAGTTGCTGGAAAATGAATTAGAAACATTACCCTAAACTGTTTTGGTAATTGAAAACTTGTTTTTGGTGGTGTAATGTCTTTGCTAATTCATTTACAACAACTAGTTATCAAAATTACAAAGTTTTATGTAATTTTTGATTATGTTCATATTCATGTTCTTGTTCTTATGATGTTTTAGGTGATCATAGGAATTATTTGTAACCTATTTGGTAGTTTAATTCTTGATCATAATGTGTTTTAATGGAGTCCATAACTTATCCTTCAGTTATGGAAAACCAAGAGTCACACTTGAGTTAAAACCATTAAGAAAACACAAGAGTTATAAAAATGAAGAGTCTTCATTTTATTACTCTATTAAACTCATAAGTTACAAGAAATGAAAAGTTTTGAAAGTTACAAAACTTGCCCTCAAGTTTTGGAACAAGTAAAGTTAAGTTAAAACTTTAAGTTCCAACCCCTAGAATTTTAAAAGTTAAAATTCAACCCTTATACTTATATTATGATGATTTAATAATTATATATATATGTATAAGAATAAAGTCGTCTTACCGCTAGTACGCCTCATTCACGAAGCCGGTCTATAAAGTGGGTATAAGGTTGTTGCCTATAAAATGGTGACTTAATGGGTGAATATTCTCACCCACCGCTTGCTTGACTGGTGGAGGGTCGTTAGCCGAACGGGTGAGACAATGACTTATAAATTCTCATTCAAAGTATGATGAATATAATAAAGTAACTAAATGTTTATTAAATTCCCAATCTTAGTTACTTTAGGAAAAATGTGAATAAGGTGCTAATCCATGAAATTACACTTTACACTTTGTCTGAGTCGTTGGTGGAGCGTGTGTGGTTAACCGACACACTAACTTGGACTTAACAAGGTAGGTAAAGGGTGACTTAAGGTTTATTATAGTATCGGTGGAGCGTGTGTGGTTTACCGGCACATCGATTGAGTGATAAACTTTAAGGGTACCAAGTGATTTGCATGGTTACTTCACACCTCGTTTTGTGATCCTCGGCATCCCAGTCAAAAAACCTGGAGGGCACTCCCGAGATTGAAACATGCCTTTGAAAAGTTCATTGGATCTCAAAGAATCTAGGAATTTCTAAAACCAATAAAAAACTAAATATTTAATATTTCGGTTTTCGTGGTGGAAATTGGTGAATCGTCATTCACCTACCTTTCAAATATGGTATAGCTTAGATTACGGCATACCTCTTCTAAGTTATATTATATTGTGATTGGATCCTAGACTTAATATTACATTTGGGTGTCTTATTAAGGACTCTCTTAAATCTAAACTAAACTTGTTCTTCTTTTTCAGATGTCTTCAAATAATGCTTCTGGCTCGAATCCTAATGGCTCCTTTACTCTTATGAGTTTGTGTGGAAAAGTCACCTTTGATGGATCCAACTTCAATAAGTGGATCAGAAACATCAGGATGATTACCCGCTACGAGGACAAAGAATATGTCCTTGACAAGGAGCTTAAGGAAATTAACGAGTCCACTGCAACTCCCCAGGAGATCGCTGACTTTCATACTCATGAAAGAGATGCAACCAAGGTGGCTTGCATCATGTTGGCCACCATGACAGCTGAACTCCAAAAGTCTGATGAAGATTTCTACCCTTAGGAAATGCACCAAGATTTGATGGAAAGATACCATCAAAGTGCACGACAAGAGAGGTACGAAGTCATCTGCTCCATGATAACAACCATGATGAAGGACGGAGAGTCCGTCACGAGCCACATGCAGAAAATGCAAAGGTATGTGGATCGTTTGCTGAAGCTTAATGTGAACTTCCCTGAGGAGCTTGCAATAGATATCATTTTGCACTCCTTACCATCGTGCTATGATCAATTCCGCATGACATATCACATTAACAAGGAAGAGGTCACCCTCAGCAAACTTCAGGGACTTCTCAAGACCGCATAAACAGGTCTTAAGGGGAAGTCGGTTGCTATCACTCCTACTCCAGACTCAAGTCCGGTCTTGGCAATCGGGCAAAGTCGAGGGAGGAAGAGAAAGAGATCTTCAAAGGGTACCAAGGCTCGGACCCTTGATGGCTCTTCTTCAAGTGGAACCAAGAAAGGTTTCATTACTCCTTCTTCTGACCCAAAAGAGGCTGAATGCTTCTATTGCCATGAAAAAGCTCATTGGAAGCGAAACTGCCCAAAGTACCAGCAGGATGTAAAGGATGGGAAAGTCAAACCCAACCATGCAGGTATTTACACTATCATTTCTAATAACTCACCCCATTCGAAATCTTGGGTCCTTGATACCGGTTGCGGTATTCATATTTGTTGTGACTTGCAGGGACTAGGAAGAAGTGAGAATGTGGAGCAAGGAAGAATAAACTTAATCATGGGGAATAGGAAAGTTACACCTGTCACCAAGATTGGAGTTTATACTTTATCGCTAAGTAGTGGGTTAAATTTAGATTTGAATAAATGTTGTTATTCGCCAGAAATGGCAAGAAATATTATTTCCTTTCATGCATTGTACAAACAAGGTTTCACCTTTTCGTTTGATAATGAAGTTGGTTCGATTAATGCTTTCTTTAATAATGTACTTTATTTTAAAGCATTACCTTGTGATGGTGTGTATGAAGCTGTATCTATTGTAGATAACTTAGGAAATAATGTTTTGTGTATTGATTCTACTAATAATAATAACTTGGATAAAGCATCATTATGGCATTGTCGTCTTGGACATATAAGCAAGAAACGCATAGGCCAACTCCAAAAAGATGGAGTCTTGGAGTCGTTTGACCTAAAGTCAAATGATAGTTGCGAATCATGCTTACTTGGAAAAATGACAAAGTCACCCTTCACAGGCTCGTGTGAAAGGGGTGAAGGTTTGTTGGACCTTATACACACGGATTTGTGTGGACCATTCAAACATGCCACAAGAGATGCTAATCGTTATTATTTGACTTTTACTGATGATTACAGTAGATATGGATATGTCTACTTAATCAAGCATAAGTCAGAGACTTTCGAGAAGTTTAAGGAATTTAAACAGGAAGTCGAGAATCAATTGGGCAGGAACATTAAGATGCTTCGATCCGATCGAGGTGGTGAGTATCTTAGTTCAGAGTTCCTCGACTATCTAAAGGAATGTGGGATTGTCTCACAATTGACACCTCCCAGGACACCGCAGTTGAATGGTGTGGCTGAAAGGCGTAATCGAACCTTGTTGGACATGGTTCGTTCCTTGATGAGTCGAGCTTCGCTACCAATCTCATTCTGGGGGTATGCCTTAGAGACTGCCGCCCATATCCTTAATCTAGTCCCTACAAAGAAAGTTGCCAAAACTCCTCACGAGATGTGGACTGGTAAAGTACCTAAACTAGACCACATCAAGATTTGGGGCTGCAAGGCTTTCGTGAGACGCGAGACTCATGATAAGCTCGAACCCCGAAGCGAGAGGTGTATTTTCATCGGCTACCCACAACAATCCTTTGGTTACCTCTTCTACAGACCTAGTGACAATGTGGTCTTTGTAGCAAGAAGAGGAGTCTTTCAAGAAAGAGAGTTTATAAGCCAAGGAGACAGTGGGAGGCAAGTTGATCTTGAAGAAATTCAAGAGTCAAGTGGTGAAGGAACTTCAAACTCTAGCCCTCAACTTGAGGAGGAAACTCCTGTTGAGCCAATTGACGAATATGTACCTCTGAGGCATTCCACGAGAGTTAGGAGTGCACCTGAGCATTACTATGGATTCCATATTACTGCAGAAGGTGAGACACTTATTAGTGATGAGACACTAGTAAGTCAAGATGACCCTAACAGTTACGAGGAAGCCATGGCGGGCCCCGAGTCTGCCAAATGGAAAGAGGCTATGGATAGCGAGATACAATCCATGTATGACAATCAAGTTTGGAACTTGGTTGAGAATGTACCAGGTCGAAAGACTGTAGGGTGCAAATGGGTCTTCAAAAAGAAGACCGACATGGATGGTAAAGTACACACTTATAAGGCTAGACTGGTTGCAAAGGGCTTCTCTCAAATTCCTGGAGTGGATTATGATGAGACCTTTTCTCCGGTAGCCAAGATTAAGTCTATTCGGGTTCTGTTAGCCATAGCCGCATTTCATGACTATGAAATTTGGCAAATGGATGTCAAAACCGCTTTCCTTAATGGGAAGTTGGCTGAAGATGTTTACATGAGTCAGCCAGAGGGTTTTGTCAGCAACGAGTACCCTAATAGAGTGTGTAAGCTTGAGAAATCCATTTATGGATTAAAGCAAGCACCTCGCAGATGGAATCTTTGCTTTGATGAAAAGGTCAAGGAATTTGGCTTTTCTAGGAGTGAAGATGAATCTTGTGTATATGTCAAGGCTAGTGGGAGTATAGTTAGCTTTTTGGTATTGTATGTGGATGACATACTACTCATAGGAAATGACATTCCAACCCTGCAGGAAGTAAAGTCCTGGCTTGGAAAGTGTTTCGCTATGAAGGACCTTGGTGAAGCTGCCTATATTTTGGGGATAAGAATCTTGAGAGATCGGAGTAAAAGACTATTTGGACTTAGTCAAAGTACCTACTTCGAGAAGGTTCTGAAGAGATTCAGAATGCAAGACTCCAAGAAAGGAGAGTTGCCCATCCAGAGTAACGCCAAACTGAGTAAGACACAAAGCCCTAGCACTGAGGCTGAGATAGCAGAAATGAGTCGAATACCTTATGCTTCGGCTGTAGGTTCGATCATGTATCCTATGACGTGTACTCGACCTGATGTAGCCTTTGCCTTGAGCATGGTTAGCAGGTTTCAGGGGAACCCTGGCAAGGCACACTGGACTGCGGTAAAGACTATTCTCAAGTACCTACGAAGGACTAAGGACTGGGTCCTTACCCTCGGTGGGAGTGATGACTTGAGAATTGTAGGGTATAGTGATGCTAGCTTCCAGACTGATAGGGATAACTTCCGCTCTCAGTCGGGCTGGGTCTTTACCCTAAATGGATGAGCAATTTCTTGGAAGAGTTCCAAGCAAGAGACAGTGGCAGATTCTACTTGTGAATCAGAGTATATTGCAGCTAGCGAAGCGGCAAAGGAGGCGTTATGGCTGAGGAACTTCATTGGAGACCTTGGAGTTGTACCAGCTATTAAAGAGCCGATGGAAATTTTCTGTGATAGTGAAAGTGCTGTTGCCTTAGCCAAGGAACCAAGGGATCACGGGAGATCCAGACACATCGACAGAAAATACCATTTCATCAGACATCAGATCGAAGAAGGACTCCTCATGGCAAAGAGGGTATCATCAGATGAGAATCCGGCAGATCCCCTCACGAAGGGACTGACTCGGGTTAAGCATCTCCAGCATGCTCGGAGCATAGGGCTGAAGGATGATATTAGATTTAGTAGTTAGATAATGTAACAGCCCGAAATCTCAGGTATTATTTAATTATGTTTTTGGGGTGAGTGAGAGGGGACTCGGCGAGTTGGAGCCTAGACTCGCCGAGTAGGATCGCAGACTTGGTCGCGGGTCCGCGACTGGACTCGACGAGTCCAGATATGGACTCGGCGAGTCGACGCTGTTCAGCAGAAACCCTAACCGTTCAGTTTTGGATCGTATTTAATACTCTTATAGGCCGTCATTGTCTGTCTTTAGTCGATTGAGAGGAACCCTAAACGGCTGTGGGCATCTAGAGCAAGATTGGAGGATATTAGGGCTTGAAGGAAATTGTGGGGCAAGGAAGAGAAGGGTTTAGACTAAAGGAACAGCAAGGGATTCGAGTTCTGCGGTTTTGAGACACAGAGAGGACATATTCCAGGTAATATTTCGGATTCCCTTCTGTTGTTTGATGTGTTTATGAATTTAGGGTTTATAGAACCCATTTGGTGATTAAATGAATTAGTGCCTCGTTACCCAACGACTATAATCTTGTAGTAGGACCTTTAGAGGTCCAGAAGGTCCCATGCATGTGTATTTCGGGACGAGACCTATCTCAGGAAGCAGTTTGATCGACTGCATGGCGTGGACTCGCCGAGTCCGATGAACAGACTCGGCGAGTAGCTTGAAGATTCACTGGGACTCGCCGAGTTGTTCTTCAGACTCGGCGAGTGGAGTCGGGGTGGCCCCGCGATTCTTCCAGGAGTAACTCGTCGGGTCGAGGAGGGTACTCGACGAGTAGATAAGGAATCTCAGAAGGTTGGAGGACGTCTAGACTCGCCGAGTCGCCAAGGTACTCGCCGAGTCCGGTCGAGTTGACCGTTGACCGTTGACCAGAGTTGACCTAAGTCTGACTTCTTAGGGATAGTCACACTTAGAAGATATGAGTGCTAATGAGATATGTGATGTTATAGGAGGGTTGTAGCTCGTTGGATTGTGCACGAGTGATTTCAGGAGTTGCTAGCTTTCAGCATTTACGAGGTGAGTCTTCTCACTATACTGTACCCGGAAGGGTTGACTGTGTGACCGGAAGGTCGGATATGATATGTGATATGTATGCTATATGTGGTAAGTTAATTGTTATATGTGCTATGTATGTTATGGGCCGGAAGGCGATTATATTATGGGCCGGAAGGCAATATGTTATGGGCCGGAAGGCGATATGATTGTGTGATGGACCGGAAGGTCGGCGTGGGTAAGGCCGGAAGGTTTACCCAGCAGGGACGGAAGTCCCCTGAGACACATGGACCGGAAGGTCGGGCCTGGAAAGGCGTATGTGCGTAAGTTGTATATTGGGGAACTCACTAAGCATTTATGCTTACAGTTGTTGTGCATGTATTTCAGGTACCAGCGAGGACCGTGGGAAGGCGCCGGCATGATCGATACACACTGAAGATTGTCTTTATGATCTTGGGATTTTGAATATATGTATTTGACAGAATACTTGAACTATTTATGCCTTGTTTTAAATGGAATTAATTATGTTTTAAAAATGAAAAATTTGTTTGAAAAATTTGAGTTGTTACAATTGGTATCAGAGCCTTGGTTTGAGAGATTCGGGTGCACCTTCGGGGGTAACTGAACTCAAACCGAGGATTTGAGGAAACTTTTCAAATAAAGGCATAAACGTTTGTAAATGGTTTTGTGGTAAGCAAGAAAGAAGCAGTGTGTACGATCAGTCAGCGCCCGAACGGTAAAGATCCCCAAAATACCTTGCAATATTATATGATGTGAATTGTTATGCATGCTAGAAGACTAGGTATTCATGATAGGACTAGAGTGGCCTGATTTGTGATGCCTTAGTCTAGGGAAGTTTGCTTATATGAGATGCCTTGCTAGTATGCGGGTAGATAGTGCATATCAGAAGTAGAGTACTCACTATCCGAAGTTTGGGGAGGAGGACTTGGGATGAACACTGATGCGGTGTGGTTGGTAGTATTGGGCCCGTACTACCGAGGACACCGGGTCAGTGGGAAACCCAAGTAAGAATCCCTGGATATCGGGGACGGGGTAGGGTCGCGTTATCGAGTGCAATTACACTTGATGGAGTCTCTGATAGTTTTATGTTGTATTTCAGAGACATCATGGTTAGACCACGCCACGGAGCGAGTACGAGCGGTGTGAGTGACGAGGATATTCGTCAGATGATTCACGAGGAGGTGGCGGCGGCGATCCGGGCTGAAATCCCGGAGATGTTTGGGTCTATTAAGACCACCCTGATGGAGACATTTGATGAGCGGTACGCCGCGTTGACTGAGGCTGCAACCGCTGCAGCTACCGCAGCCGTGGCCGCTGCTAGGCCACAGGGAGGTGACTCGTTGCTGTTCCGAGAGTTCAGCAACACGAAGCCACCGGAGTTCGATGGGACGCAGGATCCGATTGCTGCGATGAGGTGGATCGCGGATATAGAGGGGTGCTTCTATACTTGTTCATGCCCGGAGCACCTGAGAGTACGGTTCGCTTTGAACCAGCTCCGATTGGGAGCGAAGGACTGGTGGAAGTTCGTGACAGCGAATTTCACTTTGGCAGAGA
This sequence comes from Lactuca sativa, assembly GCF_002870075.4. Taxonomy (NCBI): domain Eukaryota; kingdom Viridiplantae; phylum Streptophyta; class Magnoliopsida; order Asterales; family Asteraceae; genus Lactuca; species Lactuca sativa. The sequence goes on from NC_056624.2 coordinate 10,643,183, forward strand.
CTACAGCGGTGACATGGGAGGGGTTTACTGCCATGTTCAGGGATGAGTACGTTCCCCCGGTGGAGAGGGAACGATTGGTGCAGGAGTTCTTAACCCTCAAGCAGGGTACCGATTCTGTTGCGGTGATTACACGGAAGTTTCATGAGAGGGCGATGTTTTGCCCTGAGCTGGTGTCCTCAGAGCAGGCTCGGATGAGCCGGTACTTGGGAGTGTTGAGGAGGGATATCCGGGAGTTTGTATCGAACTCCACCTACCATACTTTTGCTGAGCTTCAGGCGAATGCCAGGAAGCGCGAGATCGAGTTGGAGACCCAGGCTCGGGAGGAGGCTGAGTCTCAGCGGGTGGACCGGCGACCGGCTCAGTTCCAGCCGGCAGCCAAGCGGACCAAGTCCGCTGATTCGAGGACAGGAGGTTCGAAGGGTCGCACTTGCGGGAAGTGCGGCAAGAGTCATGATGGAGTATGTCGATCTGTTGCTTGCTACAAGTGTGGCAAGGAGGGGCACATTGCTAGGGAGTGTCCCAAGGGGTTTACGGTTTGCTTTCATTGCAACCAGACTGGCCATAGGAAGGCCGAGTGCCCTCATCTTCTTCAGGGATCTGCACCTGCTGCCAGAGTTACTGCGACTCGACCGGTGAAGGCCGAGGCCCCGAGGGCTCGGGGAAGAGCCTTTCAGCTGACTGCGGAGGAGGTCCGCGCTGCGCCCGATGTTGTGGCAGGTATGTTGTAATTCATGTAATTATTTTAATGTCAATATGTTATGCTTATGTTATTATGCGCGTAGGTACTTTCCTTGTGAACTCTGTGCCTGCCTTAGTGTTATTTGACTCGGGTGCGAGTAGGTCCTTTGTGTCCTTAGCCTTTAGTCAGCATATCGGCGTTAGTGGTGAGTTGTTGAGTCGACCTTTGAGAGTTTCTATAGCTGACGAGAAGGTGATTTGTGCTACGGAGGTTCTTCGGGGATGTGTACTAGAGATTTTCGGGGTTGGATTCCCGATTGATCTGATTCCTATCGCGATGGGGGATGTCTGTGTCATCGTGGGCATGGACTGGCTGAGCCGATTCGGCGCTGTCATCGACTGTGAGCGTCAGTTGGTGACTATACGAGACCCTAAAGGGGGAGTTCTTTCGGTGTACGGTGAGAGTACCCGTTCAGGATCAGCTTTTTGTTCGGCCGCAAGGGCGAGGCAGTGTCTACGGCAGGGCTGTAAGGGTTTTGTGGCGTATGTGATGGATACGCGGGAGGTTTCCGAGAAACCGAAGTCAGTTGAGGAAGTTCCGGTGGTGTGCGAGTTTTCAGATGTTTTTCCCGAGGAGTTGCCGGGAGTACCTCCTGTGAGGCAAGTAGAGTTTGGTATCGATCTGGTTCCGGGGGCCGCGCCTATTGCCAAAGTGCCCTATCGTCTTGCACCTCCAGAGATGCAAGAATTGTCCTCGCAACTCCAGGAGTTGCTGGGGAAGGGATTCATTCGGCCGAGCAGCTCGCCATGGGGAGCACCCATTCTGTTCGTCAAGAAGAAGGATGGTTCACACCGGATGTGCATTGATTACCGGGAGTTGAACAAGCTAACGGTCAAGAACCGTTACCCGTTGCCGAGGATCGATGATTTATTCGATCAGTTGCAGGGAGCATCTTGGTTTTCCAAGATCGATCTGAGGTCAGGATACCATCAGGTGAGGGTACGGAATGAGGACGTCCAGAAGACAGCGTTTAGGACGCGATATGGGCATTATGAGTTTGTGGTGATGCCTTTTGGACTCACCAATGCCCCGGCTGTGTTCATGGATCTCATGAACAGGGTATGCAGGCCGATGTTGGATCGGTCAGTGATCGTATTTATCGACGACATTCTGGTGTATTCGAGATCTAGAGAGCAGCATGAGGAGCATTTGAGGGAGGTCCTGGAGGTATTGAGGTCGGAGAAGCTTTATGCAAAGTTCTCCAAATGTGACTTCTGGTTGCGGGAGGTCCAGTTTCTAGGACATGTGGTTAATCAGAAAGGGATATTGGTCGATCCGACCAAGGTTGAGGCGGTGATGAGTTGGGAGGTGCCGAAGTCACCCTCTGAGATCAGAAGTTTCCTTGGGTTGGCAGGGTATTATCGGAGGTTTATCAAAGATTTCTCCAAGATCGCAGTGCCACTCACCAGATTGACCCGGAAGGGTGTTACATTCTCATGGGGGCCCGAGCAGCAGACCTCCTTTGAGACACTTCGCCAGAGATTGTGCGAAGCCCCGGTATTAGCTCTCCTAGAAGGGATGGAAGATTTCGTGGTATATTGCGACGCATCGATTTCGGGATTGGGTGCAGTGTTGATGCAGAGGAGTCATGTGATAGCTTATGCGTCGAGGCAGCTGAAGCCTCATGAGGCGAGATATCCCACGCATGATTTAGAGTTGGGGGCAGTAGTGTTCGCTCTCAAGATTTGGCGTCACTACTTATATGGGGTTCGATGTACGATTTACACGGACCATAAGAGTTTGAAGTATTTGATGGATCAGCCCAACCTAAATATGCGTCAGAGGAGGTGGTTGGATGTGGTCAAGGATTATGATTGTGAGATCCTGTACCACCCAGGCAAGGCTAATGTGGTAGCCGATGCATTGAGCCGCAGGGCGGAGAGCACTCCATTGCGAGACGTATGCTTGAGACTGACTGTGATGACTCCTGTATTGGATGATATTCGTAGGGCACAGACTGAGGCTGTACGACCAGAAATGCAGAAGAAAGAGCGGGTTGTGGGGTTAATCTCAGAGTTTGTTAAGGATAGTCGAGGGCTTATGACGTTTCAGGGTCGGGTCTGGGTACCGTTCGCGGGCGGTACGCGTACTACTTTGATGGAAGAGGCTCATAGATCGAAATTCTCGATTCATCCCGGTGCTACAAAGATGTATTTGGATTTGAGGAAAGAATATTGGTGGCCCTGTATGAAGAGGGACGTGGCATGGTTCGTTGAGAGGTGCTTGACCTGCCGTAGGGTTAAGGCTGAGCACCAGAGACCGCATGGCAAGTTACAGCCATTGGAGATCCCCGAGTGGAAGTGGGAACAGATCACTATGGATTTTATCACCAAATTGCCGAGGACTGCTAGGGGAGTTGACGCAATTTGGGTGATCGTGGATAGGTTGACGAAGAGTGCACACTTCCTTGCCATCAGTGAGAGTTCTTCAGCGGAGAAGTTGGCGGAGATATATGTGAGAGAGGTGGTATCTCGGCACGGGGTGCCGATCTCGATTGTGTCAGACCGTGATGTGCGCTTTAATTCCAGATTCTGGAAGAAATTCCATGAGGAGCTGGGTACTAAATTGCGTTTTAGTACCGCATACCATCCCCAGACAGATGGTCAGAGCGAGCGGACGATTCAGACGCTGGAGGACATGCTCCGAGCGTGTGTGTTAGACTTCGGGGGTAGTTGGGATGCGTATTTACCATTGGCAGAGTTCTCCTACAACAACAGCCATCATTCGAGCATTGGTATGCCACCTTTCGAGCTGTTGTATGGTAGGAGGTGTCGGACCCCCATTTGCTGGGGAGAGGTGGGACAGAGAGTGATGGGCAGCACGGAGATCGTGCTCCAGACGACAGAGCAGATTCAGCAAGTGAGACAAAGGTTATTGACTGCCCAGAGCCGACAGAAGAGTTATGCAGACAGGCGCCGATCCGAGCTTGAATTTCAGGTCGGCGACTTCGTTCTCCTGAAGGTCTCTCCTTGGAAAGGAGTGATTCGATTCAGGAAGAGGGGCAAATTGGGGCCCCGGTATATTGGACCCTTTCGTGTGATCGCGATGATAGGCCGGGTAGCCTATCGGTTGGAGTTACCAGCGGAGTTGGGTCAGATCCATGACACTTTTCACGTGTCGCAGTTGAGGAAGTGCATAGCCGATGAGTCGGCAGTGATTCCATTGGAGGATATCCAGGTGGATGCGAGCCTGAATTATGCGGAGAGACCAGTGGCTATCAGAGATCGGAAGATCAAGGTTCTGAGGAACAAGGAGGTACCTCTGGTGTTGGTTCAATGGCAACACCGTAAGGGATCAGAAATGACTTGGGAACCGGAGCGCGAAATGCGGGAGCAGCATCCGGAACTATTTGCAGAGTGAGACTTCGAGGGCGAAGTCTAATCCAAGTGGGGGAGAGTTGTAACAGCCCGGAATCTCAGGTATTATTTAATTATGTTTTTGGGGTGAGTGAGAGGGGACTCAGCGAGTTGGAGCCTAGACTCGCCGAGTAGGATCGCAGACTTGGTCGCGGGTCCGCGACTGGACTCGACGAGTCCAGATATGGACTCGGCGAGTCGACGCTGTTCAGCAGAAACCCTAACCGTTCAGTTTTGGATCGTATTTAATACTCTTATAGGCCGTCATTGTCTGTCTTTAGTCGATTGAGAGGAACCCTAAACGGCTGTGGGCATCTAGAGCAAGATTGGAGGATATTAGGGCTTGAAGGAAATTGTGGGGCAAGGAAGAGAAGGGTTTAGACTAAAGGAACAGCAAGGGATTCGAGTTCTGCGGTTTTGAGACACAGAGAGGACATATTCCAGGTAATATTTCGGATTCCCTTCTGTTGTTTGATGTGTTTATGAATTTAGGGTTTATAGAACCCATTTGGTGATTAAATGAATTAGTGCCTCGTTACCCAACGACTATAATCTTGTAGTAGGACCTTTAGAGGTCCAGAAGGTCCCATGCATGTGTATTTCGGGACGAGACCTATCTCAGGAAGCAGTTTGATCGACTGCATGGCGTGGACTCGCCGAGTCCGATGAACAGACTCGGCGAGTAGCTTGAAGATTCACTGGGACTCGCCGAGTTGTTCTTTAGACTCGGCGAGTGGAGTCGGGGTGGCCCCGCGATTCTTCCAGGAGTAACTCGTCGGGTCGAGGAGGGTACTCGACGAGTAGATAAGGAATCTCAGAAGGTTGGAGGACGTCTAGACTCGCCGAGTCGCCAAGGTACTCGCCGAGTCCGGTCGAGTTGACCGTTGACCGTTGACCAGAGTTGACCTAAGTCTGACTTCTTAGGGATAGTCACACTTAGAAGATATGAGTGCTAATGAGATATGTGATGTTATAGGAGGGTTGTAGCTCGTTGGATTGTGCACGAGTGATTTCAGGAGTTGCTAGCTTTCAGCATTTACGAGGTGAGTCTTCTCACTATACTGTACCCGGAAGGGTTGACTGTGTGACCGGAAGGTCGGATATGATATGTGATATGTATGCTATATGTGGTAAGTTAATTGTTATATGTGCTATGTATGTTATGGGCCGGAAGGCGATTATATTATGGGCCGGAAGGCAATATGTTATGGGCCGGAAGGCGATATGATTGTGTGATGGACCGGAAGGTCGGCGTGGGTAAGGCCGGAAGGTTTACCCAGCAGGGACGGAAGTCCCCTGAGACACATGGACCGGAAGGTCGGGCCTGGAAAGGCGTATGTGCGTAAGTTGTATATTGGGGAACTCACTAAGCATTTATGCTTACAGTTGTTGTGCATGTATTTCAGGTACCAGCGAGGACCGTGGGGAGGCGCCGGCATGATCGATACACACTGAAGATTGTCTTTATGATCTTGGGATTTTGAATATATGTATTTGACAGAATACTTGAACTATTTATGCCTTGTTTTAAATGGAATTAATTATGTTTTAAAAATGAAAAATTTGTTTGAAAAATTTGAGTTGTTACAGATAACCTCGAAATTTGTAAAGTGTAATTGACATTTGATGATGAATAAAGGTGTTTTATTTATGAGTAAAGTGTTGCTATCTCTTGTCGATCGTTTACTATATTTCTTTTGCATGTTTTGACTTCCAGAATAATTTTGTTTGGTATAACATATTATTCAAACCTCCACAGTCGGTCATATGTCGGAAGTAGGTATGAATCAAGACTGTCATGTTTGGTTGTAGAGGTCTGGGACAAGGCTACAACAATCATGAGTGCTCATAAGTTCTGAGCATTGGAGTCAACCCACACTCACTGGAAGCACTTCATGGAATTCTATCTCGAGTGATAGTGAGACGATAATATCATATAAATCTTTAAACCTAGAGATATGATTTGTTACTTACAAGTTGGTTATGCATTGATTGTACGAAAAACGCATTGGTAACTCGATGTTATAAAATCGCGCTCTTATGTGTAATTCAATGAGTAGTAGAACAAACATATGAGTCGAAGTTTATCTGTTCCTTCTTGGATTAGAAGCTGATATCTGGGCCCCTCGATGATTTTGTTTTGACCTATGTACCGGGCCCGGTCAGAACTAAATTGATGTGTTCAATGAAGTTCTTTGTCAAACAAATCGGAAATCGGGAAACAAATGTTGGACAATAAGTAAGACATTGTTCCATGTATTTGTCCGACTGATATCTAGAACAGAGGATTATATGATCACTTATCTTAAATGGCGTACCATCATTTTCTCAGTTTCGAGAAACCTTGTAAAGAGCTACGATTGCCGATCGGTTCCTGAAGTCATACTTGCAGTAATAGTTATTAGACTTATCCAAGTGGGAGACTGTTGGATAAGGTGTCTAAGTCCATAACTATTTCTGGTATGTACTTGACCCGACCCGGCATGGTCCATTTGGGTTGCATGGCACCATGCAATTGGATAGACTAAATGAGAGAAATAACACTTGGAGATTATTAATATATTATAAGTTCTAATATATTAATAATATTATTTGATTAGTTTGATCAAGAATTAATTTAGAATTAATTAAGTGATCAAAAGATAACTAATTAAATATATGGGTTGATTATGTAAATCATCCATATCTTGTATAGTGGGCTAAAAGGCTCCATGGACTATCAAGTTGGGTTCCACCCATAGGATGCTCCATGGGAGTTACAAACCCATGGGTCATGGAAATGAAGAGTCATGACACATTAGGGTTTAACCCTAGATGTGTCAACACTATATAAGTAACATATCCTCCACCCAAAATTGGATACACTAAGAATCAAGAGGGCTTGGCCAATTTTGAAGAAGTGAGTATTCTCTCATAAGTTCTTCCAAGAGCATTTGGTGTTGTGTGAAGCATTTGAGGCATCACACTTGGGGTGCTAGGCTCACAAGGTTTCAAGGAACACAAGCAACAACAAGGTAAGTTATTCTATCTATACTTTATGTTAAAATTGTTCCCCATGTATTATAGATAGGAATATAACCTTGGAATTCAACTTTGCATGACAATTAGACAAACATAGATCCAAGGTTATTAGGGTTGCATGTACACTTAGGAAGTGTTAGAATGCTCAAAACCCATCAGCAACAACAACAACACCCATGTCAGCGGCAACAGCGCAGGGCCTAGCTACACCTGCTACGGATGCGGGAAGACTGGACACGTCCCCCGAGACTGTCCCAACAACAACAATTTAAGAAATGGAGGAACAGGAAGGATGATGACCATGGGTCAGGGGGAAGCTATTCAGGATCCCTTTGTTGTTACCGGTACGTTTCTCTTAAACCACGCTTATGCATGCATCTTATTTGACTCCAGAGCGGAGCGAAGTTTCGTAAGCAATAAGTTTAAGCACTTATTAAAACAACTTCCCCAAAAGCTAAATGAAGCCTATACGGTGGAAATGGCCAATGGGAAAACCGAATCCACTGGGGAAATCTACACCGGATGTACCCTAACTCTTAATCAACACATCTTCCGAATAGACCTAATGCCAGTATCAATTAGGAGTTTCGACGTGATCATCGGTATGGACTGGTTAAGCCCCCACCATGCCGAAATTATGTGTCATGAGAAGGCCGTCCGTCTTTGTCTTCCAAATCACGAAACCCTAGTGGTCTACGGGGACAAACCTAGCATGAACCTTCTGATGGGTTTTGAGCATTCTAACACTTCCTAAGTGTACATGCAACCCTAATAACCTTGGATCTATGTTTGTCTAATTTGTCACGCAAAGTTGAATTCCAAGGTTATATTCCTATCTAGCATACATGGGGAACAATTTTAACATAAAGTATAGATAGAATAACTTACCTTGTTGTTGCTTGTGTTCCTTGAAACCTTGTGAGCCTAGCACCCCAAGTGTGATGCCTCAAATGCTTCACACAACACCAAATGCTCTTGCAAGAACTTATGAGAGAATACTCACTTCTTCAAAATCGGCCAAGCCCTCTTGATTCTTAGTGTAGCCGATTTGGGAGGAGATCATGTTACTTATATAGTGTTGACACACCTAGGGTTAAACCCTAATGTGTCATGACTCTTCATTTCCATGACCCATGGGTTTGTAACTCCCATGGAGCATCCATGGAGCATCCTATGGGTGGAACCCAACTTGATAGTCCATGGAGCCTTTTAGCCCACTATACAAGATATGGATGATTTACATGATCAACCCATATATTTAATTAGTTATCTTTTGATCACTTAATTAATTCTAAATTAATTCTTGATCAAACTAATCAAATAATATTATGAATATATTAGAACTTATAATATATTAATAATCTCCAAGTGTTATTTCTCTCATTTAGTCTATCCAATTGCATGGTGCCATGCAACCCAAATGGACCATGCCGGGTCGGGTCAAGTACATACCAGAAATAGTTATGGACTTAGACACCTTATCCAACAGTCTCCCACTTGGATAAGTCTAATAACTATTACTGCAAGTATGACTTCAGGAACCGATCGGCAATCGTCGCTCTTTACAAGGTTTCTCGAAACTGAGAAAATGATGGTACGCCATTTAAGATAAGTGATCATATAATCCTCTGTTCTAGATATCAGTCGGACAAATACATGGAACAATGTCTTACTTATTGTCCAACATTTGTTTCCCGATTTCCGATTTGTTTGACAAAGAACTTCATTGAACACATCAATTTAGTTCTGACCGGGCCCGGTACATAGGTCAAAACAAAATCATCGAGGGGCCCAGATATCAGCTTCTAATCCAAGAAGGAACAGATAAACTTCGACTCATATGTTTGTTCTACTACTCATTGAATTACACATAAGAGCGCTATTTTATAACATCGAGTTACCAATGCGTTTTTCGTACAATCAATGCATAACCAACTTGTAAGTAACAAATCATATCTCTTGGTTTAAAGATTTATATGATATTACCGTCTCACGATCACTCGAGATAGAATTCCATGAAGTGATTCCAGTGAGCGTGGGTTGAGTCCAATGCTCAGAACTTATGAGCACTCATGATTGTTGTAGCCTTGTCCCAGACCTCTACAACCAAACATGACAGTCTTGATTCATACCTACTTCCGACATATGACCGACTGTGGAGGTTTGAATAATATGTTATACCAAACAAAATTATTCTGGAAGTCAAAACATGCAAAAGAAATATAGTAAACGATCGAAAAGAGATAGCAACACTTTACTCATAAATAAAACACTTTTATTCATCATCAAATGTCAATTACACTTTACAAATTTCGAGATTATCTAACTACTAAATCTAATATCATCCTTCAGCCCTATGCTCCGAGCATGCTGGAGATGCTTAACCCGAGTCAGTCCCTTCGTTAGGGGATCTGCCGGATTCTCATCTGATGATACCCTCTTTGCCACGAGGAGTCCTTCTTCGATCCGATGTCTGATGAAATGGTATTTTCTGTCGATGTGTCTGGATCTCCTGTGATCCCTTGGTTCCTTGGCTAAGGCAACAACACTTTCACTATCACAGAAAATTTCCATTGGCTCTTTAATAGCTGGTACAACTCCAAGGTCTCCAATGAAGTTCCTCAGCCATAAAGCCTCCTTTTCCTCCTCGCTAGCTGCAATATACTCTGACTCACAAGTAGAATCTGCCACTGTCTCTTTCTTGGAACTCTTCCAAGAAATTGCTCCTCCATTTAAGGTAAAGACCCAGCCCGACTGAGAGCGGAAGTTATCCCTATCAGTCTGGAAGCTAGCATCACTATACCCTACAACTCTCAAGTCATCACTCCCACCGAGGGTAAGAACCCAGTCCTTAGTCCTTCGTAGGTACTTGAGAATATTCTTTACCGCAATCCAGTGTGTCTTGCCAGGGTTCCCCTGAAACCTGCTAACCATGCTCAAGGCAAAGGCTACATCAGGTGGAGTACACGTCATAGCATACATGATCGAACCTACAGCCGAAGCATAAGGTATTCGACTCATTTCTGCTATCTCAGCCTCAGTGCTAGGGCTTTGTGTCTTACTCAGTTTGGCGTTACTCTGGATGGGCAACTCTCCTTTCTTGGAGTCTTGCATTCTGAATCTCTTCAGAACCTTCTCCAAGTAGGTACTTTGACTAAGTCCAATTAGTCTTTTACTCCGATCTCTCAAGATCCTTATCCCCAAAATATAGGCAGCTTCACCAAGGTCCTTCATAGCGAAACACTTTCCAAGCCAGGACTTTACTTCCTGCATGGTTGGAATGTCGTTTCCTATGAGTAGTATGTCATCCACATACAATACCAAAAAGCTAACTATACTCCCACTAGCCTTGACATATACACAAGATTCATCTTCACTCCTAGAAAAGCCAAATTCCTTGACCTTTTCATCAAAGCAAAGATTCCATCTGCGAGGTGCTTGCTTTAATCCATAAATGGATTTCTCAAGCTTACACACTCTATTAGGGTACTCGTTACTGACAAAACCCTCTGGCTGACTCATGTAAACATCTTCAGCCAACTTCCCATTAAGGAAAGCGGTTTTGACATCCATTTTCCAAATTTCATAGTCATGAAATGCGGCTATGGCTAACAGAACCCGAATAGACTTAATCTTGGCTACCGGAGAAAAGGTCTCATCATAGTCCACTCCAGGAATTTGAGAGAAGCCCTTTGCAACCAGTCTAGCCTTATAAGTGTGTACTTTACCATCCATGTCGGTCTTCTTCTTGAAGACCCATTTGCACCCTACAGTCTTTCGACCTGGTACATTCTCAACCAAGTTCCAAACTTGATTGTCATACATGGATTGTATCTCGCTATCCATAGCCTCTTTCCATTTAGCAGACTCGGGGCCCGCCATGGCTTCCTCGTAGCTGTTAGGGTCATCTTGACTTACTAGTGTCTCATCACTTATAAGTGTCTCTCCTTGTGCAGTAATATGGAATCCATAGTAATGCTCAGGTGCACTCCTAACTCTCGTGGAACGCCTCAGAGGTACAAATTCGTCAATTGGCTCAACAGGAGTTTCCTCCTCAAGTTGAGGGCTAGAGTTTAAAGTTCCATCACCACTTGACTCTTGAATTTCTTCAAGATCAACTTGCCTCCCACTTTCTCCTTGGCTTATAAACTCTCTTTCTCGAAAGACTCCTCTTCTTGCTACAAAGACCACATTGTCACTAGGTCTGTAGAAGAGGTAACCAAAGGATTGCTGTGGGTAGCCGATGAAAATACACCTCTCGCTTCGGGGTTCGAGCTTATCATGAGTCTCGCGTCTCACGAAAGCCTCGCGGTCCCAAATCTTGATGTGGTCTAGTTTAGGTACTTTACCAGTCCACATCTCGTGAGGAGTTTTGGCAACTTTCTTTGTAGGGACTAGATTAAGGATATGGGCGGCAGTCTCTAAGGCATACCCCCAGAATGAGATTGGTAGCGAAGCTCGACTCATCATGGAACGAACCATGTCCAACAAGGTTCGATTACGCCTCTCTGCCACACCATTCAACTGCGGTGTCCTGGGAGGTGTCAATTGTGAGACAATCCCACATTCCTTTAGATAGTCGAGGAACTCTGAACTAAGATACTCACCACCTCGATCGGATCGAAGCATCTTAATGTTCCTGCCCAATTGATTCTCGACTTCCTGTTTAAATTCCTTAAACTTCTCGAAAGTCTCTGACTTATGCTTGATTAAGTAGACATATCCATATCTACTGTAATCGTCGGTAAAAGTCAAATAATAACGATTAGCATCCCTTGTGGCATGTTTGAATGGTCCACACACATCCGTGTGTATAAGGTCCAACAAACCTTCACCCCTTTCACATGAGCCTGTGAAGGGTGACTTTGTCATTTTTCCAAGTAAGCATGATTCGCAACTATCATTTGACTTTAGGTCAAACGACTCCAAGACTCCATCCTTTTGGAGTTGGCCTATGCGTTTCTTGCTTATATGTCCAAGACGACAATGCCATAATGATGCTTTATCCAAGTTATTATTATTAGTAGAATCAATACACAAAACATTATTTCCTAAGTTATCTACAATAGATACAGCTTCATACACACCATCACAAGGTAATGCTTTAAAATAAAGTACATTATTAAAGAAATCATTAATCGAACCAACTTCATTATCAAACAAAAAGGTGAAACCTTGTTTGTATAATGCATGAAAGGAAATAATATTTCTTGCCATTTCTGGCGAATAACAACATTTATTCAAATCTAAATTTAACCCACTACTTAGCGATAAAGTATAAACTCCAATCTTGGTGACAGGTGTAACTTTCCTATTCCCCATGATTAAGTTTATTCTTCCTTGCTCCACATTCTCACTTCTTCCTAGTCCCTGCAAGTCACAACAAATATGAATACCGCAACCTGTATCAAGGACCCAAGATTTCGAATGGGGTGAGTTATTAGAAATGATAGTGTAAATACCTGCATGGTTGGCTTTGACTTTCCCATCCTTCACATCCTGCTGGTACTTTGGGCAGTTCCGCTTCCAATGAGCTTTTTCATGGCAATAGAAGCGTTCAGCCTCTTTTGGGTCAGAAGAAGGAGTAATGAAACCTTTCTTGGTTCCACTTGAAGAAGAGCCATAAAGGGTCCAAGCCTTGGTACCCTTTGAAGATCTCTTTCTCTTCCTCCCTCGACTTTGCCCGATTGCCAAGACCGGAGTTGAGTCTGGAGTAGGAGTGATAGGAAACGACTTCCCCTTAAGACCTGTTTCTGCGGTCTTGAGAAGTCCCTGAAGTTTGCTGAGGGTGACCTCTTCCTTGTTCATGTGATATGTCATGCGGAATTGATCATAGCACGATGGTAAGGAGTGCAAAATGATATCTATTGCAAGCTCCTCAGGGAAGTTCACATTGAGCTTCAGCAAACGATCCACATACCTTTGCATTTTCTGCATGTGGCTCGTGACGGACTCTCCGTCCTTCATCATGGTTGTTATCATGGAGCAGATGACTTTGTACCTCTCTTGTCGTGCACTTTGATGGTATCTTTCCATCAAATCTTGGTGCATTACATAAGGGTAGAAATCTTCATAAGACTTTTGGAGTTCAGCTGTCATGGTGGCCAACATGATGCAAGCCACCTTGGTTGCATCTCTTTCATGAGTATGAAAGTCAGCGATCTCCTGGGGAGTTGCAGTAGACTCGTCGATTTCCTTAAGCTCCTTGTCAAGGACATATTCTTTGTCCTCGTAGCGGGTAATCATCCTGATGTTTCTGATCCATTTATTGAAGTTGGATCCATCAAAGGTGACTTTCCCACACAGACTCATAAGAGTAAAGGAGCCATTAGGATTCGAGCCAGAAGCATTATTTGAAGACATCTGAAAAAGAAGAACAAGTTTAGTTTAGATTTAAGAGAGTCCTTAATAAAACACCCAAATGTAATATTAAGGCTAGGATCCAATCACAATATAATATAACTTAGAAGAGGTATGCCGTAATCTAAGCTATACCATATTCGAAAGGTAGGTGAATGACGATTCACCAATTTCCACCACAAAAACCGAAATATTAAATATTTAGTTTTTATTGGTTTTAGAAATTCCTAGATTCTTTGAGATCCAATGAACTTTTCAAAGGCATGTTTCAATCTCGGGAGTGCCCTCCAGTTTTTGTGACTGGGATGCCGAGGATCACAAAATGAGGTGTGAAGTAACCATGCAAATCACTTGGTACCCTTAAAGTTTATCACTCAATCGATGTGCCGGTAAACCACACACGCTCCACCCATACTATAATAAACCTTAAGTCACCCTTTACCTACCTTGTTAAGTCCAAGTTAGTGTGCCGGTTAACTACACACGCTCCACCAACGACTTAGACAAAGTGTAAAGTGTAATTTCATGGATTAGCACCTTATTCACATTTTTCCTAAAGTAACTAAGATTGGGAATTTAATAAACATTTAGTTACTTTATTATATTCATCATACTTTGAATGAGAATTTATAAGTCCTTGTCTTACCCGTTCGGCTAACGACCCTCCACCAGTCAAGCAAGCGGTGGGTGAGAATATACACCCATTAAGTCACCATTTTATAGGCAACAACCTTATACCCACCTTATAGACCGGCTTCGTGAATGAGGCGTACTAGCGGTAAGACGACTTTATTCTTATACATATATATATATATATATATATATATATATATATATATATAATTATTAAATCATCATAATATAAGTATAAGGGTTGAATTTTAACTTTTAAAATTCTAGGGGTTGGAACTTAAAGTTTTAACTTAACTTTACTTGTTCCAAAACTTGAGGGCAAGTTTTGTAACTTTCAAAACTTTTCATTTCTTGTAACTTATGAGTTTAATAGAGTAATAAAATGAAGACTCTTCATTTTTATAACTCTTGTGTTTTCTTAATGGTTTTAACTCAAGTGTGACTCTTGGTTTTCCATAACTTAAGGATAAGTTATGGACTCCATTAAAACACATTATGATCAAGAATTAAACTACCAAATAGGTTACAAATAATTCCTATGATCATCTAAAACATCATAAGAACAAGAACATGAATATGAACACAATCAAAAATTACATAAAACTTTGTAATTTTGATAACTAGTTGTTGTAAATGAATTAGCAAAGACATTACACCACCAAAAACAAGTTTACAATTACCAAAACAGTTTAGGGTAATGTTTCTAATTCATTTTCCAGCAACTGAATCGAAATTATGCACTCATTCGACCCTACTCGCCGAGTGCATGAACATGACTCGCCGAGTTGGTTGAAGATACTCATGGACTCGACGAGTCCCCCCTATAGACTCGACGAGTCCATTCGCAGACAGCAAATTTCTGATTCTGTTTTCAACTTTTAAGCACAAATAAGAACAAACAAGCCTAGGCTCTGATACCACTGATGGGTTTTGAGCATTCTAACACTTCCTAAGTGTACATGCAACCCTAATAACCTTGGATCTATGTTTGTCTAATTTGTCATGCAAAGTTGAATTCCAAGGTTATATTCCTATCTAGCATACATGGGGAACAATTTTAACATAAAGTATAGATAGAATAACTTACCTTGTTGTTGCTTGTGTTCCTTGAAACCTTGTGAGCCTAGCACCCCAAGTGTGCTGCCTCAAATGCTTCACACAACACCAAATGCTCTTGGAAGAACTTATGAGAGAATACTCACTTCTTCAAAATTGGCCAAGCCCTCTTGATTCTTAGTGTAGCCGATTTGGGAGGAGATCATGTTACTTATATAGTGTTGACACACCTAGGGTTAAACCCTAATGTGTCATGACTCTTCATTTCCATGACCCATGGGTTTATAACTCCCATGGAGCATCCATGGAGCATCCTATGGGTGGAACCCAACTTGATAGTCCATGGAGCCTTTTAGACCACTATACAAGATATGGATGATTTACATGATCAACCCATATATTTAATTAGTTATCTTTTGATCACTTAATTAATTCTAAATTAATTCTTGATCAAACTAATCAAATAATATTATTAATATATTAGAACTTATAATATATTTATAATCTCCAAGTGTTATTTCTCTCATTTAGTCTATCCAATTGCATGGTGCCATGCAACCCAAATGGACCATGCCGGGTCGGGTCAAGTACATACCAGAAATAGTTATGGACTTAGACACCTTATCCAACACCTTTGCCTCGTTTCGTGTGTCAAGGCACAAAAATATCTACGAAGGAACAATCTGGCGTTCCTGGCTCATGTGGTGGACAAAACCAAGGAGGAGATTAACGTTCGAGACATTCCCGTAGTATGTGAATTTCCGGATGTATTTCCTGAAGATCTTCCGGGAGTGCCCCC
Organism: Lactuca sativa; assembly: GCF_002870075.4. Taxonomy (NCBI): domain Eukaryota; kingdom Viridiplantae; phylum Streptophyta; class Magnoliopsida; order Asterales; family Asteraceae; genus Lactuca; species Lactuca sativa. Next base: position 10,659,147 of record NC_056624.2, read on the forward strand.
AGAGAGACAGGTTGAATTTCGAATTGACCTTATCCCAGGAGCAACTCCTCTTGCTAAATCACCCTATCGGTTGGCTCCTGCCGAGATGCAGGAATTATCCAGCCAACTCAGCGAACTTTTGGACAAGGGATTTATTCGACCTAGTTACTCGCCATGGGGAGCTCCGGTACTCTTTGTCAAAAAGAAAGACGGATCTTTTAGAATGTGTATCGATTACAGAGAGTTAAACAAACTCACAATCAAGAACCGCTACCCACTCCCACGAATCGATGACCTGTTTGACCAGCTCCAAGGGGCTAGTTATTTTCTAAAATAGATTTACGGTCCGGGTACCACCAACAAACAAGAAATCGCATTTCGAACCTTGAAGCCACTTACCTCGCTTACCCAAAAGGGCGTACCATTCAAATGGATAAACAAACAAGAAATCGCATTTCGAACCTTGAAGCAAGCTCTCTGTAGCGCACCTGTACTATCTCTACCTGAAGGAACGGAAGACTTTGTAGTCTACTGCGACGCATCAAATCAGGGTTTAGGTTGCGTTCTCATGCAACGTGGGAGAGTGATAGCCTATGCATCCCGCCAGCTAAAGACGCATGAAGTGAACTACACAACCCATGACTTGGAGTTGGGAGCTGTAGTCTTTGCCCTAAAAATTTGGAGGCATTACCTTTACGGTACAAAGTGCACCATCTTCACGGATCACAAGAGTCTCCAACACATCTTAAACCAAAAGGAGTTAAACATGAGGCAACGAAGATGGGTTGAGTTGCTAAACGACTATGAGTGCGAGATTAAGTACCACCCAGGCAAGGCCAACGTAGTAGCTGATGCATTAAGTCGGAAGGAGTACTCTAACCGCCGTACGAAAACTCTCTCGATCACCATTCAATCTCATCTAGCCACTCAAATCGCGTCGGTCTAGTCAGAGGCCATGAGAACGGAAAATAGAGCTAGCGAGGCGTTGCGCGGGATGGAAAAGAACCTAGAAACAAGGGAGAATGGGGTATACTACTTCATGAACCGTATTTGGGTCCCTAAACTTGGAGGGCTTAGGGATGTTGTCATGAAGGAAGCCCACAAGACGCGATACTCCATTCACCCCGGTTCTGATAAGATGTATTTGGATATTAAACAACACTATTGGTGGCCTAACATGAAGGCGGAAATCGCGACCTACGTCAGCAAGTGCCTTACATGCGCCAAAGTAAAGGTGGAATACCAGAAACCTTCAGGATTGTTGCAGCAACCGGAAATTCCCGAGTGGAAATGGGAGGGGATTTCTATGGATTTCGTCACCAAGCTACCCAAGACGTCGGACGGACTGGATACCATATGGGTAATCATCGATCGACTGACGAAATCTGCCCATTTCCTGCCAATCAAAGAATCTTACAAGATGGAGAGACTGACGCGGTTGTACCTACGAGAAATCGTGAGACTCCATGGAGTGCCAAAATCTATTATCTCGGATAGGGACAGTAGGTTTACGTCCCGATTTTGGCAATCACTCCATAAGGCGATGGGAACAACCCTCGATATGAGCACCGCTTATCATCCCAAAACGGATGGTCAAAGTGAGCGAACTATCCAAATGCTCGAAGATATGCTCCGTGCATGCGTGATAGACTTTGGAAAGTCTTGGGATACCCACCTACCCTTAATCGAGTTCTCATACAACAATAGTTACCATTCGAGCATCAAGGTGGCTCCTTTCGAAGCACTTTACGGGCGTAAATGTAGATCACCGTTATGTTGGGCTGAAGTAGGTGACACCCAGCTAGCAAAAATGCATGCGTCGGACAAAACACTAACGGGACCGGAGATCATCCGTGAAACCACGGAAAAGATCGTTCAAATCAGAGCTCGATTGCAAGCATCGCGTGACCGACAAAAGAGCTACGCTGACAAACGACGAAAGCCCTTAGAATTTTAGGTCGGTGATTGAGTACTGTTAAAAGTCTCTCCCTGGAAAGGGGTTATACGTTTCGGAAAGCGGGGAAAGCTGAACCCGCGATACATTGGACCTTTCGAAATCATCGCTCGAATTGGTCCGGTAGCATACAGACTGCAACTACCCGTAGAGCTAAATGGTGTACATCCCGTGTTTCACGTATCTAATCTGAAGAAGTGTCTCTCAGATGAAACACTCGTCACCCCTCTTGACGAAATCGAAATCAATGAGAAACTCCTGTTCGTTGAAGAACCAATCGAAATCATGGACAGGGAGGTAAAGCGTACTAAGCAGAGTCGCATCCCGATCGTGAAAGTACGGTGGAACGCAAAGCGTGGGCCAGAATTCACTTGGGAACGTGAAGACCAAATGAAGCAAAAGTACCCTCACCTATTCTAGTTTTCTCAAACCTAACTTTCAAACAGAATTTCGGGACGAAATTCCCTCTAACGGGGGGATGATGTCACAACTGGAAATTTTGTGTCATGTAATCTATACATTCAACCTAATGTGAATCAAAAACTTCAATCAAATACATTATACAAGTACTACAAATAGTCATCAACAATTGGAGACCCTAGAAGTTCTTGTTAAGTCCATTTTGGACTAGGACTTCCTTATTGGATCCAAATGGACCAATAAGCCTCCAATAAGACTATCACGGGCTTAGAACCCTTAAATGGGCTCTAATTGGACCCACATCTATTTATTTCAACATTTTGGGCCATATTGGGCCTAGAATGAAATAAATACAAAATTTTGAACCATGATTAACCTAAACTAGCCCAACAAAGTGTAAAAATGATACTATATTTCTTTTGGGACTAAAAACCATCCAACTTAACATCTACATGGGCTTAGGACATTAAAGCCCAATTTTTCTCCTTCCATTCCAAAATCTCGGCCCAAGGCCTAAAACAAGCCCAAGATGAAGAGTTGACTCCATCATGCCACATCATTATTTCCCATAGGATATCCATGCAATATCTCATTCCTCCATGCAAGCATCACCTCAAGGTCTTTTCTTCTCTCTCTCCCTCTCCCTTCTTGTTTCGGCCGAGAGTAACCCACACACACACACCTCACAAACTCTCTCTCTAAATTCACTCAAGAAACTCTCTCCTTCCTCTCCAAAAATTTCGAGAATTCTAAGAGGCTTTCAAGAGGATTTTGCAAGTTAAACATCATCTTAGGTAAGTTTTTACTTAATTCTATGATCTAGCTTCCTTGATCTATCAAATATCTCTCCTTAATTCATGAGAAATCATGATCTTGCATCTTAGAAATACCTCAAGGCCGAGATCTTCATCAAGGGGTGCTAAGGCCGAAAATCACCAAACTTTCTTCTATTCCTTCTTCAAAAACCGAACCAACACCCAAGGTGAGTTTCATATCCCCTTATTTTCGGTTTTTATAAGTTTTGTGGGGGAGAATACAAGAAAAAGTGTAGATCCATCATTATGTGTATGTTGTGGTTGATTTCTATGCTTACATGTATGTTTTGTATGATTTTTATGATAGATCTAGTGTGATATGCTAAAAACCGAGACATATATTTTATCATAGCATAAAATAGACTATCACATGCAAAGTATACTAAGAAAATGACTAAATAGCTTGACAACACTTAACTTGGGTTAAAAACTCATTTTTTTGACATAAAATGTTGAAAATACAAAGTTAAAGGGGCCTAAAGTGAAATATTTCGAAATCTGATGGGTGAGATGAGTCAAAACAGTTTACACAATGTATTTTCTGAAAATATACTATTTAGAGGGTTAAAAACGTAAATTCCAAGCTTATTGGGCTAAGTAGGACATTTTCGGCCCAATAAGGCCCAATATGCGAAATTTTCTAAGTTGGAGGACCAAAACTGCATTTTTTGTAAAACAATGGACTGTAAGTGTTCCATGTGCTTTACAAAGGTTTACAATGCTTTTCAAATTTAAAAGGGACCAAAGTTGTAAAAATTTTCCAAATTGGGTCAAAAATGTAAAAGTTGCGAAAAACAGGGGCTATAACCGAGAAAACTGAAATTTCAAGGGCTTAAACTGTTTTCTATGATAAAAATACTGGAAAATATTTAGTTCAATAATTTTTGGTGTAAAAATGTCAAGAAAAATTGATTTAAGGGCCAAACCGGAAAGTTTTTAAATAAAGGGGTGAAAAGGGTAAATTCTACAATTAAGGAGGGGCTGAAAACAGAAAATCTTCAATGCTAGTTAATACATGCAATTTGACCAATTGACGATACCATGCTTGTCGACGAATTACAATACACTCCAATACCAAAAGTCGTTGTTAAACGAATTGGTTCGGTCTCGAACCAATAAAAATCCAAAACCACTAACACGACGACGTTACGACATTTCGATTCATAACTAATAACGATGGAGAATTCACTATACATACGAGTGTGCGCAGACATCTATGCACCATCTTTGGGCCCCAAAAGTGTAAAATCTTGTTCGTTGAGCCTAGCTAGCCCAATGACCTGATCTTAAGGCCCGAAGGTCTCTCTCTCTCTCTCTCTCTCACTTACGAAGTGTTGGGTTTTACCGATCCGACATAACGTAATAGGAATTTCAATGGAAAACATGCTGCTGGTCCCCAAGGGTCCTTCAGTGCTGCCAGTAAAGTCGGTAACTCACGATTGCGGGTTGGGCTTCGGGCCCTTCGCAATTGCATTTATCCTGAACGACGCGGGGAAATACCGAGGGTTTCGCACCTTCTCTCCTTCCCTCCGGTCGTGGGACTACACAAGTCCGGGAGGATTGAGTTGTGTGAAGAATTACGAGTGGCACCTAAGGGATCACTTGTAAGGTTGTCGATTGGACGTTTTCATTAACGTACTTCACAACACTTCACCACCCATTGTATTCTCAATGCCTCCGGAGCTCAACGATTTCCCTCTAACGAAACGAAACAACGGTATACAAACTAAGTAATACAAAGTGATAGGAAAACGTCGGGTTTTCCTAGGGTTTTCAATAATTACAAATTATGAATTACCGGTCGAATTTTTCACAACTATTACGCTTACATCAATAAGAACTCAAACATGCATACTCATCGGATTTTCTGATGGGTTTCAAACATTACATTGGATTTCAAACTCTACTTATGAACTCACCAACATTTCGTATGTTGACGTTTTTCAAAATACTTGTATTCTCAGGTAACAGATAAGGTGACGGATGATTTATACTCTATGATGTTTGCTGTAGTTTAAGTGAGGTTGAACAGTTATCTTGAGAATGTAACTTTGAACAATGTAACGAATGTAAACACTAACGGTTGCACTATTCCAAATGTTGGTGATGTTTTATGTTATGTTTCATGTATATGCATTGTAATGGTATTCAATGAGTCACGATAGCCCTCGGACGTTTCCGCCGTCTGGTTCGGGGGTGTGACACATGCCATGTTAGATAGGTTATAAACCATGGAAAATTATTATTTTGCATTTATTTAGACAAACATAGATCCAAGGTTTATTAGGGTTGCATGCACACTTAGGAAGTGTTAGATTGCTCAAAACCCAACAGTGGTATCAGAGCCTAGGCTTGCTTGTTTGATAGTTGATGCAAAATAGTGAAAAAAGTCGAAATCGTTGCTGTCTGCATGGTGGACTCGCCGAGTCCATTAGGGGGACTCGACGAGTCCAAGGCAAAATTCAACCTACTCGACGAGTCAGTTCATGCACTCGACGAGTAGGATCGAAAGAGTGCAGATTCTCAACTTTTGCTGCTGGAAATGGACTAGAAACATTACCCTAAATTGTTTTGGTGTTATAAAACTTATTTTAGTTGGTGTAATGGTTGTTCTAATCCATTTACAACAGCATATATCAAAATTCCATGATTTTATGTGTTCATATAATTCTTGAATTTTTGATGATCATGTTCATGTTCTTATGAATTTAGAAAATGATAGGAATTATTTGCTGAATTGTTTAGGATTAATTCTTTATCATTTATGTGTTTTAATGGAGTCCATAATTTGTCCTCAAGTTATGGATTACCAAAGGTCACTTTCATTTAACACACACTTAAAACACATAAGTTACATGAAAATGAAGATTCTTCATTTTTATGAACCTTTAATTCATAAGTTATGAAATGAAGAGTTTTGCAAAGTTACAAAACATGCAGTTTTGGAATTTGTAAAGTTTCACACACTTTAATAAACTTTAATTCCAAACCTTAGAGTTTTAATAGTTAAAATTCAACCCTTATACTATTTATAACATTAATGGTTAATTATTATATATATGTATAAGAATAAGTCGTTTTACCGTTAGTAGGCCTCATTCACGAAGCCGGTCTATAAGGTGGGTATAAGGTTGTTGCCTATAAAATGGCGACTTACTGGGTGTATACTCTCACCCACCGCTCGCTTGATCGGTGGAGGGTCGTTAGCCGAACGGGTAGAACAATGACTTTAAATCCTCATTAAAAGTATAATGAATATTATAAAATAACTAAACTCTTTTAATTCCCAATCTTAGTTATTTTAGGAAAATGTGAACATGGTGCTAATCCATGGAATTCACACTTTGTACCTTACCAAGTCGTTGGTGGAGCGTGTGTGGTTAACCGGCACACTAACTAGGACTAGTAAGGATCACGAAGGGTGACTTAATGTTTGTCATAGATCAATGGAGCGTGTGTGGTTAACCGGCACATTGATTAGGTGATAATATTAAGAGTACCAAGTGAATTAGCATGGTTATTTACACCTTGTTTTGTGATCCTCGGCATCCCAGTCACAAAACTTGAAGGGCACAATTGAGATTGAAACATGCCATTGAAAAGTTCTATGAATCTCAAAAGAATCTAGGAATTTCAAATCCAATTAAACCTAATAAATCATTTCGTTTTCATGGTGGAAATTGGTGAATCGTCATTCACCTACCTTTCAAATATATTATTACTTAGATTACGACATCCCTCTTCTAAGTATAATATATTGTGATTGGATCCTAGCCTTTATATTACATTTGGGTGTCTTATTAAGAATCCTAAATATCTAATCTAAACTTACTTTCTTCTTTCAGATGTCTTCCAACACTAATGCTTCAGGCTCTAACCCAACTGGTTCTTTCTCTCTCATGAATCTTTGTGGGAGGGTCATCTTTGATGGTTCCAACTTCATGGATTGGATTAGGAACATCAGGATGGTTACTCGTTACGAGGACAAGGAATATGTCCTCGATAAGGAGTTAAAAGAACTTGATGAGTCTACTGCTACTCCTGAGGAGATCGCTGAATTCAGGACTCATGAGAGAGATGCTACTAAGGTGGCATGTATCATGATGGCCACGATGACAGCCGAGCTCCAAAAGTCGTATGAAGATTTCTACCCTTTTGAGATGCACCAAGACCTGATGGAAAGGTACCATCAGAGTGCTCGTCAGGAGCGATATGAAATAATCTCCTCCATAATAACTACCCGCATGAAGGATGGTGAATCCGTCACGGGCCACATGCAAAAGATGCAAAGGTATGTGGACCGTTTGCTGAAGCTGAATGTTAACATCCCCAAGGAGTTGGCAATTGACATCATTTTGCACTCCTTGCCTTCTTGTTATGATCATTTTCGAATGACATATCATATGAACAAGGAGGAAGTTACCCTCAGCAAGCTTCAAGGACTCTTGAAGACCGCTGAAACCGGTCTTAAGGGTAAAGCAGTTGTTACCTCTACTACTCCTACTCCGACTTCTACCCTTGTTTTAGCTATTGGGCAAGGCAAAGGGAAAAAGAGGAAGCACCCTTCGAAGGGTACCAAGGGAAAGTCTCTTGAAGGCTCCTCATCAAAGACTAAGAACGGTTCTGTCACTCCTTCTGCCATTCCCAAGGATGATGAATGCTTTTATTGCCATGAAAAGGCACACTGGAAGCGAAACTGCCCTAAGTACTTGCAGGATCTAAAGGATAGGAAAGTGAAACCCACCTATGCAGGTATTTACACTATATTGTCTAATTACTCAACATATTCTAACTCTTGGGTGCTTGATACAGGATGTGGTATTCACATATGTTCTGATTTGCAGGGCCTAAGAAGAAGTGAGGATGTGGAGCACGGGAAGATAAACTTAATCATGGGGAATAGGAAGGCTTCACCTGTTTCCAAGATTGGAGTTTATACCTTGTTGCTTAATAATGGGTTAAAATTAGATTTGAATAAATGTGTGTACTCGTCTGAAATGGCGAGGAATATTATTTCTTTTCATGCTTTGTACAAACAAGGTTTTACCTTTTCGTTTGATAATGAATGTGGTGGTATTAATGCTTTCTTTAATAATGTGTTTTATTTTAAAGCATTACCTTGTGATGGCGTGTATGAAACTGTGTCGATTGTAGACAACTTAGAAAATAATGTGTTGTATATTGATTCTTCTACTAGCCTAGATAAAGCATCTTTGTGGCATTGTCGTCTTGGACATGTAAGCAAGAAACGCATAGGCCAACTCCAAAAGAGTGGAGTCTTGGAATCATTTGACCTTAAATCAGATGATAGTAGTGAATCTTGTCTACTTGGAAAAATGACAAAATCACCCTTCACTGGAACTTGTGAGAGGGGTGAGGGTTTGTTGGACCTAATACATACTGATGTATGTGGGCCATTCAAAACCGCCACAAGGGATGCTAATCGGTATTATGTGACTTTTATTGATGATTTTAGTAGATATGGGTATGTCTACTTAATCAAACATAAGTCAGAAACCTTTGAAAGGTTTAAGGAATTCAAACAGGAAGTAGAAAATCAATTGGGCAGGAACATTAAGATGCTTCGATCCGATCGAGGTGGTGAGTATCTTAGTACCGAGTTCCTTGACTATCTTAAGGAGTGTCGGATTGTCTCACAATTGACTCCTCCCAGGACACCACAACTGAATGGTGTAGCTGAGAGGCGTAATCGAACCTTGTTGGACATGGTTCGCTCTATGATGAGTCGAGTTTCGTTACCAATCTCTTTTTGGGGGTATGCCTTAGAGACTGCCGCCCATATCCTTAATCTAGTCCCTACAAAGAAGGTTACCAAAACACCTCATGAGATGTGGACTGGGAAGGTTCCCAATTTGGACCACATCAAAATTTGGGGTTGCAAAGCCTTCGTGAGGCGTGAAACTCATGATAATCTTGAACCCCGAAGTGAAAGGTGTATTTTCATCGGCTACCCACAGAAATCCTTCGGTTACCTCTTCTACAGACCCAGTGAGAATGTGGTCTTTGTAGCACGAAGAGGGATCTTTCGCGAGAAAGAATTTATAAGCCAAGGAGACAGTGGGAGGCAGATTGATCTTGAAGAAATTCAAGAATCAATTGGTGAATGAACCTCAGACACTAGCAATCAACCTGAGGAAGAAACTCCTGTTGATCCAGCTGACGAGTCTGTACCTCCAGAGCGTTCCACACGGGTTAGGAACACACCTTCGTTTTATTATGGTTTTCATATTACTACGGAAGGTGATACGTTTATTAGTGATAGTACACTAGTAAATTTGGATGAACCTAGCAGTGTTAAGGAAGCCATGGCAGGCCCGGAGTCTGCTAAATGGAAGGAGGCTATGGACAGCGAGATACAGTCCATGTATGACAATCAGGTTTGGAACTTGGTTGACAATGTACCAGGCCGTAAAACAGTCGGGTGCAAATGGATCTTCAAAAAGAAGAAAAACATGGAAGGAAAAGTGCATACTTATAAGGCTCGACTGGTTGCGAAGGGTTTTACTCAAACTCAATGTATTGATTATGATGAAACCTTTTCGCCGGTAGCAAAGATTAAGTCTATTAGGGTTATGTTAGCCATTGCAGCATTTCATGATTATGAAATATGGCAAATGGATGTCAAAACCGCTTTCCTTAATGGAAAGTTGGCTGAGGATGTGTACATGAATCAGCCAGAGGGTTTTGTCAATGCAGAGTACCAGAATAGAGTATGCAAGCTTGAGAAATCCATTTATGGATTAAAACAAGCATCTCGTAGCTGGAATCTTTGTTTTGATGAGAAGGTAAAAGAGTTTGGCTTCTCGAGAAGCGAAGATGAGTCTTGCGTGTATGTCAGAGCTAGTGGGAGTATAGTTAGCTTCTTGATACTGTATGTGGATGACATACTACTCATAGGAAATGACATCCCAACCTTGCAGGAGGTTAAGTCCTGGCTTGGGAAGTGCTTTGCTATGAAGGACCTAGGGGAGGCTACCTATATCCTAGGGATAAGGATATTAAGAGAAAGGAGTAGAAGACTAATTGGACTTAGTCAGAGTATCTACTTGGATAAGGTGTTGAAAAGGTTCAACATGGAGAATTCCAAGAAAGGAGATTTACCGATCCAAAGCAATACCAAACTGAGTAAGACTCAGAGTCCGAGTACAGAGGCAGAGATAGCTGAGATAAGCCAATTACCATATGCTTCCGCAGTTGGCTCAATCATGTATGCTATGACTTGTACCCGTCCTGATGTGGCATTTGCTTTGAGCATGGTCAGCAGGTATCAGGGGAACCCTGGCAAGGCTCATTGGACCGCGGTAAAGAACATTCTCAAGTACCTGCGGAGGACTAAGGATTGGATCCTTACCCTTGGTGGCAGTGATGACTTGAAAGTATTAGGGTATAGTGATGCTGGTTTTCAGACTGATAGGGATAATTTCCGCTCTCAGTCGGGCTGGATCTTTACCTTAAATGGAGGGGCAATTTCTTGGAAGAGTTCCAAGCAGGAGACGGTGGCTGATTCGACTTGTGAATCAGAGTATATAGCAGCGAGTGAAGCAGCAAAGGAGGCGATATGGCTAAAGAACTTCATCGGAGACCTTGGAGTTGTACCAGCTATTAAGGAACCTATAGAGATTTTCTGTGACAACAATAGTGCGGTTACCTTAGCCAAGGAACCAAGAGATCATGGCAGATACCGACACATTGACAGAAAATATCACTTCATAAGACACAAGATTGAAGAAGGACTCCTTGTGACAAGGAGGATATCGTCAGATGAGAATCCTGCAGATCCCCTTACGAAGGGACTGATGAGGGTTAAGCATTTTCAGCATGCGAGACGCATCGGTCTGAGGGACGATATTGGTTTTACAGATTAGATAGTTTTCCTGAAACTTGTAAAATGTAATCGACGTTTGATGATGAATAAAATTTGTGATTTATTTATGAGTAAAGTGTTACTATCATTGTCAATTATTTACTATTGCTTCAGTTTTGCATGTTTTGACTTCCAGAATAATTAATTTATTCAAACCTCCACAATCGATCATACGTCGGAAGTAGGTATGAATCAAGATTGTCATGAATTGGGTTTGTAGATGCCTTAAAGGTGTTTAGACATGGCAATGGTTGCTGCAACATTCATGAGTACTCATAAGTTATGAGTATTGGTATAAACCCATGCTCACTTGTATCACTTCATGGAATTTATCTCGAGTGATCGTGAGACGATAACATCATATAAATCTTTAAACCTAGAGATATGAGTTGTTACCTATGAGTTGGTTGTGCATTGATTGCACGTAAACGCATCAGTAACTTGATGTTATAAAACGTGCCTTTGTGTACAATTCAATAAGTAGTAGAACAAGCATATCAGTCGAAGTTTATCTGTTCCTTCTAGAAATAGAAGCGATATCTGGGCCCCTCGATGATTTTGTGTTGACCCATGTACCAGGCCTGGTCAGAACTAAACCGATGTGTTCAGTGAAGTTCTTCGTCAAACAAATCGGAAAATCGAGAAACAACTGCTAGACAATAAGCAAGACATAGTTCCATGTGTTTGTCCGGCTGATATCATGAGAACAGAGGATTATGTGATCACTTATCTAAAATGGCGCTTCATAGTTCGACAGAGTCTTCATTGTTCGAGGGAGTTTTCGAGAGCTACGATTGTTGGTTGGTTCCTGAAGTTATAGGCAAATATAGTTATTAGACTTATCCAAGTGGGAGTCTGTTGGATAAGGTGTCTAAGTCCATAACTTATTTGGTATATACTTGACCCGACCGGCATGGTCCATTTGGGTTGCATCTCATCCAAACTATTATGGATAATTTTATGAGAGTTATACACATATGTTTATTAATATATTATGAGTTATAATATATTAATATGAACTTACGTTATTTAATTAGTTTTAGTCTTAAATTAATTATGAATTAATTTAGAGATTAAAAGGAATACTAATTAAATTATGGGATATTTGTTTTTATATAGTGCGGGCTAATACTCATTTGTTAATGGGCTAGGCTTATGTGGAAGTCCATGGATGATCCATGGAGCTTTTAACCCATGGATCCTTGGAAAAGGAAAAGACATGGGTTATTAGGGTTTCACCCTAACCATGCACACTATATAAGCATGCTTATGGAGCATGAAATGAAGCCTAAGAGAAAACTAGTGAACTAGTGTGTGTGTGTGCATGTGTGTGGCCGATTTTTATACAAGGTGTATACTCTCTTAAAGTTTTCCAAGAGTTTTTGGTGTTTGTGATTCCATTTGAGGCATTCACACTATTGGTGCTTGGCCCTCAAACTCCTAAGAACCCAACTCACCAAAAGGTATGTAATCTCTTCTAACTCTTTTATGTTGAAATGTTCCCCATGCCATGTTAGATAGGTTATAAACCTTGGAAAATTATTATTTTGCATGTATTTAGACAAACATAGATCCAAGGTTTATTAGGGTTGCATGCACACTTAGGAAGTGTTAGATTTCTCAAAACCCAACAAGTTCATACCCCTTAAATGAACCTTTCAAATGTTTTATATGTTTTAGGGGGGAGATACAAGTTGAATATACATGTTTATGAAAAGTTATACAAGACTATTTTTCAGATTTCATAGTTAATCACATGTGATTCACAATCTGTAGTTCAAATCACATGTGATTTATCACTATGCTTTATAAATAAATCAATTGTTTTCAAAACTATCTTGGATTAACAAACAAGTTTTAAATGTTCCTTTCGTACAATACTTTTGTATAATAAAACTCTTTATAAGAATGTAATCATACTAATATATTTATATAAGTAAGACTTGAAGGACTTAGGACCGATAGCTCGCCTTATTTCCTGTTTCTTGTTTGATTGTGGGCTTACGGTAGTGGTTATCCGTCCGATTGTCATTGATTTCTTAGTTATATATCTCGTATATTAGTACGGATTATGAGTACTTCTTATTTTATTAAATACCTAAATCACTAACTTGATTAGAATCATACATACTAAATTAACTATAATAGGTATAGTTAAGGACTCTATCCCTTGTTTCAACTATTACTCTACACTACTATAATTCTCTCTATTATGAAGCAATACACTAATAAGAGAATACAATACAAGTTATACAAAAGATTACTACACTATAATACAAGAGAATGCACTAATCATGAGATAATTCACTAATCCACTACGGGATACTCTATACGCTATACACTATGCCCGAAGTTTTCCGATAGGAAGACGACACTATATGTATAGATCTATACGGGGCAGATGCTATTACATCCCGACTGATAACTTCAGTCCGAGCCGCTCAGGCCCAGGGATGCTTTTTCTCTACTACACTATGCATGACTGGGAAGGTCATGGGGGTCCGCTATTACTCACACTATTGGGAACATACAAGAAAGACACAATAACCGCACTAAAATACTAAAAGAAAGATGAAGTAATATCCCGAAGTAAATAAGTATCTAATACTAAAGGATGCTGCACCACTATTATATACTCCAAGAATAACTCACTATATTACATTACTTAATGGTGAGTCACTATTACACTTCTATGATAAATGGCATTCAAAGATGGAAACAACATATTTCTTAAAGATTTTCACTTACTATACAGTTCTGGAAAATATGGGATTTTCTAGGTTTTACCACTATTTATGATTTCAAACTTCAGCTTTCATACTAATGACTCTAATGCTTTTTATACAAGTACTCACACTAAACTCTTATGAACTCACCAGCTTTATGCTGATACTCTTTTCAAAATAACTTGTATCTTCAGGTCAAAGATAGACAGGTACAGCCGCAACATATTTGGAGACGATGGAGGATGCAAGACCCATCTCTTATTTTTGTTTACTTTTGGTGTTTGTCAAACATTACAAAACACACTTGTAAATACACTTACTATGTAAATGAAATGGTTGTATGTTTCTTGCTTTTACCACAGGCTTGTATGGTAATGATGAAGTTGGCTGACAGCTAGAATGAACAAGAAAGTTCTGTATACAAGTGTGATGATACTGTACACTACGTCATCCACCCCGAAACGTATTCCGCCATTATCGGTTTTGGGGTGTGACAGATTGGTATCAGAGCATTGTTTATAGTGAATCAAGTATATCAACCTATAAAAGATATACGAACTATAAACACTTCGGGACTAAAACACTCTGACCAAGAATATATACTGTTAAGTATCTAAAAGATTTAACTAAGTATATATACATACATCACTATAAAACACAGAAGTCAGTATCGTCCTAGAACCAAACAAAAGTATTAAGATTGTCGGATAGCACAATTGAGCTTAGAGACATATAGTCACATTTAGGGGGATGTAGCCTGATCAACTACGTTTTCCTGGGAGTGACTAGCATGTGCCTAAGTTTGGTTGTGGTATTGCAACAAGTCTAAAACTTACCAACACTACCACAATAACGTTAACATTAGAATACTATCGGAGTATTCTGTACCTCTAAAAACATACATCTGTGAGAACTAAAAAGGGTCGTTACTGATGGAGCAATAGTTGCTAAATGGATACTTCCCAGTTACATGTGACTAGGGCGTTATAGACTTAGAATCTGTGATCTTTGCTTTACTTCCTGTTCCTTGTTTGGTTGTGGATTTAGAGTTAGGGTCACTTATTCGACGGACTATAAGTAATTTAGGTTAGTACGTCTATTAACCTTCTTTTCCCCTTTTCTCGCATAGATACCATGGCTGGCTTCCACCCTCCTGGCGACCCGTACTACCCAAACCAGGGTAATGGGGGATGGCTCAGTGAAGAGTCGGACGATGATCACCCAATCCCCTTGGATGACCACCGAGAAGAAGGCTTTCCGGATAACTCCGACTCCGAGCCAGAAGTCAATAACCTACCCCCTAGGGTTCCGAACCCCAACCCCCGTCCGACATTTCAGGGCCCCACTCCTATGTGGGCCATATCCTTGCACAGATGGAGCGAAGAGCAGGGTCAGCCCATGCCATACAATGGAGACCGAAGCTTCTACAACATAAACGAAGGAGGATCAGCAGATCAGGTTCTGCCCATCATGGTCCGAAGGATTGCCAGGAATGTCGAGCAAGGTCAACCTGCAATAGGTCGAGTTGTAGAAGTGGATGCTAACTCAAATCTCAACACAGTTCACATCCGCCGACTCGAAGAAGCCATGGACAGGACAAGGAGGACTAACGAGGCTCTGCAGCACCAGCTGGCTGCATCCCGAGCCGAAGTTGGAGAACTCCGTGCACGCCAAAGGACTCATGATCGACACCTTCAAGAAATTATGTGTCAGCTAGCAGAATTGAGGATTCATCCGACAAGTAACCGTCGCCTGTAGAGGACGTCTAGTTACCTCAATCTTTTGGTTTAATGGATTAACCTATTCACTCTATGTTCTGTAGATCTATTATCTGTAAATATTCCTAGCTTGAAAGTACTCTAGTCAAACCTCTAAACTACCAAGCCTTTTCCCTATGGTATGATGTAAGACCTATTGCTAGGTCAAATTTTCATGAACTCGTGTTGCATCATGAATACCAATATATTGGCAGTTGATTTCTCTATTGCTATAACTCTCATCTTGATCTTGGATTATGTTGATTTAGTCCACGAAACACTCTATTTATATTCGCAATAGGCTCTTACTATTGCTATCATTCCTATAATTCTTCCAGTAAAGGATGCCTCCACGAAAGTGTCCCGCCAGAGGAAGGCCTGCAACTCAAACCCCTACTCCACCACCCCCTCCTCCACAGATCGATCCGGTGCTATTCCAAACTGCGGTGACTGCGGCCGTGACAGCAGCCATGGCCCAAATGAATTCTGGGGATGCGAGCGGTGGTAACTCCGGGTTAGGTGAAGTCCATCATTGAGTGCAGGGATGTACTTATAAGGACTTCATGAACTGTAAACCTACCTTCTTCGACGGTACTGGAGGAATTCTGGCATTATCCCAATGGTTCGAAAGAACCGAAGCGGTGTTCGAGATGTGCTCTTGTCCCGAGGAGAGCAAAATCAAGTTCGCTACTGCTACCCTCACCAACAGGGCCTTGACATGGTGGAACGGCCATGTTAGTTCACTTTCCTTGGTCACAGCAAATGCTATGGGCTGGGACACTCTGAAGGACCTCATGAGAGGAGAGTACTGACCTAGAGGCGAAGTTCAGAAACTTGAGGAAGAACTCTGGAACCTCAAGATGAAGGGGACCGATATAACGGCTTATACGGCCAGGTTTTGCGACTTGGCAGCTATGTGCCCCAATATGATCCCTTCGGAGAACAAGAAGATTGAACAGTACATCTGGGGTTTAGTACCTCCTTATCGAGGAAATGTTCTAGCTTCACGCCCTACAACTTTTGATAGCGCCAAGGAATTGGCCCAGAGTCTGATCAACCACGAAATCTCCTCCACTCCAGGGACAGCAACCACAACAATCACTGCACCCCCCGCTTCATCTGACAGAAAGAGGAAGCGATGGGATAAGATGAAGAGCAAGAAAGCTCAAACCTCCTCAAAGGACCAACAAATTGTGGCGGTCCATGCTGCCACCACCCCGACTACTCCAGCTGCTCCAGCCCCGCCGAAAGCTTACAGTGGAAACTTGCCCAAGTGTCCCAAGTGCCCTTTCTGATGGGTTTTGAGCATTCTAACACTTCCTAAGTGTACATGCAACCCTAATAACCTTGGATCTATGTTTGTCTAATTTGTCATGCAAAGTTGATTTCCAAGGTTATATTCCTATCTAGCATACATGGGGAACAGTTTTAACATAAAGTATAGATAGAATAACTTACCTTCTTGTTGCTTGTGTTCCTTGAAACCTTGTGAGCCTAGCACCCCAAGTGTGATGCCTCAAATGCTTCACACAACACCAAATGCTCTTGGAAGAACTTATGAGAGAATACACACTCTTCAAAATCGGCCAAGCCCCCTTTTTCCTTGTTGCAACCGATTTGGGAGGAGATCATATTACTTATATAGTGTTGACACATCTAGGGTTAAACCCTAATGTGTCATGACTCTTCATTTCCATGACCCATGGGTTTGTAACTCCCATGGAGCATCCATGGAGCATCCTATGGGTGGAACCCAACTTGATGATCCATGGAGCCTTTTAGCCCACTATACAAGATATGGATGATTTACTTAATCAACCCATATATTTAATTAGTTATCTTTTGATCACTTAATTAATTCTAAATTAATTCTTGATCAAACTAATCAAATAATATTATTAATATATTAGAACTTATAATATATTAATAATCTCCAACCGTTATTTCTCTCATTTAGTCTATCCAATTGCATGGTGCCATGCAACCCAAATGGACCATGCCGGGTCGGGTCAAGTACATACCAGAAATAGTTATGGACTTAGACACCTTATCCAACAGTCTCCCACTTGGATAAGTCTAGTAACTATTACTGCAAGTATGACTTCAGGAACCGATCGGCAATCGTAGCTCTTTACAAGGTTTCTCGAAACTTGAGAAGATGATGGTACGCCATTTAAGATAAGTGATCATATAATCCTCTGTTCTTGATATCAGTCGGACAAATACATGGAACAATGTCTTACTTATTGTCCAACATTTGTTTCCCGATTTCCGATTTGTTTGACAAAGAACTTTATTGAACACATCAATCTAGTTCTGACCGGGCCCGGTACATAGGTCAAAACAAAATCATCGAGGGGCCCAGATATCAGCTTCTAATCTAAGAAGGAATAGATAAACTTCGACTCATATGTTTGTTCTACTACTCATTGAATTACACACAAGAGCACGATTTTATAACATCGAGTTACCAATGCGTTTTTCGTACAATCAATGCATAACTAACTTGTAAGTAACAAATCATATCTCTAGGTTTAAAGACTTATATGATATTACCGTCTCACGATCACTCGAGATAGAATTCCATGAAGTGATTCCAGTGAGCGTGGGTTGAGTCCAATGCTCAGAACTTATGAGCACTCATGATTGTTGTAGCCTTGTCCCAGACCTCTACAACCAAACATGACAGTCTTGATTCATACCTACTTCCGACATATGACCGACTGTGGAGGTTTGAATAATATGTTATACCAAACAAAATTATTCTGGAAGTCAAAACATGCAAAAGAAATATAGTAAACGATCGACAAGAGATAGCAACACTTTACTCATAAATAAAACACTTTTATTCATCATCAAATGTCAATTACACTTTACAAATTTCGAGATTATCTAACTACTAAATTTAATATCATCCTTCAGCCCTATGCTCCGAGCATGCTGGCGATGCTTAACCCGAGTCAGTCCCTTCGTGAAGGGATCTGCTGGGTTCTCATCCGATGATACCCTCTTTGCCACGAGGAGTCCTTCTTCGATCCGATGTCTGATGAAATGGTATTTTCTGTCGATGTGTTTGGATCTCCCGTGATCCCTTGGTTCCTTGGCTAAGGCAACAGCACTTTCACTATCACAGAAAATTTCCATCGGCTCTTTAATAGCTGGTACATTTCCAAGGTCTCCAATGAAGTTCCTCAGCCATAACGCCTCCTTTGCCGCTTCGCTAGCTGCAATATACTCTGATTCACAAGTAGAATCTGCCACTGTCTCTTGCTTGGAACTCTTCCAAGAAATTGCTCCTCCATTTAGGGTAAAGACCCAGCCCGACTGAGAGCGGAAGTTATCCCTATCAGTCTGGAAGCTAGCATCACTATACCCTACAACTCTCAAGTCATCACTCCCACCGAGGGTAAGGACCCAGTCCTTAGTCCTTCGTAGGTACTTGAGAATATTCTTTACCGCAATCCAGTGTGCCTTGCCAGGGTTCCCCTGAAACCTGCTAACCATGCTCAAGGCAAAGGCTACATCAGGTCGAGTACACGTCATATCATACATGATCGAACCTACAGCCGAAGCATAAGGTATTCGACTCATTTCTGCTATCTCAGCCTCAGTGCTAGGGCTTTGTGTCTTACTCAGCTTGGCGCTACTCTGGATGGGCAACTCTCCTTTCTTGGAGTCTTGCATTCTGAATCTCTTCAGAATCTTCTCCATGTAGGTACTTTGACTAAGTCCAATTAGTCTTTTACTCCGATCTCTCAAAATCCTTATCCCCAAAATATAGGCAGCTTCACCAAGGTCCTTCATAGCGAAACACTTTCCAAGCCAGGACTTTACTTCCTGCAAGGTTGGAATGTCGTTTCCTATGAGTAGTATGTCATCCACATACAATACCAAAAAGCTAACTATACTTCCACTAGCCTTGACATATACACAAGATTCATCTTCACTCCTAGAAAAGCCAAATTCCTTGACCTTTTCATCAAAGCAAAGATTCCATCTGTGAGGTGCTTGCTTTAATCCATAAATGGACTTCTCAAGCTTACACACTCTATTAGGGTACTCGTTACTGACAAAACCCTCTGGCTGACTCATGTAAACATCTTCAGCCAACTTCCCATTAAGGAAAGCGGTTTTGACATCCATTTGCCAAATTTCATAGTCATGAAATACGGCTATGGCTAACAGAACCCGAATAGACTTAATCTTAGCTACCGGAGAAAAGGTCTCATCATAGTCCACTCCAGGAATTTGAGAGAAGCCCTTTGCAACCAGTCTAGCCTTATAAGTGTGTACTTTACCATCCATGTTGGTCTTCTTCTTGAAGACCCATTTGCACCCTACAGTCTTTCGACCTGGTACATTCTCAACCAAGTTCCAAACTTGATTGTCATACATGGATTGTATCTCGCTATCCATAGCCTCTTTCCATTTGGCAGACTCGGGGCCCGCCATGGCTTCCTCGTAGCTGTTAGGGTCATCTTGACTTACTAGTGTCTCATCACTAATAAGTGTCTCACCTTCTGCAGTAATATGGAATCCATAGTAATGCTCAGGTGCACTCCTAACTCTCGTGGAACGCCTCAGAGGTACAGATTCGTCAATTGGCTCAATAGGAGTTTCCTCCTCAAGTTGAGGGCTAGAGTTTGAAGTTCCTTCACCACTTGACTCTTGAATTTCTTCAAGATCAACTTGCCTCCCACTGTCTCCTTGGCTTATAAACTCTCTTTCTCGAAAGACTCCTCTTCTTGCTACAAAGACCACATTGTCACTAGGTCTGTAGAAGAGGTAACCAAAGGATTGTTGTGGGTAGCCGATGAAAATACACCTCTCGCTTCGGGGTTCGAGCTTATCATGAGTCTCGCGTCTCACGAAAGCCTCGCAGCCCCAAATCTTGATGTGGTCTAGTTTAGGTACTTTACCAGTCCACATCTCGTGAGGAGTTTTGGCAACTTTCTTTGTAGGGACTAGATTGAGGATATGGGCGGCAGTCTCTAAGGCATACCCCCAGAATGAGATTGGTAGCGAAGCTCGACTCATCATGGAACGAACCATGTCCAACAAGGTTCGATTACGCCTCTCAGCCACACCATTCAACTGCGGTGTCCTGGGAGGTGTCAATTGTGAGACAATCCCACATTCCTTTAGATAGTCGAGGAACTCTGAACTAAGATACTCACCACCTCGATCGGATCGAAGCATCTTAATGTTCCTGCCCAATTGATTCTCGACTTCCTGTTTAAATTCCTTAAACTTCTCGAAAGTCTCTGACTTATGCTTGATTAAGTAGACATATCCATATCTACTGTAATCGTCGGTAAAAGTCAAATAATAACGATTAGCATCCCTTGTGGCATGTTTGAATGGTCCACACACATCCGTGTGTATAAGGTCCAACAAACCTTCACCCCTTTCACATGAGCCTGTGAAGGGTGACTTTGTCATTTTTCCAGGTAAGCATGATTCGCAACTATCATTTGACTTTAGGTCAAACGACTCCAAGACTCCATCCTTTTGGAGTTGGCCTATGCGTTTCTTGCTTATATGTCCAAGACGACAATGCCATAATGATGCTTTATCCAAGTTATTATTATTAGTAGAATCAATACACAAAACATTATTTCCTAAGTTATCTACAATAGATACAGCTTCATACACACCATCACAAGGTAATGCTTTAAAATAAAGAACATTATTAAAGAAAGCATTAATCGAACCAACTTCATTATCAAACGAAAAGGTGAAACCTTGTTTGTACAATGCATGAAAGGAAATAATATTTCTTGCCATTTCTGGCGAATAACAACATTTATTCAAATCTAAATTTAACCCACTACTTAGCGATAAAGTATAAACTCCAATCTTGGTGACAGGTGTAACTTTCCTATTCCCCATGATTAAGTTTATTCTTCCTTGCTCCACATTCTCACTTCTTCCTAGTCCCTGCAAGTCACAACAAATATGAATACCGCAACCTGTATCAAGGACCCAAGATTTCGAATGGGGTGAGTTATTAGAAATGATAGTAGATACCTGCATGGTTGGGTTTGACTTTCCCATCCTTCACATCTTGCTGGTACTTTGGGCAGTTCCGCTTCCAATGAGCTTTTTCATGGCAATAGAAGCATTCAGCCTCTTTTGGGTCAGAAGAAGGAGTAATGAAACCTTTCTTGGTTCCACTTGAAGAAGAGCCATCAAGGGTCCGAGCCTTGGTACCCTTTGAAGATCTCTTTCTCTTCCTCCCTCGACTTTGCCCGATTGCCAAGACCGGAGTTGAGTCTGGAGTAGGAGTGATAGCAACCGACTTCCCCTTAAGACCTGTTTTTGCGGTCTTGAGAAGTCCCTGAAGTTTGCTGAGGGTGACTTCTTCCTTGTTCATGTGATATGTCATGCGGAATTGATCATAGCACGATGGTAAGGAGTGCAAAATGATATCTATTGCAAGCTCCTCAGGGAAGTTCACATTGAGCTTCAGCAACCGATCCACATACCTTTGCATTTTCTGCATGTGGCTCGTGACGGACTCTCCGTCCTTCATCATGGTTGTTATCATGGAGCAGATGACTTCGTACCTCTCTTGTCGTGCACTTTGATGGTATCTTTCCATCAAATCTTGGTGCATTTCATAAGGGTAGAAGTCTTCATAAGACTTTTGGAGTTCAGCTGTCATGGTGGCTAACATGATGCAAGCCACCTTGGTTGCATCTCTTTCATGAGTATGAAAGTCAGCGATCTCCTGGGGAGTTGCAGTGGACTCGTCAATTTCCTTAAGCTCCTTGTCAAGGACATATTCTTTGTCCTCGTAGCGGGTAATCATCCTGATGTTTCTGATCCACTTATTGAAGTTGGATCCATCAAAGGTGACTTTCCCACACAGACTCATAAGAGTAAAGGAGCCATTAGGATTCGAGCCAGAAGCATTAGTTGAAGACATCTGAAAAAGAAGAACAAGTTTAGTTTAGATTTAAGAGAGTCCTTAATAAAACACCCAAATGTAATATTAAGGCTAGGATCCAATCACAATATAATATAACTTAGAAGAGGTATGCCGTAATCTAAGCTATACCATATTTGAAAGGTAGGTGAATGACGATTCACCAATTTCCACCACGAAAACCGAAATAATAAATATTTAGTTTTTATTGGTTTTAGAAATTCCTAGATTCTTTGAGATCCAATGAACTTTTCAAAGGCATGTTTCAATCTCGGGAGTGCCCTCCAGGGTTTGTGACTGGGATGCCGAGGATCACAAAACGAGGTGTGAAGTAACCATGCAAATCACTTGGTACCTTTAAAGTTTATCACTCAATCGATGTGCCGGTAAACCACACACGCTCCACCGATACTATAATAAACTTTAAGTCACCCTTTACCTACCTTGTTAAGTCCAAGTTAGTGAGCCGGTTAACCACACACGCTCCACCAACGACTCAGACAAAGTGTAAAGTGTAATTTCATGGATTAGCACCTTATTCACATTTTCCCTAAAGTAACTAAGATTGGGAATTTAATAAACATTTAGTTACTTTATATATTCATCATACTTTGAATGAGAATTTATAAGTCCTTGTCTTACCCGTTCGGCTAACGACCCTCCACCAGTCAAGCAAGCGGTGGGTGAGAATATACACCCATTAAGTCACCATTTTATAGGCAACAACCTTATACCCACCTTATAGACCGGCTTCGTGAATGAGGCGTACTAGCGGTAAGACAACTTGTTCTTATACATATATATATAATTATTAAATCATCATAATATAAGTATAAGGGTTGAATTTTAACTTTTAAAATTCTAGGGGTTGGAACTAAAGTTTTAACTTAACTTTACTTGTTCCAAAACTTGAGGGCAAGTTTTGTAACTTTCAAAACTTTTCATTTCTTGTAACTTATGAGTTTAATAGAGTCATAAAATGAAGACTCTTCATTTTTATAACTCTTGTGTTTTCTTAATGGTTTTAACTCAAGTGTGACTCTTGGTTTTCCATAACTTTAGGATAAGTTATGGACTCCATTAAAACACATTATGATCAAGAATTAAACTACCAAATAGGTTACAAATAATTCCTATGATCATCTAAAACATCATAAGAACAAGAACATGAATATGAACATAATCAAAAATTACATAAAACTTTGTAATTTTGATAACTAGTTGTTGTAAATGAATTAGCAAAACATTACACCACCAAAAACAAGTTTACATTTACTAAAACAGTTTAGGGTAATGTTTCTAATTCATTTTTCCAGCAACTGAATCGAAATTCTGCACTCATTCGACCCTACTCGCCGAGTGCAAGAACGTGACTCGCCGAGTTGGTTGAAGATACACATGGACTCGACGAGTCCCCCCCAATAGACTCGACGAGTCCGATTGCAGACAGCAAATTTTCGATTCTGTTTTCAACTTTTAAGCACAAATAAGAACAAACAAGCCTAGGCTCTGATACCACTGATGGGTTTTGAGGATTCTAACACTTCCTAAGTGTACATGCAACCCTAATAACCTTGGATCTATGTTTGTCTAATTTGTCATGCAAAGTTGATTTCCAAGGTTATATTCCTATCTAGCATACATGGGGAACAGTTTTAACATAAAGTATAGATAGAATAACTTACCTTGTTGTTGCTTGTGTTCCTTGAAACCTTGTGAGCCTAGCACCCCAAGTGTGATGCCTCAAATGCTTCACACAACACCAAATGCTCTTGGAAGAACTTATGAGAGAATACACACTCTTCAAAATCGGCCAAGCCCCCTTTTTCCTTGTTGCAACCGATTTGGGAGGAGATCATATTACTTATATAGTGTTGACACATCTAGGGTTAAACCCTAATGTGTCATGACTCTTCATTTCCATGACCCATGGGTTTGTAACTCCCATGGAGCATCCATGGAGCATCCTATGGGTGGAACCCAACTTGATGATCCATGGAGCCTTTTAGCCCACTATACAAGATATGGATGATTTACTTAATCAACCCATATATTTAATTAGTTATCTTTTGATCACTTAATTAATTCTAAATTAATTCTTGATCAAACTAATCAAATAATATTATTAATATATTAGAACTTATAATATATTAATAATCTCCAACCGTTATTTCTCTCATTTAGTCTATCCAATTGCATGGTGCCATGCAACCCAAATGGACCATGCCGGGTCGGGTCAAGTACATACCAGAAATAGTTATGGACTTAGACACCTTATCCAACACTTTCCACCACAACGGCCCCTGCCGTGAACTGCAGTGTTCCAACTGCGGTCGAAAGGCCCATACTGTCTGATTTTGTAAGGCCCCTCCCAAACCTATCACACAGGTTCCTGGTACGGGAGTGACCCCAACTTGTTATGGCTGTGGAGAGGCGGGTCATTTCAAGAGAAACTGTCCAAAGACCACAAATACTGGAGGAACTGGAAGGCTACTCGCTATCGGTCACAATGAAGCGGTAGCAGATCCCACGGTAGTCACGGGTACGTTTCTTCTCAACAACTCCTATGCCTGTGTCTTATTTGATAGTGGTGCAGAAAGAAGCTTCGTAAATCATAACTTTAAACACTTACTAAAACAAACCCCTCAACCACTAAAAGAAACTTTCGTCGTAGAAATGGTTAATGGGAAAACAGAAAGCTCTAGCGAAATCTACATAGGTTGCACTCTCATGTTAGACGATCACTCATTTCCAATCGATCTTATGCCAGTCTCAATCAAAAATTTCGATGTCATTGTTGGTATGGATTGGTTGAGTCTCCATTGCGCCGATATCCTATGCTCCGACAAAGCCATTCGTCTGAACCTTCCAAATCACGAAACCCTCTTGATATATGGGGATAAGCCGAGTGCGAGCCTTCGTATCATCTCCAGTGTTCAGGCTCAGAAATACTTACGCAAGGAATATCGCGCATTTCTTGCCCATGTTATCGACACTAACCAAAAATCGAAAGATCCAAAAGACATTCCCGTAGTATGCGATTTCCCTGATGTCTTTCCGAAGGATCTTCCCGGCCTACCTCCCAAACGTCAGATTGAGTTCAGAATCGACCTAATTCCAGGAGCTACCCCCGTAGCTAAGTCGCCCTACCGTCTAGCGCCCACCGAAATGCAAGAACTATCCGGTCAACTCAACGAACTGCTCAGCAAGGGCTTTATAAGACCAAGTTTCTCACCTTGGGGAGCTCCGGTCTTGTTCGTGAAGAAGAAAGACGGATCGTTTCGGATGTGCATCGATTATAGAGAACTGAATAAACTCACGGTTAAAAATCGCTACCCTCTCCCTCGTATCGACGATCTGTTTGATCAACTACAAGGAGCAAGTTACTTCTCCAAGATTGACCTTAGATCTGGGTATCATCAGTTACGGGTACTTGAGGAAGATGTCCCGAAGACAGCTTTCCGAACCCGCTACGGACATTTTGAGTTCGTAGTGATGCCCTTTGGACTGACCAACGCCCCCGCAGTATTCATGGATTTGATGAATAGAGTGTGTCGTCCATACCTGGATCAGTTCGTCATCGTCTTCATTGACGATATCCTCGTTTACTCTCGGAACGAGGAAGAACACAAGGATCACTTACGACGAGTCTTGGAAACGTTGCGATCCGAAAAGTTATATGCGAAGTTCTCTAAGTGCGAGTTCTGGATCCGAAGAGTTGAATTCTTAGGCCACGTGGTTAGTGAAGAAGGAATTCATGTGGATCCCTCCAAGATTAAAGCTATTGAGAACTGGTCAGCGCCGAAGACGCCTACAGAAATTCGTCAATTTCTAGGCCTCGCTGGCTACTACCGTAGATTCATTCAAAACTTTTCTCGGATTGCGAAGCCTCTCACTATGCTGACACAGAAAGGAGTACCGTTCGACTGGGAAGAAAGACAGGAGAAGGCATTCCAAACCCTGAAGCGAGCCCAATGCACCGCACCAGTATTATCGCTTCCCGAAGGGATAGAAGATTTTGTTGTATACTGTGATGCATCCAATCAGGGGCTCGGTTGTGTCTTGATGCAACGGGGTAAGGTTATCGCATATGCCTCGAGACAGCTAAAGAACCATGAGGCGAACTACACTACGCACGACCTCGAATTAGGAGCGGTTGTCTTTGCACTAAAAATCTAGAGACACTACTTATATGGGATGAAGAGTGTGGTGTACACTGATCATAAAAGCCTTCAACACA
This sequence comes from Lactuca sativa, assembly GCF_002870075.4. Classification (NCBI taxonomy): domain Eukaryota; kingdom Viridiplantae; phylum Streptophyta; class Magnoliopsida; order Asterales; family Asteraceae; genus Lactuca; species Lactuca sativa. The sequence continues at coordinate 10,685,854 of NC_056624.2, forward strand.
TAATGAACCAAAAAGAACTCAACATGAGGCAGCGTCGATGGGTCGAGCTACTTAACGATTACGACTGTGAAATTAGATATCACCCGGGAAAAGCCAATGTAGTAGCAGATGCACTGAGCAGGAAGGAGTATACTGGTCGAAAGACCAAGTCGTTGATGATGACTATCCATTCGCATCTCTCCACACAGATCAAAGAGGCTCAGCTGGAAGCCTTAAAGCCCGAGAATGTGTTGGGAGAATCTCTGCGCGGAATGGATAAAAATCTGGAGGTTAAGGGTGACGGAGCCTACTACTTCATGGACCGGATCTGGACTCCACGCCATGGAGGTTTTAGAGATTTGGTTATGAGGGAAGCGCATAACACTCACTACTCCATCCACCCAGGTTCAGATAAGATGTATCTGGATCTCAAAAAGCTATACTGGTGGCCAAACATGAAAGCGGAGATCGCCACTTTTGTGAGTAAGTGCCTTACTTGCGCGAAGGTCAAGGTTGAATATCAAAAGCCTTCAGGACTCCTTCATCAACCTGAGATACCAGAATGGAAGTGGGAGCGGATCACAATGGACTTTATAACCAAACTTCCCAAGACAACGGGTGGATTAGATACTATTTGGGTCATTGTTGATAGGTTGACTAAGTCCGCACACTTCCTACCCATCAAAGAAACGGACAAGATGGAGAAACTCACTAGAACATACATTAAAGAAATAGTGCGACTACATGGCGTCCCTATATCTATTATCTCAGACAGAGATAGTAGATTCACCTCTAGGTTCTAGCAATCGTTGCAAGAAGCACTAGGGACGAGGCTGTACATGAGTACAGCCTACCATCCGCAGACTGACGGACAGAGTGAGAGGACGATTCAAACCTTAGAGGATATGCTACGAGCTTGTGTGATTGACTTCGGTAAGTCATGGGACACACACTTACCTCTTGTGGAATTTTCTTATAATAATAGTTATCATACGAGCATCAAGGCAGCCCCATTCGAAGCCCTCTACGGCCGTAAGTGTAGATCCCCTCTATGCTGGACTGAGGTGGGTGACACTCAACTAGCTAAAGGAAGAGTTCCTGATAGCTCTCTCACTGGTCCGGAGATCATTCGAGAAATGACCGAGAAGATTGTACAGATACGCGAACGACTAAAAGCCACTAGGGATCGACAGAAAAGCTACGCCGACAAACGAAGAAAACCCTTGGAATTCCAGGTGGGAGATCGAGTCCTGTTGAAGGTCTCACCCTGGAAGGGCACGATACGCTTTGGAAAGCGTGGAAAGTTGAACCCAAGGTATATAGGGCCTTTTGAGATTCTCGCCAGAATCGGCCCCGTAGCTTATAAACTCAACTTACCTCACGAACTAAGCAACATACACCCTACCTTTCACGTCTCTAACTTGAAGAAATGCCTGTCAGACGAAACACTCGTAATTCCCCTTGACGAGATCGAGGTCAACGAGAGCCTCAACTTCGTGGAAGAGCCCGTGGAAATTATGGATCGAGAAGTAAAACGAACGAAGCAAAGCCGTATCCCAATTGTGAAGGTTCGGTGGAATGCCAAGCGAGGACCGGAATTCACTTGGGAGCGTGAGGATCAAATGAAACTCAAATATCCTCATCTCTTACTTAGTAATATTGTAGTAACGTGTCTGTTGTATTCTAAATTTCGGGACGAAATTCCCTTAACGGGGGATGATGTGACAACCCCAAATCTATTCCCGTTACAAACCCTATTTTCACTAACGGAATGCGTCATTATATGTTATTTCCCAGTATTGTTTGGGTCGTCAATAAATAAATATTTAGTTAATTATATGTTCCGGTATTATTATGAGTAATTATAACTTGCAAATGTTAACCCCGTTTAACTAAATAAAGTTATATTACTTTTCAACCACTTCACCCGGGTAAAAAGTTTTAACACCGTTAAACTTTAGCATCGGGTAGCCGTGTATCGGGTACAATACCCGAGACATATAAAAACACTTGAACACTACAATTGAACTCTTTTACCACACTTTCACCTCTCTCTCACTACTTTCTCTCTCTAGACCCGAAATCGACTCCAAATCCGCGAATTTCCGACTTCCACACGTAAGGATTCATCCCCTAACTTAATCTAAACATACTTTACTGCTTTTAGAGTCCAAAATCATGAGAATCAAGGACCAAAAGAGAGTTTACGGCCTAAGAAGCTTCATAGGCCGTAAACCCCCAAAATCATGCCAAAAGCTTTGTTTTTCCTTCCTTTAAGCTTATGGACTAGTTAAGGCATAAACCTAGGGGACTTTGGACACTAAAACACAAGGATTTAACATGTAAAAAGGAGTTTACGGCCCAAGCATATGCTTAGGCCGTAAACACCTCAAACACCCCAAAAACACTTGTTTAATGTCCCAAAAACTCATCTAGGGTGTTTGGCAATTTAGACTTGACAACAAGGAAGGCTTAAATGAATCAAACAACATCATTTGATGGCAAAAAGAGGAGTTTATGGCCAAGGCTAAGCTTGGGCCATAAACACCCATATTTTTGTGTCAAACAAGTCCCAAAACCCCTCAAATGCATGTAAGGATTTTAGCTAAGGCCTTTGGAAGTGTGTTGTACCATTAAACTTCACATTTGAGCAAAAAATGAAGAGTTTACGGCCAAGGATGTTCTTGGGCCGTAAACTCCCCAAAAATGTATGCCAAATTGTCCCAAACTCACTATAGGGCCTTCTAGGATTTATCTAAGGTGTATAAGACTTTGTTGTACCATTAAAACATACATCTTGAAGGGTTTACTTGAGTTTACGGCCCAAGAACAAGTCTTGGCCATCAACTCCCCAAAAATGTCACAAATTATGATGTTTAATCCCCTAAAATAGTCCAAGACACATACCACTAAATTAAGGAAGTGAAATAAGACCTTAAACATACACTTTGGAGTGCCACAAGAGTTTACGGCCAAGCCTAAGGATTTTACGGCCGTAAACTCCCAAAGGATGGCTTTTGGGCCATAAAATCCAAAGGAGTGAGCTCGTAAACCCTCCCGTAAATCATTCATGACTTTGTACCACTCCCGGGAACCCCTTCTAGGCCTTAAAACCCCGAAAACGATGCTAGAAAGTCCAAATACTATAATGAAAAGCATGAGATGATTAACTTCTTGTAAAATACATATTTCACATGACATTAGGGTCCTAGGAGGTGCTCAAGTGGTTATTGGGTACCAAACGCTCAATCGACACTTTTACCCGATTTACCCGATTCACCCGATTTCCGCGATTTCAGGTGAGTTCATACCCCTTAAATGAACCTTTCAAATCTTTTATATGTTTTAGGGGGGAGATACAAGTTGAATATACATGTTTATGAAAAGTTATACAAGACTATTTTTCAGATTTCAGAGTTAATCACATGTGATTCACAATCTATAGTTCAAATCACATGTGATTTATCACCATGCTTTATAAATAAATCAATTGTTTTCAAAACTATCTTGGATTAACAAACAAGTTTTAAATGTTCCTTTCATACAATATTTTTGTATAATAAAACTCTTTATAAGAATGTAATCATACTAATATATTTATATAAGTAAGACTTGAAGGACTTAGGACCGATAGCTCGCCTTATTTCCTGTTTCTTGTTTGATTGTGGGCTTAGGGTAGTGGTTATCCGTCCGACTGTCATTGATTTCTTAGTTATATATCTCGTATATTAGTACGGATTATGAGTACTTCTTATTTTATTAAATACCTAAATCACTAACTTAATTAGAATCATACATACTAAATTAACTATAATAGGTATAGTTAAGGACTCTATCCCTTGTTTCAACTATTACTCTACACTACTATAATTCTCTCTATTATGAAGCAATACACTAATAAGAGAATACAATACAAGTTATACGAAAGATTACTACACTATAATACAAGAGAATGCACTAATCATGAGATAATTCACTAATCCACTACGGGATACTCTATACGCTATACACTATGCCCGAAGTTTTCCGACAGGAAGACGACACTATATGTATAGATCTATACGGGGCAGACACTATTACATCCCGACTGATAACTTCAGTCCGAGCTGCTCAGGCCCAGGGATGCTTTTTCTCTACTACACTATGCATGACTGGGAAGGTCATGGGGGTCCGCTATTACTCACACTATTGGGAACATACAAGAATGACACAATAACCGCACTAAAATACTAAAAGAAAGATGAAGTAATATCCCGAAGTAAATAAGTATCTAATACTAAAGGATGCTGCACCACTATTATATACTCCAAGAATAACTCACTATATTACATTACTTAATGGTGAGTCACTATTACACTTCTATGATAAATGGCATTCAAAGATGGAAACAACATATTTCTTAAAGATTTTCACTTACTATACAGTTCTGGAAAATATGGGATTTTCTAGGTTTTACCACTATTTATGATTTCAAACTTCAGCTTTCATACTAATGACTCTAATGCTTTTTATACAAGTACTCACACTAAACTCTTATGAACTCACCAGCTTTATGCTGATACTCTTTTCAAAATAACTTGTATCTTCAGGTCAAAGATAGACAGGTACAGCCGCAGCATTTTTGGAGACGATGGAGGATGCAAGACCCATCTCTTATTTTTGTTTACTTTTGGTGTTTGTCAAACATTACAAAACACACTTGTAAATACACTTACTATGTAAATGAAATGGTTGTATGTTTCTTGCTTTTACTATTATACAATTGCGATGATACTGTACATTACGTAATCCACCCCGAAACGTATTCCGCCGTTATCGGTTTTGGGTGTGACAGTTAAGTCCAAGTTAGTGTGCCGGTTAACCACATACGCTCCACCAACGACTTAGACAAAGTGTAAAGTGTAATTTCATGGATTAGCACCTTATTCACATTTTCCTAAAGTAACTAAGATTGGGAATTTAATAAAACATTTAGTTACTTTATTATATTCATCATACTTTGAATGAGAATTTATAAGTCCTTGTCTTACCCGTTCGGCTAACGACCCTCCACCAGTCAAGCAAGCGGTGGGTGAGAGTAGACACCCATTAAGTCACCATTTTATAGGCAACAACCTTATACCCACCTTATAGACCGGCTTCGTGAATGAGGCGTACTAGCGGTAAGACGACTTTGTTCTTATACATATATATATATATATATATATATATATATATATATATATATATATATATATATATATATAATTATTAAATCATCATAATATAAGTATAAGGGTTGAATTTTAACTTTTAAAATTCTAGGGGTTGGAACTAAAGTTTTAACTTAACTTTATTTGTTCCAAAACTTGAGGGCAAGTTTTGTAACTTTCAAAACTTTTCATTTCTTGTAACTTATGAGTTTAATAGAGTAATAAAATGAAGACTCTTCATTTTTCTAACTCTTGTGTTCTTTTAATGGTTTTAATTCAAGTGTGACTCTTGGTTTTCCATAACTTGAGGACAAGTTATGGACTCCATTAAAACACATTATGATCAAGAATTAATCTACCACATAGGTTACAAATAATTCCTATGATCATCTAAAACATCATAAGAACAAGAACATGAATATGAACACATTCATAAATCTAAATTACACTTAAAACTTTGTAATTTTGATAACTAGTTGTTGTAAATGAATTAGCAAAGACATTACACCACCCAAAACAAGTTTTTCAAGTACCAAAAAGTTTAGGGTAATGTTTCTAATTCATTTCCAGCAACTAAAGTCGAAATTCTGCAACCAGTCGACCCTACTCGCCGAGTGCATGAACTTACTCGCCGAGTTGGTTGAAGATACACATGAACTCGACGAGTCCCTCTTATGGACTCGACGAGTCCATTCGTAGACAGCAGGATTTTCGACTTTTTTTTTCAACTTTTAAGCACAAATAAAAAGCAAAGAAGCCTAGGCTCTGATACCACTGATGGGTTTTGAGCATTCTAACACGTCCTAAGTGTACATGCAACCCTAATAACCTTGGATCTATGTTTGTCTAATTATCATGCAAAGTTGAATTCCAAGGTTATATTCCTATCTAGCATACATGGGGAACAATTTTGACTTAAAGTATAGATAGAATAACTTACCTTGTTGTTGTTTGTGTTCCTTGAAACCTTGTGAGCCTAGCACCCCAAGTGTGATGCCTCAAATGCTTCACACAACACCAAATGCTCTTGGAAGAACTTATGAGAGAACACACACTTCTCAAAATCGGCCAAGCCCTCTTGTTTCTTAGTGTATCCGATTTTAGGTGGAGAACATGTTTCTTATATAGTGTTGACACATCTAGGGTTAAACCCTAATATGTCATGACTCTTCATTTCCATGACCCATGGGTTTGTAACTCCCATGGAGCATCCTATGGGTGGAACCCAACTTGATAATCCATGGACCCTCTTAGCCCACTATACAAGATATGGATGATTTACATAATCAACCCATATATTTAATTAGTTATCTTTTGATCACATAATTAATTCTAAATTAATTCTTGATCAAACTAATCAAATAATATTATTAATATATTAGAACTTATAATATATTAATAATCTCCAAGTGTTATTTCTCTCATTTAGTCTATCCAATTGCACGGTGCCAGTCAACCCAAATGGACCATGCCGGGTCGAGTCAAGTACATACCAGAAATAGTTATGGACTTAGACACCTTATCCAACAGAATTATCATTAGAAGTCTTGGATACAATGCATGTTCAATTAGAGAAACCTAGATCCAAGCATTAGGGTTTGTATGTGCACACATGAATGTTCTTATGGCTCAAACCCATCAGTGATATCAGAGATTTGATTGGTTTCTATTGAATTGATGTATTAGTTGCTTGATTGTTATTTGCAAAATTCGATTTTTGTGTTTCTGCTTGATGAACTTGGCGAGTCCCATGGTGGTACTCGGCGAGTAGGCCTCAACTCGGCGAGTCCATTCTGGTACTCGGCGAGTTCGAGCGTCAGAAAGAGCTAAGTTTGGGATTTCTTGTTGTTTATCTTATGGAAACTTGTCTTTATCTTAATTGGTCAATATAAATCTGATTTTAACATATATTTGAGTATATCCTTGACCTAATTAAAGATATTTACCAATAAATTGAATAATAATTTCCTTATGTGATAATTGATTGATTATTTTATTAAATTGGTAAATTGTTTTGCAAGAAATAATTAAATAAATCAAATATGGATAATTATGTGATTAAATGTTAATTTGGATTATTTGTTATTTGATCCCTTATGTTTTGAAAAGTTTAAAACTTGTCCTCAAGTTTTGAAATTTATGTTTTGTGATTAAGAGTTTAATTTAGACAATTTAAATTTCAAACCCTAGAATTTTACAAGTTTAAAATTCAACCCTATACTAATATAATATTACAAGATTAATATATATATATATATATATATATATATATATATATATATATATATATATATATGTATGTATAATTAAAATGCTAGTCTTACCATTAGTAGGCCTCATTCACGAAGTCGGTCTATAAGGTGGGTATAAGGTTGCTGCCTATAAAATGGCGCTTAATGGGTGTACACTCTCACCCACCGCTTGCTTGATCAGTGGAGGGTCGTTAGCCGAACGCGTAACATAGGGCAACTCTCTCTCCTCATTAATAAGTAACTACATGTTTTTCAAATTCCCAATCTTAGTTACTTTAGGAAAAGTGAATTGATGCAATCCCATGAAATTACACTTTGCAAGCTTGCTAAGAAGTTAGTGGAGCGTGTGTGGTTTACCGGCACACTAATTGGTTCTAAGCATAGGTGGAAAATGGTGATTCATTGTTTATCATAGTTCGATGGAGCGTGTGTGGTTTACCGGCACATTGAATAGGTGATTGTTACAATGAAGGGACCATGTACATTTGCATGGTTATTCACACCCACTTTGTGATCCTCGGTATCCCAGTCACAAACGAGAGGGGCATATCGAGATTTAAACATGGCATTGAAAGGTTCAATGAATCTCATCGAAACCTAGGAATTCTCAATACATTTAGAACTTAAAGTTAGGTTTTCATGGTGGAGAATTAGTGAATCGTCATTCACTTACCTTCAAATTGTTTGCATGTTGGATTACGGCATCCCTTTTCTAATATGTAAATAATGTTGTTGGATCCTAGCCCCAATTTTTCTTATTGGGTAATAATTAGGGATTCAAATTCTAATCAAACTTTGTCCTTTCTATTTGTAGAAGTCGAACGCGAACAACGCTGCTGCTAGTTCATTCACATTGATGAGCCTTTGCCAAAAGGTGACTTTTGATGGAATGAACTTTAGCAAATGGATAAGATACATTCGCACAATTTCTCGCTACGAGGACAAGGAGTATGTCCTCGACGAAAAGCTCGAGAAGATCAATCCAGAAATCGCTACTCCGGCTGAAATGGATGCTTTTGAAACTCATGAGCGTGATGCAACGAAGATTCATTGCATCATGATAGCCACAATGAACGCCGAATTCCAAAAGTCCTATGAGGACATGTACCTGTACGAGATGCATCAAGACTTATTAGAGAGATACCATCAAAATGCGAGGCAGGAGCGTTACTAGATTTTCACCAACATGATCTCCGCTAAAATGGGACATGGAGAATCTTTAACCGTACACATGCAAAAGATGCAAAGGTATGTCGATCGTCTTCGCAAGTTGAATGTTGACTTTGGGGAAGACTTGGCTATCGACATGGTCCTTCACTCCTTGCCTCCGTGTTACAACCAATTTTGGATGGCTTACCATATGAACAAGGAAGAGGTCACCCTAAGTAAGCTCCAAGGTCCTCATTAGGGTTGCTGAGAGCAACCTCAAGGATAAGTCTATTGCAAAAACTCCCAATCCACCCGCTGCTCCTGTTTTGGCTATTGGGTAGGAAAAGGGTAAGAAGAGGAAGGCTCTGTCTAAGAGCCACCGCAAGGGAAAGTCCCGAGATGGTTCCTCTTCTAGTGGGACCAAAGTTGATCCTGCTAAGCCCAACCCAAACCCAAAGGAGGCAGAGTGCCACCATTGCCACAAAATAGGGCATTGGAAGAGAAGCTGCCCAGAATACCTGCAAGCTATCAGGGAAGGAAAGATCAAGCTGTCTTTCGCAGGTATTTATACCGGTTGTGGTTACCACATTTCGCAGGATTCATCTCATGCTATTTCTTGGGTCCTCGATACTGGTTGTGGTTACCACATTTGTTCTAAATTGCAGGGACTAAGAAGAAATAGGTTTGTGGAGCATGTAAGAATAAATCTAATCATGGGGAACAGAAGATCGTCGCCTGTGACCAAGATTGGAGTGTATTCTCTAATGCTTAGGAATGGTTTATGTTTAGATTTGAATAACTGTTGCTATTTGCCAGAAATGGCAAGAAACATCATTTCATTTCATGGTTTGTTTAGATAAGGATTTAGATTTTCTTTTAATAATGAGAATGGTTCTATATATGCTTATCTAAATGGTGTCTTATATTTTGAAGCAATACCGTGTAATGGAATTTATGAAACTGTTATGATTGTAGATAATCTAGGAAATGATGTTTTATACATGGATTCTTCCAATAGTATGGTAGAGCATCCTTGTGGCATTGTTGTCTTGGACATGTCAACAAGAAGCGCATAGCCCAACTCCAAAAGGATGGAGTGTTGGAGTCATTTGACCTTAGGGAAGATGACACATGCGAATCTGGTTTACTTGGAAAAATGACCAAGTCATCCTTTACTAGCACATGTTAAAGGGGTAAGGGTTTATTGGACCTAATACATACCAATGTATGTGGACCCTTTAGCTCAACCACGAAGGATGGGAACCGCTTCTATGTAACTTTTACCGATGACTATAGTAGATATGGGTATATCTACTTAATCAAGCAAAAGTCAGAAACGTTTGAAAAGTTCAAAGAGTTCAAGAATGAAGTGGAGAATCAATTGGGCAGGAAAATCAAGATGCTTCGATCCGATCAAGGAGGAGAGTACCTAAGTCTTGAATTCCACGACTATCTAAAAGAGTGTGGAATAGTTTCACAATTGACGCCACCTAGGACACCGTAGTTGAATGGTGTGGCAGAAAGGCGTAATCGAACCTTGTTAGACATGGTCCACTCTATGATGAGTCGTGCTTCAGTATCTATCTCATTCTGGGGGTATGCCTTAGAGACTGCCACCGATATCCTTAACCGAGTCCCTACTAAGAAGGTTGCCAAAACACCTCATGAGATGTGGACAGGGAAAGCTCCCTCGTTAGCACATATCAAGGTTTGGGGTTGCGAGGCTTTTGTAAGATGAGATACTCACGACAAGCTCGAACCTCGTAGTGAGCGATGTATTTTCATCGGGTACCCGCAAAAATCCTTTGGATATCTCTTCTATAGACCGAAGGACAATGTTGTCTTCGTTGCGAGGAGAGGAGTTTTCCGAGAGCGAGAACTCATAAGCCAAGGAGACAGTGGGAGGCTAATCGAGCTTCAAGAGATTCAAGAATCGATTGATGAAGGAACCTCTACTGCTGGCGCTCAACCCGAGGAGGAAACTCCGGTTGAACCTATTGACCAGTCATTATCTCTTAGACGTTCCAAAAGAATTAGAGTTCAACCCCAGTTTTATGGTTTTCGTATTACTACCGAAGGGGACACGTATATTAGTGATGGTACTAATAAATCTAGATGAACCTAGCAGCTTTAAGGAAGCCATGGCAGGCCCGGAGTCTGCAAAATGGAAAGAGGCGATGGACAGCGAGATCCAGTCCATGTATGACAACCAAGTTTGGAATTTGGTTGATAATGTGCCCGGACGTAAGACCGTTGGGTGCAAATGGATCTTCAAGAAGAAGACCGACATGGATGGAAATGTACACACATATAAGGTGCGATTGGTTGCGAAGGGCTTTACTCAAACTCCTGGAGTTGACTATGATGAAACCTCTTCACCATTTGCGAAGATAAAATCTATTAGAGTGACGCTAGCCATTGCCGCATTTCATGATTATGAGATTTGGCAAATGGATGTCAAGACCGCTTTCCTTAATGGGAAATTGGCTGAGGATGTTTACATGGCTCAGTCAGAGGGTTTTGTTGATCTGAAGCATCCAAATAGAGTGTGTAAGCTTGAGAAGTCCATTTATGGACTTAAGCAAGCATCTCGCAGATGGAATCTTTGCTTCGATGAGAAAGTCAAAGTGTTTGGATTTGTACGAAGTGAAGATGAATTATGTGTATATGTCAAAGCTAGTGGGAGCATAGTTAGCTTTCTCGTTCTTTATGTCGATAACATACTACTCATAGGAAAGGACATCCCGACTCTGCAGGAAGTAAAGTCCTGGCTCGGGAAGTGTTTTGCTATGAAGGACCTCGGAGAAGCTTCCTATATCTCGGGAATAAGGATAATGAGAGAACGAAGTAAGAGACTGATAGGACTTAGTCAGAACACTTACTTAGATAGTATACTAAAACGTTTTAGTATGAAAATTCGAAGAAGGGAGAATTACCGATACAAAGTAATGCCAAGTTGAGTAAGACTCAAAGTCCGAGTACCGAAGTCGAAATAGCAGAAATGAGCCGAGTACCATACGCTTTCCCAGTTGGCTCAATCATGTATGCTATGACTTGTACTTGCCCTGATGTAGCCTTTGCTTTGAGCAAGGTTAGTAGATATCAAGGGAACCCTGGCAGAGCCCATTGGATTGCGGTCAAGAATATCCTTAAGTACCTTCGGAGGACCAAGGAATTGTTTCTAGTCCTCGGGGGGAGTGATGAATTGAAGGTGCGAGGGTATAGTGACGCCAGCTTTCAAACCGACAGGGACAACTACCGTTCGCAGTCGGGCTGGGTCTTTACCCTTAATGGAGGAGCAATAAATTGGAAGAGTTCCAAGAAGGAAACCGTAGCTGATTCAACGTGCGAATAAGAGTACATTGCAGTGAGCGAAGCGTCGAATGAGGCAATATGGTTAAAGAACTTCATTGGTGATCTTGGAGTTGTGCCTACCATCAAAGAGCCTATGGAGATTTTCTGTGATAATGAAGGAGCGGTTGCCCTGACCAAGGAACCGAGGGATCATGGTAGATCTCATCATATCAACAGAAAATATCATTTCATTAGACATCGAGTAGAAGAAGGACACCTCGTGGTGAGGAGGATATCATCAGAAGATAACCCAGCATATCAGCTTACGAAGGGACTGAGTAGAGTTAAGCATTTGCAGCATGCTAGGAGTATTGGGCTGAGAGATGATATTATATCAGATCAGATGATTTTAGAAACTTGTAATAGATAAATGTAATTTAACATTTGATGAATAAATAAAGGATTATTATTTATAAGTAAAGTTACTATCTTATGTTAAATATTTAACTATTGTTTCACTTTGCATGTTTTGACTTCCAGAATAATTGAATTTATTTAGAATAAACAAATTATTCAAACAGTCCACAATCGTTCATATTTTGGAAGTAGGTATGAATGAAGATTGTCATGAATTGGTATGTAGATTGTCTAAATGGTATTAGACATAGCAAAAGTTTGCTGCAACGTTCATGAGTGCTTATGAACTAGTTTTGCGCATTGGAACAAACCCGCGCTTGCTGGAATCACCTTATGGAATCTATCGAAAAGGGTGATCGCAAGACGATAATATCATATGGTCTTAAAACCTAGATATATGGTTTGTTATTTGTTAATTGGTTGTACATTGATAATCCGAAACCGCATCAGTAAATTGATGTTATAAAATGCATTGTTGTGTATAATTGATTAATGAATAAGTAAATGCATAAAAGTCAAAGTTTATCTGTTACTTTTGTCCTAAGAGGCTAAAAGCGATATCTCGGCTGCTCGATGATTTGATTCGACTTATGTGTCGGGCCCGTTCAGAACTGAATTGATGTGTTCGATTAAGTTCTATGTCAAATGAATCTGAGATCGAGAAACCAAATGCTAGACAATTGGTTCCATATAAATGTTTGCATGATATCTAAACAGAGGATTGTACAATCCCTTATCTAAAGGACAAGATTGATAAGATCAGAGTTTGACAACATCTTTGAGAGCTATGATTGCTAATCGCGTTATACTTGTATATATAGTTACTAGAATTATCCAAGTGGGAGACTGTTGGAATAGTGTCTAAGGTTGCAACTATATTTGACAAGTATTTGAGCCGGTTGTGCATGGTCATTTTGGGTTGCCTTCACCATAGCAACTTCACAGGATGATTTATAATGATAGAAGAAATATTATTAATATATTATGAGAATAATATAAGGAATAATAATATTGTTATTTGATTAATATAAGTCATAAATTTATTAGGAATTAATTTGGTGACTTAAAGAGATTAATTGAATAAAGGGGCATAAACTGTCAATTGTATGATAGTTGTACTTTGGGCTATAATCCCTTATGGATAAGGGGTGGACGGTTTTGGGGCTTAGGATAGACCTAGAATTCGTCCAAGGCTTATCATAAGGAGATTGGATTGCTTAGGGCCTAAGTTATCCAATTAGGGTTTAAAGGGTGAAACCCTAGGAGCCTCATTAGTATAAATCGACCCAAGGGGTCAAGGAAATTGGCACTCTTGTGTTTAAAGAAACCCTGGCCGATTTCTTGCTCCCCTCTCCTCTCTCTCTAATCATCCTCTTGCTAAGTTGGTGTTTGTAAGCCATTAGAGGAGTGACACTTGTGACTCTAAAGCTCCAAGGACAAGAAGATTCAAGCAAGTGATTCAAGGTAATCTTCCAAATCTAATTTCTTGTGTTATTATGCTAGAATTATCATTAGAAGTCTTGGATACAATGCATGTTCAATTAGAGAAACCTAGATCCAAGCATTAGGGTTTGTATGTGCACATAGGAATGTTCTTATGGCTCAAACCCATCAGAACATTCAAGCCTTGATGGCTATACATAGCTCGTATAGACTAGATATCTATAGAGGGGTCAGTGTGAGTCACACTATACAGATTCTTTACAAGTGTTGCTATAAAATGGCGATTATTTACTTATATTAGTAGACTTCCACCGTAAATTGCTTGATAGAACACTATAACTGTCAGGATAGCATATATCTTGTTCAATATTACCTGACTCATGACCTCTACAGAAGACTTATAATCATTTTCTCTTAAATCATTATCGAGAAATATGCCTACAAAGAAGTCTAACAGGAAGAAAAACAAGCCTCCAACAAATCCACCATCGCTGCCACCTCCCCAGTATGATCCTGCTATCTTCTAAGCAGCAGTAACAGCTGATGTGGTTGCCGCCATGTCGCAGATCAATGCAAGTGGCACAAGCAGGGCAGGTAGTGGTGCTAACCTTTTTAATCAAGGAGATATTCAAGGACACCCAAGAGAGTGTTCCTTTAAGGACTTCACGAATTCGAAACCTAAGTCCTTCGATGGCACTAGAGGTGTCATTGCATTCACCCATTGGTTCGAGAAAACCGAATCATTATTCAAAATCTGTGCGTGCCCCGAGGCCAGCAAAGTGAAGTTTGCAGCATGCACTTTCACAAACAGAGCCCTCACTTGGTGGCTGAGCCAAGTTAAGTCACTGACTCTTCTGATAGCCAATGCTATGAGTTGAGGTTTGAAGGAGTTAATGCTGGCTGAATACTGCCCGAGGGGCGAGATGCAAAAACTTGAGCAAAAGCTCTGGAACCTGAAGATCAAGGGCTTCAACGTCGCTGCTTACACTACAAGATTCAGTGACCTATTTCTACTGTATCCTGGGATGGTCACCCCGGAAAGTAAGAAGGTGGAGAGGTACATCTAGGGATTAACTCCCCTACTCAAGGGAATGTTCTAGCTGCCAGTCCACTTACTTTTTACAGTGCCAAGCGTCTGGCACATACACTGATAGATCACGAAGATCGCCAAGACTTTGTAACATCCATTCCTGAACAACCCAAGGAGGTTAGCAACAAGAAGAAGTTATGGAACAAAAGAAAGGGACAATCTTCGCAAGAGCCCTCGAAGAAACAGAAAACAGTGGAGGTCCATGCTGCTACCATTCATCTTGCTGTTCCTACTACTCAAACACCTCCTAGTCGATATGCTGGGAACCTACCGATGTGTAAAAAGTGCAATTTTCACCATCACGAACCTTTCCATGAGTTGCAGTGCAATAATTGCAACAGGAAGGAGCACACAGCCCAATTCTGCAAGACGCCAGAACAAGCAACCAACCAGACCCCCAGAACTGGAGTACGCCAAGCCTGCTATGGGTGTGGTGAAATCAGACACTACAAGAGGGATTGCCCGAAGGTATGAAATGATGGCAACATAGGAAGAGTGCTGAAAATGGGCCAGGAGGAAGCAATAGCTGATCTTACTGTAGTCACGGGTACGTTACTACTCGATAACTCTTATGCATGCATACTATTTGATAGCGGTGCAGAGAGGAGTTTCATCAGCCAGAAATTCAAATACTTACTAAAACACAAACCATCACCTCTAACTAAAACATTCACTATTGAAATGGATAACGGAAAGAAAGAAAACACTAACGACATATTCATAGGTTGTACCCTCACTCTAAACGACTATTCCTTTCCAATCGACCTTTTGCCGGTCTCCATAAAAAGCTTCGATGTCATCATCGACATGGATTGGTTAAGACCTAATCATGCTGAGATGCTTTGTTTTGAAAAAGCCATTCACCTCAATCTGCCAAATGGTGAAGCCCTTGTTATCTACGGAGACAAAACTAATACGAACCTTCGCATCATTTCATGCATCAAAGTCCAAAAATACCTACGAAAGGAATTTCATGCTTTCCTAGCTCATGTCGTCAACGAAAAACAAGAAGTTAAAGACCTCGAGAGCATTCTTGAAGTCTGTAATTTTCCTAACATCTTTCCTGAAGATCTTCTAGGAGTTCCTCCCAAACGACAAGTTGAGTTCCGAATTGACTTGATTCTTAGAGCTACCATTATAGCTAAATCCTCGTATCGCTTAGCACCAGTAGAGATGGAAGAATTATCTAGCCAGCTAAATGAACTACTCAGTAAAGGATTCATTCAACTGAGCTTCTCACCCTGGGGAGAACCGGTCTTGTTCGTTAAGAAGAAGGATGGGTCTTTCCGAATGTGTATAGATTATCATGAACTCAACAAACTTACCATTAAGAACTGATACCCTCTTCTGCGAATAGACGAATTCTTCGATCAACTGCAAGGAGCCAACTACTTTTCAAAGATAAACCTAAGATCAGGGTATCACCAATTACAGGTTCATGAGAATGATATTCCCAAAATAGCATTCTGAACTTGTTATGGTCACTACGAATTTGTAGTAACGCCCTTTGGTCTAACCAACACACCCACAGTGTTCATGGATTTAACGAACACGATATGCCGTCCCTTCCTAGACAAATTTTTGATAGTCTTCATAGATGATATACTTGTCTACTCACAAAGTAAGGAAGAACACAGCTAGCACCTAAGACAAGTGTTAGAAACTTTAAGAGCGGAAAAGCTTTACGTTAAGTTCTCAAAGTGTGAGTTTTGGATTAGGAAGGCTAGTTTCCCTGGTCACGTTGTTAGCAAGGAAGGTAGACATGTGGACCCCCCCCCTAAAATAAAGGTAGTCGGGAACTGGTCAGCTCCCAGAATGTCTACAGAGATCCGCCAATTTTTAGGCCTTGTTGGCTACTACCACAGATTCGCACAAAACTTCTCCAGAATCGCTAAACCTCTTACTGCCCTGACTCAGAAGGGTGTAACCTTTAGCTGGGGAGAGAAACAAGACACTACATTCCAAAAACTGAAGCAAGCCCTGTGCAGTGCACCTATCCCATCTCTTCTAGATCGGACAGAAGACTTCGTAGTATACTGCGATGCATCCAATCAGTGGCTAGGTTGTGTGGTTATGCAGCGAGGAAAGGTTATTATCTATGCCTCGAGATAGCTAAAGGCACATTAAGTTACCTACACCACTCACGATCTTGATTTGGGAGCCGTGGTCTTTACACTGAAAATATGGAGACATTACCTTTACGGTAGCAAGTCCACCATCTTCACCGACCACAAAGCCTTCAACATATCCTTGATCAGAAAGAACTTAACATACGACAACGATGATGGGTAGAACTACTCAATGATTACGAATGTGAAATTCATTATCACTCCGATAATGCCAATGTAGTTGTAGATGCCCTTAGTCAGAAGGAGTACTCAGGTCGTAGGGTGAAGGCACTAACCATGACAATCCATTCACATCTGTCCACACAGATCAAGGAGGCTCAGCTAGAAGCCTTGAAGCCATATAATGTGGCAGATGAAGCCTTAAGAGGAATGGAGAAAAACTTTGAAATCAAAGGTGACGGGGTTCGTTATTTCATGAACCGGATCTAGACACCAAGATTCGATGGGTACAGAGATGTCGTCATGAATGAAGCCCACAAAACTCGATATCCCCGAACTGCTCCCAAGTAACTGCAACTCTCTAGTCATCCGAATACGACCCAATCATCAACCAACACCAGTCCCTTGCCCCGATCCTCACTAGGTTCAGGGCACATTTGACCTTCTAGTTAGTAGGACATGAACATGTGAAGAAACAACCCTCCATGTCAGAAATCTACCTCATGGATTTGATGGGGTCCTGAGTCCCATCAAAAGTAGGGGGCTTCATGTTATTGAAGTCCTTGTACTGAAATGCCCGACTAGCTCCTCCCCCTGCCGCTGTTACAGCTGTTGTAGCTGTTGCAACAGCCGACTCAGTAAAGGATACATAATGCTCGTTGAAATACTCAACCATGGCGGTCTTAATAGACTAAAACATCTTCGGCAGCTGTTCCCGGAACAGATTAGCAACCTCATCATTTAAGATCTCCTGAATCCTAGCATCTAGCTCATCCATCTTCATCTGACCAACAACCTCGGGTACCGCCGGTCTCTCCTGATAGCCATCTCCTAATCCTGATCCGGATCCAGATCCAACAACAAAGCGTCTCGTAATCACCATACTGAAAATATACAAGGAAATTATCAGATAATCCGCATAATAACAAGGAACAAACTCCCAACAAAACCCTAGGGGTTATCACTTCCTTGATACGCGTATGGGTCCTGTGCTTTCAGTAGTACAGGCCCATACTGGAACGACCCAAAAATTTCAATTTTTATAACAGAAACCATGAAACTGAGTATCACATAATAAAACCATATGTTGCGTGTTTCAAAAAAACATAATAAAATACTGTGAGAAAAATTGTATCACAACTGTATCCAAACATATCAAGAAACTGAATCAACTCCCAAGACAAAAACTGAAGCTGTGGTGTATGCGATGCCATCATCCCGAGCTCTTCCCTTTTGTTGGCGGAAGTACCTGAAACCAAAACTGAAACTGTAAGCACGAAGCTTAGTGAGCTCCCCCAGACTACCACATACCAAACAATACATATAAAGCACATACTGGGCCTTGCCCACTAGCTGGGACCCCATCCCCTGCATCGGACCGAAGTCCGGACTAACTGACTGGGACCCCGTCCCCTACATCGGACTGAAGTCCGAAACTGACTGGGACCCCGTCCCCTACATCGGACTGAAGTCCGAAACTGATTGAACACAGCGTAGCATAACATATCAACTAGCATAAACACATAAATCTTGTCTGAGCCACGGAGGCGTCAAACATACTAACTACTACATTCGACCGAAGTCCAGAAACTACTACTAACTGAACGGGCCGGCATTTCGGCCTTAGACCTGTTCCTACTGGAAGGAAACTCACCTCGTGACTGGTTGCTGTGTGTATGGCTCTGGAAACTAACTGCTGCAGCTTCGGTATCTTCCCGACTACAAATCCATAAACACACCCAATCAGATGCTAATCACTGCATTGGGTAAAATGACTCTTTTACCCCTGGTCAAAGTCAACTCTCCCAGTCAAAGTCAACCAACAGTTGACTTGACTCGCTGAGTTGGGCCGCCAACTCGCCGAGTCCCTAGTCTCACTTTTCAACCCTACTTGTGGCTACTCGTCGAGTATGGCATCGACTCGACGAGTACCCTCTTGATTCAAAAGCTCAGGCAATCTACATCCGACTCACCGAGTTGTATGAACAACTCGTCGAGTCTCTCCATTACTGAGTTGTAACGACCCGTTCCCATTATGTTGATTTATTGGTAATTATAGTGAGTTTCTCAAGAGGGACTCGACGAGTTCTAGCCTGACTCGCCGAGTAGGGTCGCGCCAGAGGGCACGCGTGAGCCGGGGACTCGGCGAGTCCATATCCCTGACTCGGCGAGTCCATCTGTCTGGGTGAAACCCTAAAATCCCTGGGTTGCCCACTATTTATACCACCTTATAGCCCCCATTCTCGCCTCCCTCACCCTGAGAACGCAGTGATAGAGCCTTAAACCTCCCTTGAAGAGCTTATATGTGTTTTGGTGCCATTTTGTGAAGGTGTGAAGAAGGAGAAGAAGGAAGAAGCAAGGAGAAGTGTTGTAGTGCAAAGATCCAAGGCCAAATCAGAGCTAATTGAGGTATTTTCGGAGTTCCATCTTGTTATATGCTTTAAACTTCCATTAGAGCTCTCCTAAGAGCTAGTTGATGCTTGTTCCAAGCCTTACACTTGCATGAACGCCTTATTAAGTCGAAATAGCTATGGATCTGAATGTTGGGGTGTTGTAGAGCCCAGATCTACTGTCTTTTTGGAGTTATATTGTATGATAACCATAGATCTACCCATTTTGTGCATCTTTTAGCCTTATTTCCCTTATTCATGAGGTTGTGCACGTAAAGTTGGAAACTTTACGTGGTAAATCAGCTTATGGGACTCAGATCTATCAATTGTATGCATTGGATTCAAACAAAATCGAGTAAAAATCTGTTGCATGGCGGCAACTCGGTGAGTCGGAAGAACGACTCGACAAGTTGGGTCGCGAGTCCCGAGTTCTTCAGTTTTATCAGTGTCGAGTGGACGAGGTGAGTTAGAGAGTGGACTCAGCGAGTTAAGGGTGAACTCAGTGATGGAGGGACTCGGCGAGTCCAAGGCAATCTTCTTGGGATCAAGAACAACTCGTCGAGTCTGTTCATACGACTCGGTGAGTCGGATGAAGATTGTCTGAGTTCTTGGATCAAGAGGGTACTCGTCGAGTCGATGCCAGACTCGACGAGTAGCAGTGAGTAAGAGTGAAAAGTGAGAGTGGGACTCGGCGAGTTGGGTGGCCCAACTCGGCGAGTCAGCCCAAAAGATAATTGACTTTGACCGAGGGTAAAAGAGTCATTTTACCCCAAGCGCAGTGTTTAGTATTTGATTGAGTGTGTTTATGGACTTGTAGCCGAGGAGATTCAGGAGCAGCCGCCGTTAGCTTTCCGAGCCACACACTCAGCAGCCAGCTTACGAGGTGAGTTTCCTTCCAGTAGGAACGGGTCTAAGGCCACAGTGCCGGCCCGTTCAGTTAGTAGTAGTTTCTGGATTTAGGTCCGATGCAGTAGCTAGTATGTTCGATGCCTTCTTGGCTCGAACAGGATTTGTGTGCTATGTTTCATGTATTAAGTATTATGTGTTCCGGGCCACGGCCCGACCTAGCATGTCGTATATGTGTTATGCTAGTTGATGTGTTATGCTATGCCATGTTCAGTCAGTCAGTTCCGGACTTCGGTCCGATGCAGTTAGTTCCGGACTTCGGTCCGATGCAGGGGACAAGGTCCCAGTCAGTTCCGGACTTCGGTCCGATGCAGTTAGTTCCGGACTTCGGTCCGATGCAGGGGACAAGGTCCCAGTCAGTTCCGGACTTCGGTCCGATGCAGTTAGTTCCGGACTTCGGTCCGATGCAGGGGACAAGGTCCCAATCAGTTCCGGACTTCGGTCCGATGCAGTTTCCGGGTTTCGGCCCGATGCAGTGGGCAAGGCCCAATACGTGTTTATATGTTATTGTATGGTATGTGGTAGTTTGGGGGAGCTCACTAAGCTTCGTGCTTACAGTTTCAGTTTTGGTTTCAGGTACTTCCGTAAGCAAAGGGAAGAGCTCGGGGTGACGGCATCGCACACACCACAGCTTTAGCTTTTAGCCTGGGATTGATTTAGTTTGTTTTGATTTGCCGTAGTATGATACAGTTTCCGCACAGTGTTTTCTATTATGTTGGAATACATCACGTATGGTTTTATTATATGACACTCTGATTATGGTTTTGATTATATCGAAAAACGAAATTTTTGGGTTGTATTTTTGGGTTGTTTCAAGTTGGTATCAGAGCCCTGGTTTGAGGGATTCGGATACACTTCCGGGTGTATCTGAACTCAAACTAAGGGAAATAAAAGATTTTAGTAAAATAAAAATGTTTTACAAAAAGAATTTTGAAAGCACTTAGAAAGAAAGAATTGTTTTTAACAAGATAGAGGTGTGTGCATGCGGTCAGCCGAGCTCAAGTAAGTACTCCCAAATTACCCATACAAGTTATTTGTTTAGTTTCAGTTTCAGTAGAACAGCATGCTAGTATAGGGCTAAGGATCTAGGAGAATGCCTTATGTGCCTGCTTATGTGTTACAGCTTTATGAGTATTGCATGCTAGAATTGAGTAGACAGCAGTAGGATAGCCTGTTTAGGTTATGCCTGATAGTATGAGCTTAGCATCCTATGCTAGTGCAGTTTCTTGTTATAAGAATAGTTTTGCCTGAGTCTATTTCCCTTGTCCGAATGCTGCTTGCTTCGTGCTTGGTGGGGTTCTGAGTACTGGGAGTTAGCCATTAGGTGAACCCGTCACACCACATGTAATCAGGTTTGAATAATCCCAGAGTGCTGGAACTGGCCCTATTGCGCAGCTCTTGTTTGAGTCCAACCGTTGTAGGGACGGATCTTTTACTTGAAGGATTATCTGATCCTCATCACATGTGATGGTGTTTAGGTGGTGGCTAACTGGCATTATGAGGAGACCTACAGCAGCTGAGGACCAGTCGCGTTGAGCTTGAAGTTTCCCTAGGGCAAGCCTAGGATGAGAGTAGCAGAGAATGGCAGTAGTAGAAGTGACTTGGTGGAGTCAAGGCAGTTCTTGAGGAAAGTACGGATAGATGTGGAAGGTAGTAGGGGCCCATACTACTGAAAGCAGAGGATCCGTACTCGAATCAAGGAAGGCCAAGACAAGACCAGGAAGCTAGTAGTAGTATCATGATCCCTTGAGATATTTCAGTGTTCTGATGTGGTTATGATATGTTTTATTTAGGGTCGTTCTCGGTGAACGGCATCCCTGCTTTGGTATTGTTCGATTCGGGGGCTACCCGATCATTTGTATCGCTTGCGCTTAGCAAGAGATTTAGCAGAGCTCCCGGGGAGCTGGATTGTCCACTAGAGGTTGAGATAGCAGATGATAGGACCGTGAGGGTCGGCAGAGTACATAGAGGGTGTTTCCTTCAGATATTTGATGAGCAGTTTTCAGTAGACCTGGTTCCTATTCCCCTGCGTGGGAATAAAGTTATTGTGGGCATCGATTGGCTGAGCCCAATGGGGCGGTGATTGATTGTGAGCTACAGCTAGTGAGGGTTCGCACTCCCAGTGGGGGAGAGATAGTGATTCAGGGCGAGAGGCCCCAGCGAGGACCGATCTTTTGTTCCGCCGCAAGGGCGAGGCGCTATGTTCAGCAGGGTTGCGCCGGTTTTGTAGCTTATGTCTTGGATGCCCGGGAGAAGGGAAAGACGACGATTGATGATGTTCTCATTGTTCGTGACTACCCGGATGTGTTTCCCGAGGATTTTCCGGGGATACCTCCAGAGAGGCAGGTTGAGTTCAGGATCGACCTAGTTCCTGGTGCGGCTCCGATAGCCAAAGCACCGTATCGACTTGCTCCCCCTGAGATGCAGGAGTTGTCTACACAGCTTCAGGAGCTGTTAGACAAGGGTTTCATTCGGCCGAGCAGTTCGCCTTGGGGAGCGCCGATCTTATTTGTGAGGAAGAAGGATGGGTCGCATCGTATGTGCATTGATTATCGGGAATTGAACAAAGTAACGGTGAAGAACCGTTACCCACTTTCGAGGATATATGACTTGTTTGATCAGCTTCAGGGAGCGTCTTGGTTCTCCAAGATCGATCTACGCTCCGTTTATCATCAGATGAGGGTTAGAGATGAGGATGTACAGAAGACTGCTTTCAGGACCCGGTATGGTCATTATGAGTTCGTGGTGATGCCATTTGGGCTCACCAATGCCCCAGCCGCGTTCATGGATCTCATGAACCACGTGTGCAGACCGATGCTGGATCGGTCGGTGATTGTGTTTATAGATGACATCTTGGTGTATTCCAAGACACAGGGGCAGCACGAGGAGCACCTGCGGGAGGTGTTGGAGACTTTGAGGAGGGAGAGACTTTTCGCAAAGTTCTCCAAGTGTGAGTTCTGGTTGCGCGAGGTGCAGTTTCTTGGTCATCTCGTCAATCAGAAGGGTATTTTGGTAGATTCGGCCAAGATTGAGGTCGTGATGCAGTGGGAGGTCCCGAGGTCTCCATCTGAGATTCGGAGCTTCCTGGGGTTGGCAGGGTATTATCGGAGATTTATTCAGGACTTCTCCAAGA
This sequence comes from Lactuca sativa, assembly GCF_002870075.4. Classification (NCBI taxonomy): domain Eukaryota; kingdom Viridiplantae; phylum Streptophyta; class Magnoliopsida; order Asterales; family Asteraceae; genus Lactuca; species Lactuca sativa. Next base: position 10,709,387 of record NC_056624.2, read on the forward strand.
TAGCAGTGCCGCTCACCCGGCTAACCAAGAAGTCGGTGGTTTTTCGTTGGGGGCCTGAGCAGCAGGCGGCGTTCGAGACTCTCAGGCAGAGATTGTGTGAGGCTCCGATCCTTACCTTGCCAGAAGGAGTAGAGGATTTCATAGTCTATTGTGATGCATCGATCACAGGTATGGGAGCAGTATTGATGCAGCGAGGCCATGTAGTAGCTTATGCCTCGAGACAGTTGAAGCCTCACGAGGCTAATTATCCTACCTACGATTTGGAGCTGGGGGCAGTTGTGTTTGCCCTCAAGATTTGGAGACATTACCTTTATGGGGTCCGCTGTACTATTTACACGGATCACAAGAGCTTGCGATATCTTATGGATCAGCCGAGTTTGAACATGAGGCAAAGGAGATGGTTAGACGTGCTGAAGGACTATGACTGTGAGATCCTTTATCATCCAGGGAAGGCCAATGTGGTGGCCGATGCCTTGAGCCGCAAGGTGTCGACGGCCCCTATCAGAGATCTGTGTATGAGGATGACAGTGATCACTCCGTTGTTGGAGCGGATCAAGGAGGCTCAGATGGAGGGCCTCAAGGAGGAGAGGCAGAAGTGCGAGAGGATAGTGGGCCGAGTAGCTTCGTTTGAATACGACAGTCGGGGTTTGTTGATGCTTCATGGTAGGGTGTGGGTACCGTACTGGGGTGGGGTACGACAAGTATTGATGGACGAGGCTCATAAGTCTCGATTTTCTATCCACCCAGGAGCGACGAAGATGTATCGAGATCTTCGACCTGATTATTGGTGGCCCTGCATGAAGCAAGATTTCGCTTGGTATGTGGAGAGATGTTTGACCTGCCGGAAGGTCAAGGCGGAGCACTAGTGACCTCACGGCAAGATGCAGCCGTTAGACATTCCCGTGTGGAAATGGGAGGACATCACCATGGATTTTGTCACCAAACTCCCCAGGACCGCACGCGGGGTGGACTCGATATGGGTAGTAGTGGATCGGTTGACGAAGAGTGCCCATTTTATTCCGATTCACGAGAGTATATCGGCGGAAAAGTTAGCCGATATCTATGTGCGAGAAATTGTGGCACGTCATGGAGTGCCGGTATTGGTGGTGTCGGACCGAGATGTTCGTTTCACGTCCAGATTCTGGAAGCGATTCCACGACGAGATGGGTACTCGTCTCCATTTCAGCACCGCTTTTCATCCTCAGACTGACGGGCAGAGCGAGAGGACGATTCAGACTCTCGAGGACATGCTTAGGGCATGTGTTTTAGATTTTGGGGGCAGTTGGGATACATATCTTCCGTTAGCGGAATTCTCGTATAACAACAGTTATCATGCGAGCATTGATCGACCTCCTTTTGAGATGTTATATGGCAGGAAGTGCAGGACCCCGATTTGTTGGGGCGAGGTCGGTCAGCGAGTTATAGGAAGCACCGAAGTGGTGCTCAAGACGACGGAGTTGATCCAGCAGGTCCGTAGTAGGCTGCAGACTGCGCAGAGTCGGCAGAAGAGCTACGCCGACAGGAGGCATTCGGACTTGGAGTTCCAGGTGGGAGACATGGTCCTTCTGAAAGTCTCACCTTGGAAAGGTGTCATTAGGTTCCGGAAGAGGGGCAAATTGGGCCCCAGATTCATTGGTCCTTTCAGGGTTTTGGCCCGGGTGGGTCGGGTTGCTTATCGGTTAGATCTCCCTGAGGAGCTTAGTCAGATACACAACACCTTCCACGTGTCGCAGTTGAGGAAGTGTTTGGTGGATGAGACAGCAGTCATTCCCTTAGAGGACATTCAGGTTGATAGCGGCCTAAATTATATCGAGAAGCCGGTCGCGATTCTGGAACGGAAGACCAAGACCTTGAGGAACAAGGTAATTCAGCTAGTAAAGGTGCAGTGGCAGCACCGGAAGGGGTCTGAATGGACGTGGGAGGCTGAAGAGGAAATGAGAGCGCATTACCCGGAGTTATTTGCAGATCCAACTGTAGCAGACTTCGAGGACGAAGTCTGAGACAAGTGGGGGAGAATTGTAACGACCCGTTCCCGGTATGTTGATTTATTGGTAATTATAGTGAGTTTTTCAAGAGGGACTCGGCGAGTTCTAGCCTGACTCGCCGAGTAGGGTCGCGCATGAGGGCACGCGTGAGTCGGGGACTCGGCGAGTCCATATCCCTGACTCGGCGAGTCCATCTGTCTGGGTGAAACCCTAAAATCCCCGGGTTGCCCACTATTTATACCACCTTATAGCCCCCATTCTCGCCTAACGCAGTGATAGAGCCTTAAACCTCCCTTGAAGAGCTTATATGTGTTTTGGTGCCATTTTGTGAAGGTGTGAAGAAGGAGAAGAAGGAAGAAGCAAGGAGAAGTGTTGTAGTGCAAAGATCCAAGGCCAAATCAGAGCTAATTGAGGTATTTTCGGAGTTCCATGTTGTTATATGCTTTAAACTTCCATTAGAGCTCTCCTAAGAGCTAGTTGATGCTTGTTCCAAGCCTTACACTTGCATGAACGCCTTATTAAGTCGAAATAGCTATGGATCTGAATGTTGGGGTGTTGTAGAGCCCAGATCTACTGTCTTTTTGGAGTTATATTGTATGATAACCATAGATCTACCCATTTTGTGCATCTTTTAGCCTTATTTCCCTTATTCATGAGGTTGTGCACGTAAAGTTGGAAACTTTACGTGGTAAATCAGCTTATGGGACTCAGATCTATCAATTGTATGCATTGGATTCAAACAAAATCGAGTAAAAATCTGTTGCATGGCGGCAACTCGGTGAGTCGGAAGAACGACTCGACGAGTTGGGTCGCGAGTCCCGAGTTCTTCAGTTTTATCAGTGTCGAGTGGACGAGGTGAGTTAGAGAGTGGATTCAGCGAGTTGAGGGTGAAATCAGTGATGGAGGGACTCGGCGAGTTGTTCATCAACTCGGCGAGTCCAAGGCAATCTTCTTGGGATCAAGAACAACTCGTCGAGTCTGTTCATCCGACTCGGCGAGTCGGATGAAGATTGTCTGAGTTCTTGGATCAAGAGGGTACTCGTCGAGTCGATGCTAGACTCGACGAGTAGCAGTGAGTAAGAGTGAAAAGTGAAAGTGGGACTCGGCGAGTTGGGTGGCCCAACTCGGCGAGTCAGCCCAAAAGATAATTGACTTTGACCGAGGGTAAAAGAGTCATTTTACCCCAAGCGCAGTGTTTAGTATTTGATTGAGTGTGTTTATGGACTTGTAGCCGAGGAGATTCAGGAGTAGCCGCCGTTAGCTTTCCGAGCCACACACTCAGCAGCCAGCTTACGAGGTGAATTTCCTTCCAGTAGGAACGGGTCTAAGGCCACAATGCCGGCCAGTTCAGTTAGCAGTAGTTTCCGGATTTAGGTCCGATGCAGTAGCTAGTATGTTCGATGCCTTCGTGGCACGAACAGGATTTGTGTGCTATGTTTCATGTGTTAAGTATTATGTGTTCCGGGCCACGGCCCGACGTAGCATGTCGTATATGTGTTATGCTAGTTGATGTATTATGCTATGCCATGTTCAGTCAGTCAGTTCCGGACTTCGGTCCGATGCAGTTAGTTCCGGACTTCGGCTCGATGCAGGGGACAAGGTCCCAGTCAGTTCCGGACATCGGTCCGATGCAGTTAGTTCCGGACTTCGGTCCGATGCAGGGGACAAGGTCCCAGTCAGTTCTGGACTTCGGTCCGATGCAGTCAGTTCCGGACTTCGGTCCGATGCAGTCAGTTCCGGACTTCGGTCCGATGCAGGGGACAAGGTCCCAATCAGTTCCGGACTTCGGTCCGATGCAATTTCCGGGCTTCGGCCCGATGCAGTGGGCAAGGCCCAATACGTGTTTATATGTTATTGTATGGTATGTGGTAGTTTGGGGGAGCTCACTAAGCTTCGTGCTTACAGTTTCAGTTTTGGTTTCAGGTACTTCCGCAAGCAAAGGGAAGAGCTCGGGGTGACGGCATCGCACACACCACAGCTTTAGCTTTTAGCCTGGGATTGATTTAGTTTGTTTTGATTTGCCGTAGTATGATACAGTTTCCGCACAGTGTTTTCTATTATGTTGGAATACATCACGTATGGTTTTATTATATGACACTCTGATTATGGTTTTGATTATATCGAAAAACGAAATTTTTGGGTTGTTTCATGAGTCTAACCTCCGACTCACTGAGTCCACCCTACTACTCACTGGCCTCCACTCGGAATCACTCAAAGGGTAAAGATCGGGGACCCGCGACCTGACTCGCCGAGTCCAAAGAACGACTTGTCGAGTCAGATGCATGCAGATTCTAAAAACTTGATTTTGCTCAAAACCACCGCATACAATTTATAGATCTGAGTTTCTAAGGCTGATTCACCACATAAAGTTTCCAACTTTACGTGTACATACGCATGAAAAGGGATATAAAGGCTAAAGAGGTACTTAGAAGAGTAGATCTAGGGCTATCATGCAAAATGGCTCTATAAAGGAGATAGATCTACGATTTTGGAACTGAAACATGGCTAGATCCGAAGGCTAATCAATCTAATGTGATCTCTCTACTAAGAACAAGCTAAGAAATGGCTAAAAGAGGCTAAATATGCTTGTTAAAGAGAAATCAATCATAGAAACAGAAGGAATTCGGTTAATACCTCAATAAACTCTAAAATGGGTGCAAGACCTTGGATCTTCTTCTTCTCCTTTGGATCTAGCCTCCTTCTTCTCTTCAAAACTTCAAGATTCACACAAGAAATGCTCAATAACTCAAATAAATGATTAGGGTTTTCTAAATGGTGCTCTGAGGGTGAGGGGACGCGTTTGGGGCTCATAAGGTGGTTTAAATAGGGTGCAAACCCGGGGATTTAGGGTTTCTACAAGGTAGGTAGACTCGCCGAGTCCCGAATATGGACTCGCCGAGTCACCGACTAACATGTGCTCGAAATCTCGTCCCTACTCGGTGATTCGGGCCATAGACTCGTCGAGTGCCTCTCAAAAACTTCTAAATAAATGCCACAAAAGCAACATACCAGAAATGGGGCGTTACAATTCTCCCCCACTTGACTTAGACTTCGTCCTCGAAGTCTGCTACGGCTGAATCTTCAAATAGCTCCGGGTAGTGCTCTCTCATTTCCTCCTCAGCCTCCCACGTCCACTCAGACCCCTTCCGGTGCTGCCACTGCACCTTCACTAACTGAATTGCCTTGTTCCTCAAGGTCTTTGCCTTCCGGTCCAGAATCGCGACCGGCCTCTCAATATAATTCAGGCTGCTATCAACCTGAATATCTTCTAGGGGAACAGTTGCTGACTCATCCACCAAACACTTCCTCAACTGAGACACATGGAAAGTGTTGTGGATCTGGTTAAGCTCTGCTGGAAGATCCAACCGATAAGCAACCCGACCCACTCGGGCCAAAACCCTGAGAGGACCAATGAACCTGGGGCCCAGCTTGCCCTTCTTCTGAAACCTGATGACACCCTTCCAGGGTGAGACCTTCAGAAGAACCATATCACCCACCCGGAACTCCAAGTATGAACGCCTCGTGTCGGCGTAGCTCTTCTGCCGACTCTGCGCAGTCTGTAGTCTACTACGGACCTGCTGAATCAACTCGGTCATCTTGAGCACCACCTCTGTGCTCCCAACGACCCGTTGACTGACCCCGCCCCAACAAATAGGGGTCCTACACTTCCTCCCATAAAGCATCTCAAAGGGAGGTCGATCAATGGTCGCATGATAACTGTTGTTATACGAAAATTCCGCTAACGGAAGATACGTATCTCAACTGCCACCGAAGTCTAGAACACATGCCCTGAGCATGTCCTCGAGAGTCTGAATCGTCCTCTCGCTCTGCCCATCCGTCTGAGGGTGGAAAGCGGTGCTGAAATGGAGACGAGTACCCATCTCGTCGTGAAACCGCTTCCAGAATCTGGATGTAAAACGGACGTCTCGGTCGGACACCACCGATACCGACACTCCATTACGTGCCACGATCTCACGCACATAGATATCAGCTAACTTTTCTACCGATATACTCTCCTGGATCGGGATAAAATAAGCACTCTTCGTTAATCGATCCACTACAACCCATATCGAATCTAACCCTCGTGCGGTCCTGGGAAGCATGGTGATAAAATCCATGGTGATGTCCTCCCATTTCCACACGGGAATGTCTAACGGTTGCATCTTGCCGTGAGGCTTCTGGTGCTTCGCCTTGACCTTCCTGCAGGCAGGCATCTCTCAACATACCAAGCGACATCCCGCTTCATGCAGGGCCACCAATAATCGGGTCGAAGATCTCTATACATCTTCATCTCCCCTGGGTGGATAGAAAATCGAGACTTATGAGCATCGTCCATCAACACCTGCCATACCCCACCCCAGTACGGTACCCACACTCTCCCATGAAGCGTCAGCAATCCCCGACTGCCATAATCAAACGAAGCTACTTGGCCCACTATGCTCTCACACTTCTGCCTCTCCTCCTTAAGGCCTTCAACCTGAGCCTCCCTGATTCATTCCAACAATGGAGTAATCACTGTCATCCTCAAACACAAATCTCTGATAGGGGCTGCCGACACCTTGCGGCTTAGGGCGTCGGCCACCACGTCGGCCTTCCCTGGATGGTAATGGATTTCACAATCATAATCCTTTAGCACATCCAACCACCTCCTCTGCCTCATGTTCAGACTCGGCTGGTCCATAAGGTACCTCAAACTCTTGTGATTTGTGTAGATAGTACAACGGACCCCATAAACATAATGTATCCAAATATTGAGGGTAAACACAACCGCCCCCAGCTCTAAATCATGGGTAGGATAGTTAGCCTCATGAGGCTTCAACTGCCTCGAGGCGTAAGCTATCACATGGCCTCGCTGCATCAACACTGCTCCCATACCTGTGATTGAGGCATCACAGTAGACTACAAAGTCCTCTACTCCCTCTGGCAAGGTAAGGATCGGAGCCTCGCACAATCTCTGTCTGAGGGTCTCGAACGCTGCCTGCTGCTCAGGCCCCCAACGAAATACCACCGACTTCTTGGTCAGTCGGGTGAGCGGCACCGCTATCTTGGAGAAATCCTGAATGAACCTCCGGTAATATCCTGCCAACCCTAGGAAGCTCCGAATCTCAGATGGAAACTTCGGGACCTCCCACTGCATCACGGCCTCTATCTTGGCCGGATCCACCAAAATACCCTTCTGGTTGACGAGGTGACCAAGGAACTGCACCTCGCGCAACCAGAACTCACACTTGGAGAACTTGCGAAAAGTCTCTCCCTCCTCAAAACTTCTAGCACCTCCCTCAGGTGCTCCTCGTGCTGCTCCTGTGTCTTGGAATACACCAAGATATCATCTATGAATACTATCACTAACCGATCCAGCATCGGTCTACACACGCGATTCATGAGATCCATGAATGCGGCTAGAGCATTGGTGAGCCCAAATGGCATCACCACAAACTCATAATGACCATACCTGATCCTGAAAGCAGTCTTCTGCACATCCTCATCCCTAACCCGCATCTGATGTTATCCGTAGCGTAGATCGAACTTGGAGAACCAAGACGCTCCCTGAAGCTGGTCAAACAAATCATCTATCCTTGGAAGTGGGTAACAGTTCTTCACCGTTACTATATTCAACTCCTGGTAATCTATACACATATGGTTCAACCCATCCTTCTTCCTCACAAACAGGATCGGCGCTCCCCAAGGCGAACTACTAGGCCGAATGAAACCCTTGTCTAGCAGCTCCTACAGCTGCGTAGACAACTCCTGCATCTCAGGGGGAGCTAGACGGTACGGTGCCCTGGCTATCGGAGCCGCACCAGGAATCAGGTCGATCCTAAACTCAACCTGCCTCTCAGGAGGTATTCCCGGTAAATCCTCGGGAAATACATCTGGGAAGTCTCGCACTACCGGAACATTATCAACTATCGTCTTGCCCTTCTCCCGGGCATCCAAGACATATGCTACATAACCAGCACAACCCTACTGAAGATAGCGCCTCGCTCTCGCGGAGGAACAAAAGGTTGGTCCGCGCTGTGGCCTCTCGCCCTGAATCACTAACTCTCCCCCACTGGGAGTGCGAACCCTCACTAGCTGCAGCTCACAATCAATCACCACCCCATTGGGACTCAGCCAATCCATGCCTACTATAACCTTATTCCCTCGCAGGGGAATAGGAACCAGATCCACCGAAAACTGCTCGTCGAACAACTAAAGAGAACAGCCTCTATGCACTCTAGCGACCCTCATGGTCCTATCATCTGCTATCTCAACCTCTAGTGGACAATCCAGCTCTCCTGGAGCCCTACTAAACCTCTTGCTAAGCGCAAGCGATACAAATGATCGGGTAGCCCGCGAATCAAACAATACCATAGCAGAAATGTCGTTCACAGAGAACGACCCTATATCAAACATATAATCATAAGTAATAATCAATCAATCAATAATAATATAGAGATGAAGGGAAGATGCATACCTACCACCACATCAGGAGTCGCTCGCGCCTCCTCTGCTGTCATCTGAAAAGCCCTACTCTTCGCCACTGGCGCCTCGGCTTGGCCCTGCCGGCCATCTGTAATCCTCAAAGTAGCAGGGGTAGGTGCAGCCACCTTCCCTACTGCAGCTAAACTCGAGCACTGGGACTTTTTATGTCCCCTCTGATTGCACTGAAAGCAAATCAGATCTGATTCTGCAATGGCAGTAGCAGGGGTCATACAATCCCTGCTCAAATGCCCAATCCGACCGCACTTGAAGCAGCCGGAACTCCCTGCTTTGCACACCCCATCGTGCATCCTCCCACACTTGCCACATCGACCGTGGCTCGGCTGAATTCTGGATCTGTGATCTGAAACCTTGGGCTTTTTGCCCGAGCCTCCTGTACCCGAAACCGCCTCCGGTTTCCTCTTCTTCTCCATCTCGAGATCAATCTCCCTCTCTCGAGCCCTAGCAATCATGTCATCCAGCGTTTTACAGCTAGACCAGCTCACAAACTGGCGGATATCGCTCCGCAACATCTCATGATAACGGGCCTTCTTCATCTCCTCATCGGCTGCATACTGAGGAACAAAAAGAGACCTCTCCCTGAACTTGGCGGTGATCTCTGCCATGGTCTCTGTAGTCTGAGTGAGGTCCTAAAACTCTCTAGCTAACTGCTGCACCTCAATAACCGGTGTAAACTCCGCCCTGAACCTGGTAGAGAAATCAGACCAGGTCATGGCATCTAACGCTGCATCATCTGCAATGGTATGTCCGACCTCTTCCCACCAATCCCATGCCCTGTCCTTCAGAAGACAGGATACCAATCTAACCTTGTCCCCCTCGGGACACCTGCTCGTGCGGAAAGCGTTGGCCACATCCGCCAACCATCTAGTACTCGTTATGGGGTCTCGCGCCCCATGGTAATCTAGAGCTCCACATGCCCTGAACTCCCTGAACGTAAGTGTGCGCGACCCCATCATGGCCGCCACCTCGGCACGGAAATTGCCCAACCTCTCATCCATCAGCTCTAGGATACCCTCCTTGATCGAACTGAAGATCATAGGATTCTGCTCTAAAATGATACGAGTAATCTCCGAAGAAAGAAACTATCACACCCCCAAACCAGAACGACGGAAACGTTCGGGGGCGGAGGACGTCATATTTAGTATCATAACATCTCATAGAAAGGAGAGTACACACCACCATATATATAAAAGTTTTCCAAGTGTCTACATAATTGTATTCGTTACATGTTCAAAAGATAAATACATAGACATCTTTCAAAAGAAGTAATTAACGTCAGCGCGTTAATCCCCAAAAGTTTATTTCCAAACCTGCTTAGCGGTTCCCTGAGAATACAAGTCATTTCAAAGAAAAAGTGTCAACAATTAAGTTGGTGAGTTCATACGCGGTTTTGAGAAATTGTATGCCATTCCAAAGTTCATGCGTTTTCCAAGAAAATCCCTTATTTTCTTATAAAAGTATAAAATGCATGAGAATATTTGTATTTTAAAATGTAGATAGTTAAATCAAGAAAATACCTTATTTTCCTATTAGTTGATTGTTTTGTATATAAGAAAATCCCTTATTTTCCTAAAGTAACAAGCAGTCTAATGTCCAAGACCGAAAACCGGAAGTTACTGACATGCTTTAAATGATTGGGGCATAGTTTCATATAGTAAAACTATAAGAAGATCGCAGTTGTTAGATGAAGAATAGTTTTAATAGCTACTTGTTCATAAATCAGAAGTACTATAATAATTGTATATCCGATGAGTTTTATAACCATACTAAACATAATATGCCTGTAGCGATGTTCTTCAGGCGTCGTAGCGTTATGACAAACTGTCACCCCAAAAAACAGACTGCAGCTAACAGTCAGGGTGCGGGATCATGACTTCCCTTATAGATCTATACACATTTGACACGTTCTCCCTACGGGAGACTCTGGTTATAGACAGGACTTGAAGTGGTACCTTTTAGCAAAAAGGTAGTATTTGAAGATGTAAACATCTCATGGATTCTCAACTAAGTCTGTATTAAAGTAGTAGTTCCGTATGCAACATTTATTCTTTTTCACAATGTTTAACCAAGCATAAGTCATAAGTTATTTGAATGCATAAAATGGTTTAACAATGATAGTTACCTCGGATACTATGTACTTTGTATAAATCTAGTGCATGCAAAGTATAACAAGAGTTTTCATATAGTAGTTATGAATCTCATATGATTCATTTGATAAAAATGAGCAAAGTGTAACTTTATGTAACACACGATAATAACTGTGTGTTTACTTGTATTCTCCCCCGAAATGTATTAAAAGCACATTATAAAGTATTTGAAAGTGTATGAAAGGGGGTATGAACACACTTGATTGAAGTGGTTGATTTGAAGTAGTCGAGAGAAGAATCGAGCAGAACTTCGACACGAAGAGTTGAAAACGAGGAAAAATCTTGGGATTCTCGGGAATCTCGGGAATTTTGGGAACACAAAGCCTTCCTTCGGGACTTGAAGGTGAAAACCGTGGCTTCGGGAGGGCTTCGGGAGCTTAAACGTAGAGTTTCAGCACGAGAGATGGAAGAATGGAGCACCTACACCTGGCACCCCAAGAGTTCTATTTATAGGGGCATTTCTGCTGTGCCACGTCGTGGCTCAGGTTGGCCACATCGTGGGGAGCAAGCCTCATCCTCTTCCGTTGATTGGACACTCTCAGTCACTTGCTGGGTCACGGCCAAGCTGTGCCACGTCGTGGGGGCCTGACAGCCTCGGATTTTGGACCCCGAACTTGTAAAATCCGTAACATTCGCATACGAGCTCCGTTTTCGACGTTCTTTATATGCACGCATAGCTGAAAATGTTATCTACAACTCTTGTGTAGACTTCATCGGAAAATTTTGAATTTGTTTTTAATTATTTATTTTTAACGGGCCGGGACACGAAAAGTCGGTTAAAAATCCATAACTTCTTCATCCGGTGTCCGTTTTCGTCAGATTTTTCACCGTTGCGCTACTAATGTTGAGACCTTACATTCTAATTTAGGTTGTTTTGGTCAAAAGTATCTCGAGCTCTATTTCGAGTTTTTAGCTGTCTACTGCTATACCCGAATCTTGGAAAAATCCTAACTTCCTCATACGAAGTCAGATTTGGACGTTCTTTTTATGTACGCTCACGGTTTGAGGTTATCTATAACTTTCATTTAGATACATAAGGCTAAAACTATTGTATTGAAACTTCGTGTTTTTCGTTTAATCGGTGTTGCCGGTTTTGTTGGAAATCTTAGAATGGTCATAACTTCTTCGTTATAACTCGGTTTTTCGTGTTCTTAGTATTTCTATAAACCTTGACACATTATCTAGCATAATAGACATCCCTATAGAGACTTTTACACATTTCATTTTTGAAGTTAATTTCATTTATTTCAAAAGTAGCTACAATACTTGACTTTTTAGGTCATTACATAGAGTTGAAATATCGGGTTGTCACATCATCCCCCCGTTAGAGGAAATTTTGTCCCAAAATTTAATGTAAGAAAACACTTGTGGATTAGGGAAATAGATGTGGGTACTTGTGTTTCATCTGATCTTCGCGTTCCCAGGTGTATTCAGGTCCTCGCTTTGCATTCCAGCGGACCTTCACGATGGGGATGCGACTTTGTTTCGTTCTTTTAATTTCCCTATCCATGATTTCAATTGGTTCTTCTATAAAGTGGAGACTCTCGTTGATTTCGATCTCGTCTAAAGGGATGACGACGGTCTCATCGGACAAACATTTCTTCAAGTTTGATACATGAAAGGTAGGGTGTATGTTATTTAGTTCTTGCGGTAGACGAAGTTTGTAGGCTACCGGGCCGATCCTTGCGAGGATCTCGAATGGTCCGATATACCTTGGGTTTAGTTTCCCACGCTTTCCAAAACGTATTAATCCTTTCCAGGGCGAGACCTTTAATAGTACTCAGTCCCCGACTTGAAAGTCCAAGGGCTTCCGTCTTTTATCCACATAACTCTTTTGTCTGTCTCTTAAAGCCTTTAGTCGTTCCCGAATTTATACAATCTTCTCGGTTGTCTCTCTTATGATTTCTGGGCCAGTGAGAGTGTTGTTGGGTGCTTGTCCCTTGGCTAGTTGTGTGTCACCTACTTCAATCCAGCACAGTGGTGATCTGCACTTCCGGCCGTAGAGAGCTTCGAATGGTGCAACCTTAATGCTGGAGTGATAGTTATTGTTGTATGAAAATTCACTTAGCGGTAAATGGGTATCCCATACTTTACCAAAATCGATTACACAAGCTCTTAGCATATCTTCCAGGGTTTATATGGTCCTCTCACTTTGACCGTCGGTTTGTGGATGGTAAGCTGTACTCATGTTGAGCCTCGTTCCTAGGGATTTTTGTAACGATTGCCAGAATCGCAAGGTGAACCTACTATCTCTGTCAGAGATAATGGATATTGGTACACCGTACAGTCGTACAATCTATCGGATGTAAGTTCGAGTTAGCTTCTCCATCTTATCGGTTTCCTTAATGGGTAGGAAGTGTGCGGATTTTGTTAATCTATCGACAATTACCCAGATGGTGTCATGTCCACCTGTTGTCTTGGGTAATTTGGTTATGAAATCCATGGTTATCTGTTCCCACTTCCACTCGGGTATTTCAGGTTGTGGTAGTAATCCTGATGGTTTCTGGTATTCTACCTTGACTTTGGCGCAAGTCAGACACTTGCCCACATAGGTAGCTATCTCTGCTTTCATGTTCGGCCAACAATACAGTTTCTTGAGGTCCAGATACATCTTGTCTGAACCTGGATGCACAGAGTATCGAGTCTTATGCGCCTCGTTCATGACCACGTCTCTGAATCCACCAAACTTCGGTGTCCAGATTCGATCCATGAAGTAACGAACTCCGTCACCCTTGACTTCAAGATTCTTGTCCATTCCCCTTAGGGCTTCACCTGCCACATTCTCTATTTTCAAGGCCTCCTTCTGAGCTTCCTTGATTTGTGTGGACAGATGGGAATGGATCGTCATGGTTAAGGCTTTCACTCGGCGATCCGAGTATTCTTTTCGACTAAGGGCATCAGCTACTACATTTGCTTTTCCCGGTGATAGCGAATCTCGCATTCGTAGTCGCTAAGTAGTTCAACCCATCGCCTCTGTCTCATGTTGAGTTCTTTTTGGTTGAGTAGGTGTTAAAGGCTCTTGTGGTCTGTAAAGATGGTGCACTTGGTACCGTATAGGTAGTGCCTCCAGATTTTCAGAGCGAAGACCACCGCTCCAAGCTCTAAGTCATGAGTGGTGTAGTTGACTTCATGTGTTTTCAGTTGTCGTGAGGCGTACGCAATAACCTTTCCTCTCCGCATTAGCACACAACCCAACCCTTGTTTCGAAGCATCACAATACACCACAAAATCTTCGATCCCCTCTGGAAGAGAAAGAATGGGCGCACTGCAAAGGGCCTGTTTCAGAGTCTGAAAGGCAACATGTTGCTTTTCTCCCCAGCTGTAGGTCACATCTTTCTGAGTTAGGGAGGTACAAGGTTTTGTGATGCTGTAGAAGTTCTGAATGAACCTTCGATAATAACCAGCAAGGCCTAGAAATTGGCGAATCTATGTTGGTGTAGTTGGTGCAGACCAATTTTTGATAGCCTTGATTTTAGATGGGTCCACGTGGAATCCTTCCTTGCTGACCACGTGACCGAGGAAGACCACCTTTCTAATCCAAAACTCGCATTTTGAGAACTTCGCATAAAGTCTCTTAGCTCGTAATGTCTCTAAGACTTGTCTCAGATATTTGCTATGCTCTTCTTTACTCTTTGAATAAATGAGTATGTCGTCTATGAATACTATCACAAATTTATCCAAGAATGGACGACATACCCGATTCATTAGATCCATGAATACGGCCGGGGCATTGGTTAGTTCGAACGGCATCACTACGAACTCATAATGCCCGTATCTTGTTCGGAAGGCCGTCTTGGGAACATCACTCTCCAAGACACGCAGCTGGTGATATCCCAATCCCAGATCGATCTTGGAGAAGTAGTTGGCCCCTTGGAGTTGGTCGAATAAGTCGTCGATTCGGGGTAGGGGATATCGATTCTTGATGGTAAGTTTGTTGAGTTCTCGGTAGTCGATGCACATCTTGAATGATCCATCCTTCTTTTTCACGAATAACACGGGTGCTCCCCAAGGCGAGAAGCTCGGCCTGATGAATCCTTTGCCGAGTAGCTCATTCAGTTGGCTGGATAGCTCCTGCATCTCTGCTGGGGCTAATCGATAGGGTGCTTTGGCTACTGGGGTAGCTCCGGGAATCAGATCGATTCTGAACTCGACTTGTCTCGCGGGTGGTATTCCTGGAAGATCCTCGGGAAAAACATCGGGAAAATCGCATATGTCAGGCACATTCTTGACGTCCTGGACTTCACGTTTCACATCCACGACATGTGCCAAAAACGCATGACATTCCTTGCGTAGGCACTTTTGAGCTTGGATACTTGAGATGATACGAAGATTGGTACTGGGTTTGTCGCCCAAGATAATGAAAGTTTCGCCGGTTGGCAGATTAAGGCGAACGGCCTTATCGTAACATAAAATGTCCGCATGATGAGAAATCAACCAATCCATGCCTATGATGACATCGAAACTCTTAATCGAGACTGGCATGAGGTTGATTGGAAAGGAATTATCGTTTAGAGTTAGGGTACAGTCTAAGTATATCTCCTTAGTGCCTTCTGTTTTACCGTTGGCCATTTCTACTATAAACGGTTCACTTAATGATTGTGGTGTTGGTTTTAGCAGGCCTTTAAAATCATGATTCACAAAACTTCTCTCCGCTCCACTATCAAACAAAATGCATGCATACGAGTTATCGAGAAGAAACGCACCCGTAACAATAGTGGGGTCCGCAACGGCTTCATCTTGTCCCATTGCGAACACTCGGCCTTTTCCGCCGGTATTCCTGTTGTTTGTCTTCGGGCAGTCCCTGCGATAGTGTCCCATGGCTCCACACTCAAAGTAGGCTCGGCTTACTCCGGTATTAGCAGTGGGGGCGGCTTGTTGGGTTGGCTCCTTACAGAAGCGGGCCGTATGCCCCTTCTTATTGCACCTAGTGCATTGGAGGTCACGACAGAGACCGTGGTGGTGGAAGTTGCATTGGTTACATTTCGAAAGTTTCCCATTGTATGAACTTGTGGGAGCAGTGATGGTAGATACAGTAATAGCGTGGGTCGCTACCACTTGTTGTTTCTTGGGGTTCTCCTGTATGGTTTGCCCCCTTCTTTTGTTCCAAGGCCTTCCCTGGCCCTGTACCTCCTTAGATGGATTGGCGGTAGCTGCAATGGTACCTTGTTTTACCCCGTGGTCGATGAGTCATTGAGCCAGGTGTTTGGCGCTGTTGAAAGTGATAGGGTTGGAAGCTAGGACATGACCTTGAATCTACGGTGACAGCCCCAAATGTACCTTTCAACCTTTTTCGATTCTGGGTTGACAATGGTAGGGCACAATGCAGCGAGGTCGTTGAAACTAGTTGTGTAGGCGACTAGATCAGACCCAGTCATCTTCAGATTCCAAAGCTCTTGCTCATGTTTATGTATCTCGCCCCTTGGGCAGTATGCTTCCAGTAGTAGTGCCTTCAGGTCCTCCCAACTCATGGCGTTGGCGACAGTGAGAGTCACAGAATTGACATGGCTTTTCCACCAGGTGAGGGCTCGGTCAATGAAGGTGCAAGCAACAAACTTGACTTTGCTTGCTTCTTGGCATGAGCAGATCTCGAAGACCGTTTCGGTATTTTCGAACCATTGCATTAGTGCAATGAATCCCCCAATTCCATTAAAAGTTTTTGGCTTAACGTTAGAGAACTCCTTGTAAGTACATTCTCTTACTTAACCACGACCAGTGCCATGATTGGAATGATTCGTGCTGCTTCCTGCCCCTCCATTTCCGTTGGAGTTTATTTGCGAGAGGGCTGCAGTTACTGCTTCTGTGATAGCAGCCTGGACCATGGCTGGATCATAAGTTGGTGGTGGAGGTGGTGGTGGTGCCGTGCCCTGTCTGGGCCTTCGGTTTGGACGAGGAGGCATCGCGCTGCCAAAAGAAAATGAAAGATTTATAAGTTTTGGTAGTTCAGAGTTGAATGATAATGATTTAACTCTCCTTAATAGTTTAAGAATTTGGTTTGACCTACACAGGTTTTTGAGTTCGATTTACAAATGGAGTTTGAATAGATAAACTCATGAATTGAATGAACTGCACATAATTAGCACACGAAAGAGATATGCCTTATATATATATATATATATATATATATATATATATATATATATATATATATATATATATATATATATATTAAACATATGGTTGTGTTACATCCGAGTTTAGACAAAAAATTTGACCTTTCTAAGGGTCTCCGATTACTGAAAGTTTAAAGAAAATAATACTTTAGCCGAAGTCCTAACTTATAACAAAATTTGAAAGTCGGGCAAGTACTACTTGCGGTGCGGGTTGCGTTTGGAGCTTGACTCTGTGTCTGACTGTTTTGACTCCATGAGGCGCCTATCAAACGCGGCTTGTTGTTCCCTCATTTGCATTATTGCTGCGATCGTGGCATTCAGTTCTTCTTGGAGGGAATTAGTGCGGTCTAGGCCATACCCTTGCAACTTGTCCAAACTGCAGATGTCGGAAGTGTGCACTTGCACTTCCACATTGACCTCGCGGATCCGGTTCGCTTGAACTCCGAATTGATAGCACTGGTTGGCTAATTTGCCAATCATGACTGGGAGTGCTCGGTCCGCTGAACCCCCGCCTCTGACATCGTAGAAGTCTCGGCACATGCCGTAGGGAGGGCGTAAGCTTTGTTGTTGGCTCCAATGGTGAAGGTGACTCCGCCACACGGGAGTTGGTCCTTGGAAGTTCCTCACATAGACGGGAGGTTGTGGGGCCGGTGGATTGATTACCTCTGGCTCTGAATTTGTACCAAAATCCTCTCCTTCATCCAACTTTATAGGTTCCTTGTCTTCTTCGGGATCTTCTTCGATCCATCCTCCATTACCTTGGTTGGGGTAGTAGGGGTCACCGGGGTGATGAAATCCAGCCATTGAGTCTATACGAGAATAGGGTTAAGAATTGACTATAAGCTAAAGCATATGAAATTTACCCTTAAGTTTAATGGTTGTAGATACTCAAATACTCCCTTAGTATTCTTTAGCGATATGCTTTTGGTAAGTTTTAAATTTGTTGTCCAATACAGATACTCCTTGGCATACGTTAGTCGGCTCTTGGACAAATATAGTTGATCATGCTATATTCTTCCCAGTTCCGATTACATGTCCCAAGGCGCACCTACACTGCACAACTTATTTTTAATACTTCTATAATGATCTATTTATGAAACTATTATTAGTATGAAATGAATGTACGCCTACTTTATAGGAACTAAATAAATTTAATTTCAAAAGTATGACTCTTACTCAGAGTGTTTTTGCCCAGTTGTTTTTATAGTTGTATACCAAAAATGGTTTTGATATACTTAATTCCCTATAAACAATGCTCTGATACCAATCTGTCACACCCCCAAACCAGAACGGCGGAAACGTTCGGGGGCGAAGGACATCATATCTAGTATCATAACAGTTCATAGAAAGGAAAGTACACACCACCATATATATAAAAGTTTTCAAAATGTCTACATAATTGTATTCGTTACATGTTCAAAAGATAAATACATAGACATCTTTCAAAAGAAGTAATTAACGTAAGCGTTAATCCCTAAAAGTTGATTTCCAAACCTGCTTAGCGGTTCCCTGAGAATACAAGTTATTTCAAAGAAAAAGTGTCAACAATTAAGTTGGTGAGTTCATAAGCGGTTTTGAGAAATTGTATGCCATTCCAAAGTTCGTGCGTTTTCCAAGAAAATCCCTTATTTTCTTATAAAAGTATGAAATGCATGAGAATATTTGTATTGTAAAATGTAGATAGTTAAATCAAGAAAATCCCTTATTTTCCTATTAGTTGATTGTTTTGTATACAGGAAAATCCCTTATTTTCCTAAAGTAACAAGCAGTCTAATGTCCAAGACCAAAAACCGGAAGTAACTGACATGCTTTAAATGATTGGGGCATAGTTTCATATAGTAAAACTATAAGAAGATCACAGTTGTTAGATGAAGAATAGTTTTAATAGCTACTCGTTCATAAATCAGAAGTACTATAATAATTGTATATCCGATGAGTTTTATAACCATACTAAACATAATATGCCTGTAGCGATGTTCTTCAGGCGTCGTAGCGTTATGACAAACTGTCACCCCAAAGGACGGACTGTAGCTAACAGTCAGGGCACGGGATCATGACTTCCCGTATAGATCTATACACATTTGACACGTTCTCCCTACGGGAGACTCTGGTTATAGACATGACTTGAAGTGGTACCTTTTAGCAAAAAGGTAGTATTTGAAGATGTAAACATCTCATGGATTCTCAACTAAGTCTGTATTAAAGTAGTAGTTTTGTATGCAACATTTATTCTTTTTCACAATGTTTAACCAAGCATAAGTCATAAGTTATTTTAATGCATAAAATGGTTTAACAATGATAGTTACCTCGGATACTATGTACTTTGTATAAATCTAGTGCATGCAAAGTATAACAGGAGTTTTCATATAGTAGTTATGAATCACATATGATTCATTTGATAAAAATGAGCAAAGTGTAACTTTATGTAACACACGATAATAACCGTGTGTTTACTTGTATTCTCCCCTGAAATGTATTAAAAGCACATTATAAAGTATTTGAAAGTGTGTGAAAGGGGGTATGAACTCACTTGATTGAAGTGGTTGATTTGAAGTATTCGAGAGAAGAATCGAGCAGAACTTCGACAGGAGGAGTTGAAAAAAGGGAAAAATCTCGGGATTCTCGGGAATCTCGGGAACACAAAACTTTCCTTCGGGAGGGCTTCGGGAGGGCTTCGGGAGCTTAACCGTAGAGTTTCAGCACGAGAGATGGAAGAATGGATCACCTAAACCCGGCACCCCAAGAGTTCTATTTATAGGGGCATTTATGTTGTGCCACGTCGTGGCTAAGGTTGGCCACGTCGTGGGGAGCAAGCCTCATCCTCTTACGTTGATTGGACGGTCTCAGTCACTTGCCGGGTCGCGGCCAAGCTGTGCCACGTTGTGGGGGCCTGACAGCCTCGGATTTTGGACCTCGAACTTGTAAAATCTGTAACTTTCGCATACGAGCTCCATTTTCGACGTTCTTTATATGCACGCGTAGCTGAAAATGTTATCTACAACTCTCATTTAGACTTCATCGGCAAATTTTGAATTTATTTTTAATTATTTATTTTTAACGGGCCGGGACACGAAAAGTCCGTTAAAAATCCATAACTTCTTCATCCGGTGTCTGTTTTCGTCAGATTTTTCGCTGTTGCGCTACTAATGTTGAGATCTTAGATTCTCATTTAGTTTGTTTTGGTCAAAAGTATCTCGAGCTCTATTTCGAGTTTTTAGTTGTCTACTGCTATACCCGAATCTTGGAAAAATCATAACTTCCTCATACGAAGTCAGATTTGGACGTTCATTTGATGTACGCTCACGATTTGAGGTTATCTATAACTTTCATTTAGATACTTAAGGCTAAAACTATTGTATTGAAACTTCTCGTTTTTCGTTTAATCGGTGTTGCCGGTTTTGTCGGAAATCTTAGAATGGTCATAACTTCTTCGTTATAACTCGGTTTTTCGTGTTCTGAGTATTTTTATAAACCTTGACACATTATCTAGCATAATAGACATCCCTATAGAGAGTTTTACACATTTAATTTTTGAAGTTAATTTCATTTATTTCAAAAGTAGCTACAATACTTGACTTTTTAGGTCATTACATAGAGTTGAAATATCGGGTTGTCACAGAAACTCTCTAGTCTGCTCATCCATGCGCTCGTCCCCCGAGCCTGATCCTGATCCCTCCCCGGCACCTCCACTGCCGGCTGCTGGCCTCGAAAGCAAAACCACCATTCTGAAACACATCATAGCAACATCAGAAAACTGAAACATCTCAAGGGATCATTGATACTACTACTAGCTTCCTGGTCTTGTCTCGGCCTTCCTTGATTCGAGTACAGATCCTCTGCTTTCAGTAGTACGGGCCCATACTACCTTCCACATCTATCCGTACTTTCCTCAAGAACTGCCTTGACTCCACCAAGTCACTTCTACTACTACTGATCTCGGCTACTCTCATCACCAAGAGTCCTACAAATCACGAAGCAAGCAGCATTCGGACACCGAAAACTACTCAAGCAAATCTATTCTCATAACGAGAAACTGTACTAGCATACAATGCTAAGCTCGCGTTACCAGGCATAACCTAAACAGACTATCCTACTGCTGTCTACTCAATATTAGCATGCAATTTCATAAAGCTGGAATACATCTAACAGGCACATAAGGCATCTTCCTAGATCCTTAGTCCTATACTAGCATGCTGTTCTACTGAAACTGAAACAATTTATCATCATAAATAAACTTATATGGGTAGCTTGGGAGTACTTACTTGAGCTCGTCTGATCGCATGCACCACACCCTTATCTTGTTAAAAAAAATTCTTTTCTTTATAAGTGCTTTTCAAGATTTCATTCGAAAACATTTTTCCTTTTTGAAAATCTTTTTATCTTTCCCTTAGTTTGAGTTCAGATACGCCCGAAGGTGTATCCGAATCCCTCAAACCAAGGCTCTGATACCAACTTGGAACGACCCTAAAATTTCAATTTTTATAACAGAAACCATGAAACTGAGTATCACATAATAAAACCATATGTTGCGTGTTTCAAAAAAACATAATAAAATACTGTGAGAAAAACTGTATCACAACTATATCCAAACATAACAAGAAACTGAATCAACTCCCAGGACAAAAACTAAAGTTGTGGTGTGTGCGATGCCATCATCCCGAGCTCCTCCCTTTGCTGGCGGAAGTACCTGAAACCAAAACTGAAACTATAAGCACGAAGCTTAGTGAGCTCCCCCAGACTACCACATACCAAACAATACATACATAACACATACTGGGCCTTGCCCACTTGCTGGGACCTCGTCCCCTGCATCGGACCGGAGTCCGGACTAACTGACTGGGACCCCGTCCCCTACATCGAACCGGAGTCCAAAACTGACTGGGACCCCGTCCCCTACATCAGACCGAAGTCTGAAACTGTCTGGGACCCCATCCCCTACATCGGACCGAAGTCCGAAACTGACTGAACACAGCATAGCATAACATATCAACTAGCATAAACACATAAATCCTGTCTGAGCCACGTAGGTATCAAACATACTAACTACTACATTGGACCGAAGTCCAGAAACTACTGCTAACTGAACGGGCCGGCATTGCGGCCTTAGACCCGTTCCTACTGGAAGGAAACTCACCTCGTGAACTGGATGCTGTGTGTATGGCTCTGGAAACTAACTGTTGCAGCTCCGGTATCTTCCCGGCTACAAATCCATAAACACACTCAATCAGATGCTAATCACTGCATTGGGTAAAATGACTCTTTTACCCCTGGTCAAAGTCAACTCTCCCAGTCAAAGTCAACCTACAGTTGACTTGACTCACTGAGTTGGGCCGCCAACTCGCCGAGTCCCTAGTCTCACTTTTCAACCCTACTCGTGGCTACTCGAGTATGGCATCGACTCGACGAGTACCCTCTTGATTCAAAAGCTCAGGCAATCTGCATCTGACTCGCCGAGTCATATGAACAACTCGACGAGTTGTTCTTCGATCTAAGAAGATTGTCTTGGACTCACTGAGTTGTATGAACAACTCGTCGAGTCTCTCCATTACTGAGTCTAACCTCCGACTCACTGAGTCCACCCTACTGCTCACTGGCCTCCACTCGGAATCACTCAAAGGGTAAAGATCAGGGACCCGCGACCTGACTCGACGAGTCCGAAGAACGACTCGCCGAGTCACATGCATGCAGATTCTAAAAACTCGATTCTGCTCAAAACCACCACATACAATTTATAGATCTGAGTTTCTAAGGCTGATTCACCACATAAAGTTTCCAACTTTACGTGTACATACGCATGAAAAGGGATATAAAGGCTAAAGAGGCACTTAGAAGAGTAGATCTAGGGCTATCATGCAAAATGGCTCTATAAAGGAGATAGATCTACGATTTTGGAACTGAAACATGGCTAGATCCGAAGGCTAATCAATCTAATGTGATCTCTCTTCTAAGAACAAGCTAAGAAATGGCTAAAAGAGGCTAAATATGCTTGTTAAAGAGAAATCAATCATAGAAACAGAAGGAATTCGGTTAATACCTCAATAAACTCTAAAATGGGTGCAAGACCTTGGATCTTCTTCTTCTCCTTTGGATCTAGCCTCCTTCTTCTCTTCAAAACATCAAGATTCACACAAGAAATGCTCAATAACTCAAAGAAATGATTAGGGTTTTCTAAATGGTGCTCTGAGGGTGAGGGGATGAGTTTAGGGCTCATAAGGTGCAAACCCGGGGATTTAGGGTTTCTACCAGGTAGGCAGACTCATCGAGTCCCGAATATGGACTCGCCGAGTCACCGACTAACACGTGCTCAAAATCTCATCCCTACTCGGCGAGTCGGGCCATAGACTCGCCGAGTCCCTCTCAAAAACTTCTAAATAAATGCCACGGAAGCAACATACCAGAAATGGGGCGTTACACATACTACCTTCCATACCTACCCATATTTGTCTCAAGTATCATCACAACGCCCTAACAATATAAAATAACATGGCGAGCGCTAAGTCCTCACTCCTAGAGGAATGTTAAATATCTCATACTAGCCTACCGACCTCGCACAACCCACCCATCCATGAAACTTCCACCAACCTTGCAGAATTAGTGTATGCTAGCCATACATAACGTTGGACCCTATAAACATTCGAATACTCGATCCTACTCTAAGCCCACAACCAGACAAGGGACAGGAAATAAAGCAAAACCAAATATTCTCAGGCTATAAGATCTTAATTATGAACATCCGTGATGCATACACTAAGCTGTTGGAATAGTGTCTAAGGCTATAACTATATTCGGTGGTGCATGGTCCTTTTGGGTTGCCTTCACCATAGCAACTTGAAGGATGATTTGTTAAGAGAGAGTAAATATTATAAGAAATAATATTTAGCTATTTGATTAATATAAGTCATAAATTAATTGGTATTAATTTGGTGACTTAAAGAGATTAATTAAATAAGAGGGTATAAACTGTCAATTGTTTGATAGTTAGACTTTAGACTATAAATCCATTAGGATGGACTTTGGACGGTTTCTATGAGCTTTAGGATAGCTCAAAATAGTCCATAAGGATATCTATGGAATGGATTTGGATAGCCTTAAGAGAAGATTATCCAATTAGGGTTTAGGGTGAAACCCTTAAGGAGTCTACAAGTATAAATAGGCCCTTGGGGTGTGGAATTCGTGTACAACCTTTCAGAACCTAAAGCAAGGAACTTCTGGTCGAATTCCATCCCCTCTCCTCTCTCCTAAATCATCTTGCTTGCTATTGGTGTTTGTAAGCCATTAGAGGAGTGACAATTGTGACTCTAGAAGCTCCAAGACAAGAAGATCAACAAGGAACTCAAAGGTATGATTCTAGATCTGTTTTAATGTTGTTGTTTAACCTAATTAGCCATTAGAAGTCTTGGATTCAAAAGCATGTTTATTAGAAAGCCTAGATCCAAGCAATAGGGTTTTGCATGCGCACATAGGAAAGTTCTTATGGCTAAAACCCAACAGTGGTATCAGAGCCTAGATTGGTTTTCTACAAATTGTTGCTTGTATAACTGAAACAAACCTGCAAAATTCGATTTTTTTGGTTTTGAGTCACTGACTCGTCGAGTTCCATGGTGGACTCGGCGAGTAGGCCTGACTCGGCGAGTCCCCTTGTGCACCCGGCGAGTCCAAGCGTCAGGAAGGGCCAGATTCGGGATTTCTTTGTGTTTATCTTATCCAAACTTTCCATAAACTAATTAGATCAATATGAATCCGTTTTTTTGATAAATATAAGTGTTATCTTGATCTAGTTAAAGGTAATTATCAACTAATTAAATATTTAGTTTCTTTATATGATAATTAATTAATTGTTTTAATTATTTTTGGTAATTATCCTCAAAGAAATCAAAGATAAATCAAATAAAGATAATTAAGATATTAATTGTTAATTGAAATTGTTTGTTATTTGATCCTCAATGTTTTTAAATGTTTAAAACCTACCCTATAGTTTTGAAATTTAAATTTGTGATTAAAAGCTTTAATTTAGACAACTTAAATTTCAAACCCTAGATTTTGAAAAGTTTAAAATACAACCCTATACGTATATGATGTTATTAGAATAATATATATATGTATAACTAAATGCTAGTCTTACCGCTAGTAGGCCTCATTCACGAAGCCGATCTATAAGGTGGGTATAAGGTTGCGGCCTATAAAATGGCGCTTAATGGGTGTACACTCACACCCACCGCTTGCTTGATTGGTGGAGGGTCGTTAGCCAAACGGGTAGGATAGGGCAACCTCATCCTCTCATTAAAAGAATAATAAGAAATACGAAGTAACTAAATCTTTTTCAAATTTCCCAATCTTAGTTACTTTAGGAAAGGTGAATTGATGCAATCCCATGAAATTACACTTTGCACCTTGCTAAGATGTTAGTGGAGCGTGTGTGGTTTACCGGCACACTAATTGGTTCTAAGCGAAGGTGGCAAAGGGTGATTCATTTTTTATCATAGTTCGATGGAGCGTGTGTGGTTTACCGGCACATCGAATAGGTGATCGTAACAATGAAGGCACCATGTAAATTTGCATGGTAATTCACACCCGCTTTGTGATCCTCGGCATCCCAGTCACAAACAAGAGGGGCATATCGAGATTTAAACATGTCATTGAATAGTTCAATGAATCTCATCCGAACCTAGGAATTCTCAAAAACACTTAGGACTAAAAGTTTAAGTTTTGTGATGGAGAATTAGTGAATCGTCATTCACTTACCTTCAATTTATTTGCATGTTGGATTACGGCATCCCTTTTCTAGTATGTAAATGTTATTGTTGGATCCTAGCCCTAATTTGTCTTATTGGGTGATAATTAGGGATTCTTGTTCTAATCTATCTTTGTCCTTTCTATAGATGTCAAACACAAACAACGCTGCTGCTAGTTCTTTCACGTTGATGAGCCTTTGCCAAAAGGTCACCTTCGATGGAACGAACTTTGGCGAATGGATAAGATACATTCGCACCATTGCTCGCTATGAGGATAAAGAGTATGTCCTCGACGAGAAGCTCGAGAAAATCAACCCCGAAGTTGCTACTCCCGCCGAAATCACCGCTTTTGAAACTCATGAGCGAGATGCGACGAAAGTACATTGCATCATGATCGCCACCATGAACTCCGAATTCCAAAAGTCCTACGAGGACATGTTGTTGGATTAATGTCTAAGTCCATAACTATAATTGGTAAGACTTGACCCGACCCGGCATGGTCCATTTGGGTTGCATGGCATCATGCACTTGGATAGACTATAATGAGAGAAATAAGACACTTACGGTTATTAATATATTATAAGTTCTAGTATATTAATAATAAGAATAATGAGATTATTTAATTAGTATTGATCAAGAATTAATCTAGAATTAATTAAGTGATCAAAAGAAGACTAATTAAATATATGGGTTGATTGTGTAAATCATTCATTCTTATATATGTGGGCTTGTGATCCAAGATTCCTTATGTTGGACTAAGTCCATGGGGGTGACCCATGGATACTCCATGGAGGTTAAAACCCATGGAGCATAAGGAATGGGTAAAGTCATGAGTTACATGGTGTAACCCTAATAGCCACCATATAAAAGAAACCCATGGCTCAAGAAATCGTGACTGACACTATGTGTATGTATGAGGGCTACACGATTTCATGAAGTGTTCTAATCTCTCTCAAGTTATTCCAAGTGTATTTGGTGTTGTGTGAACCATTTAAGGTGTCACACTTGAGGCACTAGGCACTCAAGCTTCATGAAGACATTCTACATCAAAGAGGTATGTATTCTATCTTGTTATATTGATTGTTTTTGTATGCTAGATTAGGATAATACCTTGGATGCTCATATTTGCATGTATAATAGAGAAAACATAGATCCAAGGTATTTAGGGTTGCATGTACACTTAGGAGTGTTAGAATGCTCATAACCCTACAGTGGTATCAGAGCCATGAGTTGTTTTCTATTATATTTGATGCAAATGTTTTTTTTCCAAGTTAAAGAAAAAAAAAAGAAAAATGAAAAAAAAATTGACGTTTGTCAAATTTTTAGATAATTACTTGTTTTTGTGAAAAACTAATTATTTGTAAAATTTGAATCATTTTCTATATGAGTTAAATTAGTTCAAATTTAGTAAAAGATAAAATGATATGATTATTTTATTAGTTTTAAAAGTTTGATCTAAAGAGTTTTTTGAAACCTCCATAAGTTATGGATATCAAAAGGTTTAAAAAAAAAATTGATTCAAAGTTTTTTATGGAGTTACAAAATTGGTGTTAATGTTTTAAAGAATTCCATAATTTGTTCTTAAGTTATGGAACATGAAAAATTTCATCATTAAACAAACATTAAACTCCATAAGTTATGGGATCCAAAAGTTTTTTTTTTGAATTATTTTGATCTTATGAGTTGATTTAGATTAATAGAAAATTATGTGATAATATGTTTTCAATCCATTTTAATCTAAGAGTTGAGTATAAAATGTGTTTGTGTAACTTATCCTTAAGTTACATGAAGAGTCACATTAAAGACTCATAAAACTCATAAAGTTGGCAAAGGTTACAAAAAAGATGAAGAGTCTTGTCCTTAAGTTATGGAGGTTCAAGAGTCACTTCATTAATAAATAAATAAATAAAATATGTAACCTTAATTAATTCCATAAGTTATAAAATAAAGAAAAGATTAATTCTTTATTAGTTTAAAGTCTTCCATAATTTGTCCACAAGTTATGGAACATGAAGAGTTTTTGGATTAAAACTACTTTAAATACATAAGTTATGGAATTAATTAGTTTTGAATAGCTTCAAAACTTGCCCTCAAGTTTTGGAATTTGTAAAGTTTTCTCTTATGAATACTTTAATTCCAAGTTAGCCCTTAGAATTTTAAAAGTTAAAATTCAACCCTTATACTTTATAATATTATAAGTTAATAATATTTATATGTATAAGAGTAAAGTCGGTCTTACCGCTAGTACGCCTCATTCACGAAGCCGGTCTATAAGGTGGGTATAAGGTTATTGCCTATAAAATGGCAACTTAATGGGTGTCCACTCTCACCCACCGCTTGCTTGACTGGTGGAGGGTCGTTAGCCGAACGGGTTTGACATGACTATAATTCTCCCTTCATTAAAAGTATTAATGATAAATACTAAGTAACTAAACTCTTAATAATTCTCAATCTTAGTTACTTAGGAAAATGTGAAGAAGGTGCTAATCCATGAAATTACACTTTGCACTTTGTTTAAGTCGGTTAGTGGAGCGTGTGTGGTTAACCGGCACACTAACTCGTATTTAACAAGGTAGGCAAAGGGTAACTTAATATTTATCATAGTATCGATGGAGCGTGTGTGGTTAACCGGCACATCGATTGAGGGGTAAACACTTAAGGGTACCAAGTAATTTGCATGGTTACTTCACACCTTGTTTTGTGATCCTCGGCATCCCAGTCACAAAACCTGAAGGGCACACTCGAGATTGAAACATGCCATTGAACAGTTCAATGAATCTCAAAAGATCTAGGAGTTTCAAAACCAATTAAAACCTAATAATACATTTCGTTTATCTTGGTGGAAATTGGTGAATCGTCATTCACCTACCTTCAAATTGTTTTATAGCTTGGATTACGGCATACCTCTTCTAAGTTATAAAATAGTTTGTTGGGTCCTAGCCTTAATATTTTCATATTGGGTGTCATATTAAGGACTCAAAGATCAACTATCTTGAATATCTCCCATAACATGTCTGGATTAGACATTTATGATCTTCCCAAATCTCTTGAAACAAGCTTTCCTAAATGAAGATGATGTCCCATGGATATCATACTTCTTTCTCCTCCTACAATTATTCTCCCTACCCCACAAGTTCTTGAAAAGTTTAAGGTCACTCAAGCCCTATTGGCAAGACAAGGTCTAGGTGTGGCCACATCTTGGAGATGTAGTCACATATTGACAAGCCGGGAGAGTTGGGTGTCAATGTCTTGAGAAAGTTGGTGGTTCAATCACTTTCTAAGTTACATAGTGAGTTCCTTTGGGACACCTATGAAATAGACTATGACAAGACCCTTAATGATCTTATCTATTGTTAAGATCAACTTCCTGAAACTTTATGGACATTGACAATAGTGACATAGGAAATCCAGGAAAGCATTCTCTTCCCAATGGAAAGGGATCGGCCATAGTCAACTCGGTTGAATAAATGGTAAAGAGAAAAAGCTAAGTCTGTAATAGTCCCGTGTACCATTATCAAAGGGTCCATATGTTTATATTGCCAAAGGAAGGGTCATTAGCTGCGAAGCTGCCTAATTTACCTAAGGATGTTAAAGTCAATAAGATTGACTCTACTTCAGGTAAAATTCACTACTCTAACTCTGTTAAGTTTCTATTCTGAGATTCCTTATACATGATGTGACTGGGTCACATGGTGATGTTTTAAGAATCAAAGAAAAGTAAAGGAACTTAAAGAAAGAATATGCTGAATCTGATCGCATAGATGGATTTCTATCGCGTAGTTTGAAGATCGGATTCTTGAGCTACTTCTTAGGAGTTATGAGGTATTGCTTAGGAATAGATAGCAACAAGTTTTCATATGGATTGTAAGGATAAGTTTTCCGCATTGTTTTAAAATAAAAGAAAAATTTTTGATTTTATTTATTTTAAAATATCCTTACAATGGCATTTGAGGAAAAATTGTTGCTTATATGATTCCATTAATAGCAAGAGTGGAAGTATGAAATTGATTCTTTCATTTGTGGTAATGTCTAAATTTACCAAATAAGGAAAGATTCTCGTCACCCAAGTCTCAAGTGGACCGGGACTTGGAATCATGCAAGTTCTATAGCATGATGAATGAGAACTTTCAAGTATTGGAAAATTAAGACTAATTACTTATTCACATGAATGTGTGAGTCAAGTAATGGACTAAGGGGTCGAGTACATAGTCATGTGCACTGATTAAGTCCACCACAGAAGATGTAAGGCTATTCGTCATAGTTTACTAAAGCTCAGTAAATATGATTATACTTACAAGCTTAAGTGTAACTCTGAGACATTGGAAAAGGTTCCAATGCATGGCAGAGCGAATAAGAAGAATCAAATTAGGCAGAAGGATAAAAGTTTCTCAAATCTGAAAAGATGGGAGAGTACTTTAGTATCAGTTTTGTGATCATCTTAATGATTAAGAAACCATATCAAAATTAGTTCTCTAAGGAAGTCTTAGTGCATTCTTATGACTAAGAAGAAGGGATCTTGAAATGTTGAAATGGTTAAATCAAGAAGATGAGTCATACTTCGTTCCAATACAAGTCTTAGAGTCATACTCCAAGATTGTAATTTGAGTGACATGTCTTAAATAAGGTTTAAAATACTAGACAAATGTAAGAGTAAAAGTTTTCTACTCTTGTACATTTGAAATTGGTAAGTTGTGATGTTTTGGATAAAACAAAGACCAACGTAGGCCAATTGTGTGAAGTGTTTGTCTTGATTAGAATCCACACTATCTCTTGGATGTTTGACAAGGAAGTCTTATAGGTCAAGAGGACAGTGGGAGTCTTAAAGGTCTTGAAATTCTCAAGAACTAATCAAGAATGAAACCTGAAGTTCTTCACTAGCACACGACTTGAGGTTTATAACATATCGTGTTGACATTTTCTGTGCCCATTCTAGTTAAAGTTGGCTTTGCATATGAGTTCTTAGAGTTCTCAATATGTTGCACAACAACTTGGAAGCAATGGTAGGCCCTTGAGCTACCAGGAGGCAAGAAATTAAGATTGAGTTCAGTCCATATGAGTTTGAATTTGTCATTATCCTTGTCTTGGTTTTGACAATTCACATGGATAAGAACACATACACCATTAAATCTAAGTGTCATAAGGTTTCTCTCCGATTCATGAAAAATGATGGTGAGGAAACACTTTCACTAAGTAGATTTTAGCTAGATAGCAATTGTGATATTTGCATTCTCAAAGTCGTTAGTGGAGCGCGTGTGGTTAACCGGCACACTAACATGGACTTGTGAGAAATGACAAAGGTCAAAACAATCAAGACTATGATTACGGCATCCCTTTTCATAGTTCTTAAAATTGTTTTGACACACCCATGAGCTATCTAAGGAAAGGTGTATGATTTTGATAAAGTCTTATCAAAACAATCTAGTATCAGAAATTTGAACTTTGGTCAGAAAGTCAATAAAGTATTGATTTCTAGAAGTCGAGCTTTCTGAGTACATGTCAAAGCTAGTGGGAGCATAATTGTTATGCTAATGATCATCATGTTAGTGGGAGCATGATAATTACGATAAGTATTGCAAGCTAGCAATGTTAATTATAGAAAACAAAATGTTTCAATTGGGAAAAAGTTGTTTTGCTATAATTAAGGGAGAGGAAATTATACTTCATCTCAAATCTATAAGCTTAGATCGTGAGGTTTTAATCATTTAGTCAAGGATATATATGAATTTCATGTTTCTGATAAGGAAATTCTGTATATGGGTCCATTATTTGCGTTCTTAAATTCGATTATGATTACGGCATCCCTTTTCATAATCTGAATTATGAGAACTTGGCAAATTGAAATGGAAATGTTATAGCAAAAGACTGGTTTAGTCTTTATGTAAGACATCATGAATCGTGTCCCATATGCTTCGGATATAGGATCGATTACATGTGCTATATTCATCCTTTCTAAAAATTTCCAAATGCCTAGGGCATTAAGAAGGGAAAAGGTTTAGAACTGGATATGACTAAAAAGGATTAAACAATTGTCGAGGACAATCTAAGGTTTACCAAAGACTGGTTTCTCAAGGACAATTGGAAGTATAGTGATAATTCTGGAAGGACCATATTGACATAATCTGTAAGGAGGCAACTCTTGGTCAGAAGTGATAGTCGAAATGGAATCTGGAAATGTTTCAAAGTTAGAATTTTCAATCTGTGTAAGATTAAGGAAACTTAATGCAAGAAGGATGGTTCCAAGGACTTGATCTCCTTTGGAATGCTCTGTAATGATTGTTGTTAAGACTTTATGACTTTGTGCATAACCATTACAAGAGGATCAATGCATATCAGTTTAGAATCTAACAGATTTCAGTAAATGACATGAATTTGGAATTCTTGCATTTGCAGTAAGGATTTGGGAGTGTGAAAAGAGAATCATTGAAGTTAGGTTCAATTGATCTAGTTCACAAAGTAAAGATCATAGACAAACATAGTATGCATACTTGGTGTATGGCATGACTAGTGTTTAGAAAACATAGTGAACATGCTTGGAGCATGGGACAACTATTGTTTTAAATTCAAGAATAATGTTGATAGCTGAAACAATATACAATGAATAATGTGTAATCATATGGTGATAAATAAAAGGAGTTTGATTTATATTCATAAGTTCTGAGACCATATTGGATTCAATTATTATTGTGTTTCACTTTGCATGTTTTGACTTCCCGAATAAACTAGGTTATTCTTCCGGAATGACTAAGTTATTCAAACCATCCACAGTCGGTCATATGTTGGAAGTAGATATGAATTAAGACTGTCATGGGTTGGCTTGTAGAGGTCTAAGTTGTTAGACAAAGGGCTACAACACTCATGAGTGCTCATAAGTTCTGAGTATTGGATTCAACCCGCGCTCATTGGAATCACTTCATGGATTTTATCACGAGTGGTCATGAGACGATAATATCTTATATTCTTCAAACCTAGAGATATGAGTTGTTACTATGAGTTGATAGTACATTGATTACACGAAACGCATTGGTAACTCGATGTTATAAAATGTGTCTTTATGTATGATTCAATAAGTAGTAGAACAAGCCATATGAGTCGAAGTTTATCCATTCCTTTTACCTTCGGGATGAAAGCGATATCTGTGGGCCCCTCGATGATTTGATGATGATAAATGGAAGTGCTCGGTCGGGCCAGGACTGATTTGATTTGTTCAATTAGTCAGTCATCATAAATCGGAAATCGGGAAACAAGAAATGGACAGAGAGAATGATTATAATCCATGTCTCAGTCCATATGATATCTAGAATGGAGGAATATATGATCCCTTATCTAATGGACAAGTCGTTGACAAAGATCAGAGTTCATCTACAAGGTCAGAGTTCGACAGAAGCTTTTGAGAGCTACGATTGCTAGTTGGTTCCTGAAGTCATACGCAATAATAGTTTTAGACTTATCCAAGTGGGAGACTGTTGGATTAATGTCTAAGTCCATAACTATAATTGGTAAGACTTGACCCGACCCGGCATGGTCCATTTGGGTTGCATGGCATCATGCACTTGGATAGACTATAATGAGAGAAATAAGACACTTACGGTTATTAATATATTATAAGTTCTAGTATATTAATAATAAGAATAATGAGATTATTTAATTAGTATTGATCAAGAATTAATCTAGAATTAATTAAGTGATCAAAAGAAGACTAATTAAATATATGGGTTGATTGTGTAAATCATTCATTCTTATATATGTGGGCTTGTGATCCAAGATTCCTTATGTTGGACTAAGTCCATGGGGGTGACCCATGGATACTCCATGGAGGTTAAAACCCATGGAGCATAAGGAATGGGTAAAGTCATGAGTTACATGGTGTAACCCTAATAGCCACCATATAAAAGAAACCCATGGCTCAAGAAATCGTGACTGACACTATGTGTATGTATGAGGGCTACACGATTTCATGAAGTGTTCTAATCTCTCTCAAGTTATTCCAAGTGTATTTGGTGTTGTGTGAACCATTTGAGGTGTCACACTTGAGGCACTAGGCACTCAAGCTTCATGAAGACATTCTACATCAAAGAGGTATGTATTCTATCTTGTTATATTGATTGTTTTTGTATGCTAGATTAGGATAATACCTTGGATGCTCATATTTGCATGTATAATAGAGAAAACATAGATCCAAGGTATTTAGGGTTGCATGTACACTTAGGAGTGTTAGAATGCTCATAACCCTACACATGTATCCATACGAGATGCATCAAGACTTGTTGGAGAGGTACCACCAAAACGCGAGACAAGAGCGTTACGAGATCTTCACTAACATGATTTCCGCTAAGATTGGTCATGGAGAATCTCTTACCGTGCACTTGCAAAAGATGCAAAGGTATGTCGACCGCCTTCGCAAGTTAAATGTTGACTTCGGCGAAGACTTGGCGATCGACATGGTGCTTCACTCTTTGCCTCCGATGTATAATCAATTTAGGATGACCTACCACATGAACAAAGAGGAGGTCACTCTAAGTAAGCTCCAAGGTCTCTTGAGGGTCGCTGAGAGCAACTTCAAGGACAAGTCTGTTGCACCAACTCCCAATCAATCCGCTGCTCCTGTCTTGGCTATTGGTCAAGGGAAGGGAAAGAAGAGGAAAGCTTCTTCAAGTAACTATCGAAAGGTAAAAGCCCGAGATGGTTCCTCTTCTAGTGGGACCAAAGTTGATCCCTCTAAGCCCTGCTCTAACCCGAAGGAGGCAGAGTGCCACCACTGCCACAAGATAGGACATTGGAAGCGAAGCTGCCCGGACTACCTGCAAGCCATCAAGGAAGGAAAGATCAAGCCATCTTTCGCAGGTATATATGCAATAAAATCTAACGATTCTAATCATGCTATTTCTTGGGTTCTTGACACCGGTTGTGGTTATCACATTTGTTCTAATGTGCAGGGACTAAAAAGAAGTAGGGATGTGGAGCAAGGAAGGATCAATCTAATCATGGGGAACAGAAGATCGTCGCCTGTGACCAAGATTGGAGTGTATTCTTTAGTGCTTAAGAATAGTTTAGTTTTAGATTTGAACAATTGTTGCTATTCGCCAGAAATGGCTAGAAACATCATTTCATTTCATGGTTTATATAGACAAGGATTTAGATTTTCTTTTAATAATGAGAATGGTTCTATTTTGGTTTATCTAAATGGTGTCTTTTACTTTGAAGCTATACCATGTAATGGAATATATGAAACTGTTATGATTGTTGATAACTTAGGAAATGATGTTTTGAATATTGATTCTTCCACTAGTATGGATAAAGCATCCTTGTGGCATTGTCGTCTTGGACATGTCAACAAGAAACGCATAGCCCAACTCCAAAAGGATGGAGTGTTGGAGTCATTCTACCTTAGGGAAGATGACACATGCGAGTCTTGTTTGCTTGGAAAGATGACTAAGTCACCCTTCACGAGCACTTGTGAAAGGGGTGAGGGACTATTAGACCTAATACATACCGATGTATGTGGACCTTTTAGATAAACCACGAAGGATGGGAACCGCTTCTATGTGACCTTTACCGATGATTATAGTAGATATGGGTATATCTATTTAATCAAGCAAAAGTCAGAAACCTTTGAAAAATTCAAGGAGTTCAAGAATGAAGTGGAGAATCAATTGGGCAGGAAAATCAAGATGCTTCGATCCGATCGAGGAGGAGAGTACCTAAGTCTTGAATTCCACGATTATCTCAAGGAGTGTGGAATAGTTTCGCAATTGACGCCTCCTAGGACACCGCAATTGAATGGTGTGGCAGAAAGGCGTAATCGAACCTTATTGGATATGGTTCGCTCTATGATGAGTCGTGCTTCACTACCTATCTTCTTTTGGGGGTATGCCTTAGAGACTGCCGCCCATATCCTTAACCGAGTCCCTACCAAGAAGGTTACCAAAACACCTCACGAGATGTGGACGGGGAAAGCTCCCTCGTTGGCACATATCAAGGTTTGGGGTTGCGAGGCTTTCGTAAGACGAGATACTCACGACAAGCTTGAACCTCGAAGTGAGCGATGTATTTTCATCGGCTACCCGCAAACTTCCTTTGGATATCTCTTCTATAGACCGAAAGATAATGTTATCTTTGTTGCGAGGAGAGGAGTTTTCCGAGAGCGAGAACTCATAAGCCAAGGAGACAGTGGGAGGCAAATCGACCTTGAAGAGATTCAAGAATTGATAGATGAAGGAACCTCCACCGCTGGCGTTCAACCCGAGGAGGAAACTCCGGTTGAACCGATTGACGAATCCTTATCTCTTAGACGTTCCGATAGATTTAGAGTTCAACCCCAGTTTTATGGTTTTCATATTACTACCGAAGGGGACACGTATATTAGTGATGGTACACTAGTAAATCTTGATGAACCTAATAGCTATAAGGAAGCCATGGCAGGCCCGGAGTCTGCGAAATGGAAAGAGGCGATGGATAGCGAGATCCAATCCATGTACGATAACCAAGTTTGGAATTTGGTTGATTACGTGCCCGAACGTAAGACCGTAGGGTGCAAGTGGATCTTCAAGAAGAAGACCGACGTGGATGGGAACGTACACACATACAAAGCGCGATTGGTTGCGAAGGGCTTTACTCAAACTCCCGGAGTTGACTATGATGAGACCTTCTCGCCAGTTGCGAAGATTAAATCTATTAGAGTGATGCTAGCAATTGCCGCATTTCATGATTATGAGATTTGGCAAATGGATGTCAAGACCGCTTTCCTTAACGGAAAGTTGGCTGAGGATGTTTACATGGCTCAGCCAGAGGGGTTTGTGGATCCGAAGCATCCGAATAGAGTGTGTAAGCTTGAGAAGTCCATTTATGGACTTAAGCAAGCGTCTCGCAGATGGAATCTTTGCTTCGATGAGAAAGTCAAAGAGTTTGGATTTGTACGAAGCGAAGACGAATCTTGTGTATATGTCAAAGCCAGTGGGAGTGTAGTAAGCTTCCTCGTTCTATATGTCGATGACATATTACTCATAGGAAACGACATCCCGACTCTGCAGGAGGTTAAGTCCTGGCTCGGGAAGTGCTTCGCTATGAAGGACCTCGGAGAGGCTTCTTACATTTTGGGAATAAGGATAGTAAGAGATAGAAGTAAGAGGCTAATTGGACTTAGTCAGAATACTTACTTGGAGAAGGTACTAAAACGTTTTAGTATGGAAAACTCAAAGAAGGGAGAACTACCGATACAAGGAAATGCCAAGTTGAGTAAGACTCAAAGTCCGAGTACCGAAGCCGAGATAGCAGAAATGAGCCGAGTACCATACGCTTCCGCAGTTGGCTCAATCATGTACGATATGACTTGTACTCGCCCTGATGTAGCCTTCGCTTTGAGCATGGTTAGCAGATATCAAGGGAATCCTGGCAAAGCACATTGGATTGCGGTGAAGAACATCCTTAAGTACCTTCGGAGGACGAAAGAATGGTTCTTAGTCCTTGGAGGGAGTGATGACTTGAAGGTGCGAGGGTATAGTGACGCCAGCTTTCAAACCGACAGGGACAACTACCGTTCACAGTCGGGCTGGGTCTTTACCCTAAATGGAGGAGCAGTGACATGGAAAAGTTCCAAGCAGGAAACCATAGCTGATTCAACGTGCGAATCAGAGTACATCGCAGCGAGCGAAGCGTCGAAGGAGGCAATATGGCTGAAGAACTTCATTGGTGATCTTGGAGTTGTACCAGCCATAAAGGAGCCCATGGAGATTTTCTGTGATAACGAAGGTGCGGTTGCCTTGACCAAGGAACCGAGGGATCATGGTAGATCTCGACATATCGACAGAAAATATCACTTCATTAGACATCGTGTAGAAGAAGGACAACTCGTAGTGAAGAGGATATCATCAGAAGATAACCCAGCAGA
The DNA here is from genome assembly GCF_002870075.4 of Lactuca sativa. Classification (NCBI taxonomy): domain Eukaryota; kingdom Viridiplantae; phylum Streptophyta; class Magnoliopsida; order Asterales; family Asteraceae; genus Lactuca; species Lactuca sativa. The sequence continues at coordinate 10,746,728 of NC_056624.2, forward strand.
TCCGCTTACGAAGGGACTGAGTAGGGTTAAGCACTTGCAGCATGCTAGGAGTATTGGGCTGAAGGATGATATTAGCATAGATTAGATAGTATTAGAAACGTATAATAGATAAATGTAATTGACATTTGATGATTAAATAAAGAAGTTTTATTTATAAGTAAAGTTACTATCACATGTTAATTGTTTAACTATTGTTTCACTTTGCATGTTTTGACTTCCAGAATAATTGAGTTATTAGGAATAATCGAATTATTCAAATGGTCCACAATCGTTCATATGTTGGGAGTAGATATGAATGAAGATTGTCATGAATTGGTGTGTAGAATGTCTTAATGGTGTTAGACATAGCAAGGGTTGTTGCAACGTTCATGAGTGCTTATGAACTGGTTTTGAGCATTGGAATAAACCCGCGCTTGCTGGAATCATCTTATGGAATACGATATAAAAGGTGATCGCAAGACGATAATATCATATGGTCTTAAAACCTAGATATATGGTTTATTATTTGTTAATTGATTGTGCATTGATAATGCGAAAACGCATCAGTAACTTGATGTTATAAAACGCATTGTTGTGTATAGTTGGTTAATGAATAAGTAAATGCATATAAGTCGAAGTTTATCTGTAAATTTTATCCTAAGAGGGTAGAAGAGATATCTTGGCCACTCGATGATTTGATTTGACTTATGTGCCGGGCCCGGTCAGAACTGAATTGATGTGTTCGATTAAGTTCTATGTCAAATAAATCGAAGATCGAGAAATCTAAATGCTGGACTAACCATTCCATAGGATTGTCAGCATGATATCTAACAGAGGACTGTAAGATCCCTTATCTAAAGGACAAGATTGATTAGATCAGAGTTGACAGCGTCTTTGAGAGCTATGATTGCAAACCGTATTGTACTTGTATAGTTACTAGACTTATCCAAGTGGGAGACTGTTGGAATAGTGTCTAAGGCTATAACTATATTCGGTGGTGCATGGTCCTTTTGGGTTGCCTTCACCATAGCAACTTGAAGGATGATTTGTTAAGAGAGAGTAAATATTATAAGAAATAATATTTAGCTATTTGATTAATATAAGTCATAAATTAATTGGTATTAATTTGGTGACTTAAAGAGATTAATTAAATAAGAGGGTATAAACTGTCAATTGTTTGATAGTTAGACTTTAGACTATAAATCCATTAGGATGGACTTTGGACGGTTTCTATGAGCTTTAGGATAGCTCAAAATAGTCCATAAGGATATCTATGGAATGGATTTGGATAGCCTTAAGAGAAGATTATCCAATTAGGGTTTAGGGTGAAACCCTTAAGGAGTCTACAAGTATAAATAGGCCCTTGGGGTGTGGAATTCGTGTACAACCTTTCAGAACCTAAAGCAAGGAACTTCTGGTCGAATTCCATCCCCTCTCCTCTCTCCTAAATCATCTTGCTTGCTATTGGTGTTTGTAAGCCATTAGAGGAGTGACAATTGTGACTCTAGAAGCTCCAAGACAAGAAGATCAACAAGGAACTCAAAGGTATGATTCTAGATCTGTTTTAATGTTGTTGTTTAACCTAATTAGCCATTAGAAGTCTTGGATTCAAAAGCATGTTTATTAGAAAGCCTAGATCCAAGCAATAGGGTTTTGCATGCGCACATAGGAAAGTTCTTATGGCTAAAACCCAACATAAGCAACTACAATAATGATGTCAATTTCATATAATGAAAACCCTAGGCTATCAAGCATCATATAATCAGGAATTTCTATAATGCAATTCTTGTAGATCCCTAACCTAGTACTAGCATGCTATTCTAACATATCATAAAACCAAATAATCAGCAAGGTATTTTTGGGGTCTACTCGTGAGCTCTGGCTGATCGTACACTTGTATCCTCCTTTAGTGTTTTGAAAACCATTTAAAAAAATTCATCTAAAAATCTTGTCCTTAGTTTCAGACTGGAGACACACGAGTGGTTCCTCCAATTCACTCAAACAAAGGCTCTAACACTAACTTGTAACATCCATAAAATTCAAGCCAATTTATTACGTTTTAAGTCATTAAAAGTAGTTAATTGTTACAAATATGTTTTCAAAATGGATTAATATCAGAGTATCCCAGAATCAAATCATAAAAGCATAAGGAGGTGCACGATCATACCTTCGCCTTCCCGCAATCATCAGAAGTACCTGAAACAATAATCGATGGGTGTAAGCTCAAAGGCATAGTGAGTTACCCCCAAAATACCAACACGATGCATATATAACCATATCATATAAATAAATACACATCATGCATATTGAGTGATAAGTCTGACTGGACCGCCTCACATGCCATCAGTCTATTTGGATCGTTCTCCAAGCCATCAACAGGTCTGGACTGCCCTCTCAGGGCCTTCAACATATCCGGACCTCTCGTTGGGCCTTCAACCTTACTAATTTTCCCTACTCGGGACTGCAGTCTATCCGATCCGCCCTGAGTGTCTTGGCCTACAGCACACAACAATACCTGCCTCAACCCAATCCCCAAACCAACAAACATGTGCACATAAATATCATACGCTAGCTAGCATGTACAGATAATCATACAAATCTAAGAGGTCACTATCATGGCAACCATGCTATAACTAGGATACAGATCTAACCAATCACTAACATAGTAACAATCCTATAACCAGGATACCGATCTAACAAATCACTAACATGACAACCATCCTATAAACCATGATACCGACCTACCAGGTCACTAAGCATATTACCATCCTAACTACCAGGATACAAATCCGATAAGGGTCAACATTGGTGCCTTAGACCTTGTTCATATAGTGAGGAGAACTCACCTCGCAAGTAGCTCGAAAGATAGTGTCAAACTCCTCCAAATACACCTCCAACTCTAACACCTATATTCACCAAGGGACCATTTCCACAAATATCCAATTTACCAAAATGCCCCTCACTAGTCAAACTTAGTCAACCCTTGGTCAAAGTCAGTGGTCAATAGTCAAGGTCAACAGTCCATGTTAAACCAACTCGTCGAGTGCACTTCACTGAATCGTCGAGTCCTTCGAGAACTCGAGAAATCATGAAGGCCCTAGTTGACTAGCCGAGTTTTCAGACAAATCTTCGAGTTCATGTGTGTCCAAATGTTGCAGAAATCCTAATTGACTCATCGAGTCGTCTCGCTGACTCACTGAGTCCATGAAGAAGCCAAAAACGGAAACCCTCATCCGACTCGTCGAGTTTTCTGATATAACTCGTCGAGTTCCTTCAGTCCATTTCTTATTCAAATGTTTTTAAGCCACCCCAAAGATCCATATTGCATATCTAAGCTCCTAGGATATACTTCCCACGTAAAGTTGCAAACTTTATGTGCATGCAAGCTGCTAAGGGCCAAAATCAAGCTAAAGAAGAGCTTTTCGGGGAGAAGAAGGCATTATCTTGCTAAAGGCTGAAAATTTATGACTATAAGGACCAAGATGAGCCTAGATTTGAAGTTGCAACTTCAAATCATGCCCAATACTCGAAATGCATCACCAACATGCTAAAATGGCCCTAATCTTAAACATGGAGAGATCTTGCTAGAAATCCAAGGTAACGACTTGTTACCTTCAAAATGATGCCTGGATGATGTAGATGCTGGATCCACAAGCTTCTCTTTGTTCCAAACTGCTAGCTCCTCAAATTGTTGGATTAGATGTCTAAGCACATAACTATTATTAGTATGAACTCGACCCGAGAGTAGCATTGTCCATTTGGGTTGCATATCATCAGGAGAATTTTTTAGGATGGATTCTTGAGAGAAGGTTATATATGATTTATTAATATACTATAAGTTCTAATATATTAATATGAAATCATATTTTTTAATTAGTATTAATCAAGAATTAATTCGGAATTAATTTAGTGATCAAAAGAGACTAATTAAATCTATGGGGACTAATTATGGTACTTAGTTATATTTATATGTGATGGGCTTATGATCCATGTTGGACCAAGTTTGTGTATGGATACATAAAGAGTTGGGCCACATGAACCATGGATCGTAAAACCCATGGGTATGGATTTGGGTTATGCCCATGACTCTTGGAGTTCAACACATATAAATACATGTATCATGACCTAAAACTGCCACCCCTTGTTCTTGGAGTTCATGGAGGTGTTTTTGGGTGCATGGAATTCTCTCTCAAATTCTACTTTTGTCCATGATGTGTTCTGATTTCATTTGATGCTTCCACACTATTGGGGCTAAGCTCTTAAGGCCAAATATATCAAGACTTCAAGCCACATAAAAGGTATGTTACCCTAACTAGTATCTTGTATGGTATATGATAATTGCATGCTAGTTATAGGTTTAATACCTTGGAAACTCCATTGCATGTGTAATTAGTGAAAGCATAGATCTAAGGTATTTAGGGTTGTATGTGCACCATTGGATGTTGTGTTATACCAAAACCAACAGTGGTATTAGAGTCTAGGCTTGGTTTTAAATTATATTTGATGTAATTGTTGAAAAAAATCAAAGAACTGGCTTTTTGGATAGTGGACTCACCGAGTCCACTAGGGGACTCGCTGAGTCCAAGAGCAAATTCATCCTACTCATCGAGTAGGTTCATACACTCGACGAGTAGGAGGCCTAAAGTGCAGATTTTCGACTTTTAAGGCTGGAATTAGACTAGAATCATTACCTTAAGCTGTTTTTGAACTTATAAACCTATTTTTGATGTGGTAATGATCATTCTAATCCAATTCAAAAGATAAGTGTCAAAAGTTTCATGTTTTGTATTAATTTAATTGTTAGGCTAATTACATGAAAATTGTTTTATTTGAATTGTCTAGTTCATATGAGTTTAATCTAGATCATAGTTTTCTTGACATTCCTGTTAGTTGAATTGATTATCTAAATGTTTTTTAATGGATTCCATAACTTGTCTTCAAGTTATGGAAAACCAAAAGTTTTTTGTGTTAAATCTTCATTAAAAACCTTAGGTTACATAATTGAAGAGTCTTTTTCATCATAAATTGTTTTATGAACTCCATAACTTGTCCTCAAGTTATGGATGTTCAAGAGTCTCTTCATTAAAGCTTTTAAAGCCTATATTAAACTTATCTCTAATCTCTAAATATTATAAAAAGAGAAACTTTAATTCTAATCTTAAAAAATCTGGACCATTGATTACATTTCAATCCTTTTTTTCACCATTGGATTATTTGCTGACATTTGCATTCACTAAAGGTTTATTCAAACACCCTTACATTATTCTCTATGTTTCGTTCGTCATATAGACACACACACACACACACACACACACACACACACACACACACACACATATATATATATATATATATATATATACTATCTTATTATACAAACCTTACTATTTCTAAAAATAGATTTAAGACGTCCAAACCTTTCAGCTGAATGTACAAACATTTATCAACAAATTACAAAATATAATGCATACAAATGTAAAATTAATATTGAAACATTCAAACCTACATCCTTATCTTACCCAATATAGATGATTTAAATTTTAAAAAAATCATATTCTTTTACTAGAATGAGTCAACATGGTACAATCCTTAAAACATAATATACAACAAGTTTATGCAATCAGATCTTATCCGTGAATCAGTCAACAAATGTTAAACCAACATTTTCTCAATTTCAGCTTTTAAATTGGTCAAAATCAAATGAATCGGTTAGATCAAATCTAACTTCTTGAATGAGTTGAATTGGGCATTAGTGTTTCAAATGAATCTTATCGCCCTTGTTATTAAGGCGTTATTGTTTTGACCTGACTCATTCCTTATCTTGTTGTTTCCCCATATCTCGGCAGATTATCATCATTGTTCATATAAAATTGAAGACACATCCAAATCAGTGCCTCTCCATCTGTGATTATCACCTAAACCTCCATCGTCCAGCAATAAGAAGTCATTTTTGCGTTTGGTTCATCAGGTCTATTTATTTACGGATTTTGTATTTTTTTGTTTAGGGCAAACTAATTTCTGAAAGAAAGTTAATCGCACCCGTCGCTTGGCGCGGGTAAACAGCTAGTGTATATATATATATATATATATATATATATATATATATATATATATATTTTACTATTTCTAAAACTAGATTTAAGATGTCCAAACTTTTTAGCGTTAGGTACAATTATTCAATGCATGCATGTATCTCTTATCGCCCGTCTAATCTATTATTAGTTTGACTTTGACCCGGCTCCTTCTGCTATCTCGGCATTCCCCCATATCTTGACATTTTTGTTCATTGTTCATATAAATCGGAAGACTCACTCAAACAGAAGTCCCCCCGTCGGCACTTTATCTAGCCCCTATGCCACAAAACACAAATTTGTCTAGCATGATTTTGGTAAATCGGATTTGAATCGTTTTTCTTGGCCTACAAATTACATATTTCAGTATTCACATCCCCCAAATCCCTCTCTCTCTCTCTCTCTCTCTCCCACTCTCTCTCAACATTCTCGTAGTTTTTCTATGCGGTTAATTGGGCATTATTGTTTCAAAGGTTGTTGGGTTTGAGTCTAAGGATTGGCTAAAATGTGTATTATTCATCAAATGATATGGTTGGATGAAGGTTTGTGATTCATTGAATTGAGTCTCAAGACCTCTAAGGTAATCGTTATAGTTGTTGTAATGTAAAATACCCTTTGATAAATTGTTACTTAAGAAAAGCTTTGAAAGTAACAATAGTTTTCAAGTAATTTGTGTCTGTGTATATGTGAATGTATGCTTATAGGTGTATTTATTTGTAGTTAGTTTTAATTCATTAAAAGTATGTTTCGATTCAAGAAAAAAAAATCATAAAGTTACTACGATAATCATTAGCTTTTCTTGAATGGAACAGGGGGATGGCTATGATAGCACTGCATTTGCAAATATCTACGTATATATGTGCATCTATGTCTATTGTATCTATATTTAGTTTAGTTTTAGCTTAAAATTATGGGATTTCTTTTGATCCCAACAACCATCCTTGCCAAAAGATCCCAATTTGCATGAAAATAAAGAAAGCCAAAAAGATAAGGATCCTAGGAAACCAAAGATTTGAAAAAAATGAAAATTTGGAATAAAAATAATAATAAAGAGGTTGGATCCTCCCAACTATAGCAACGCCACTTGAATACAAACTAATTGTAGAGATTAAACGAATAGAAGTTATTAATCTTTACTATAATTGTTGATATCATAATTAAGGTTCTGTTTGGTTGTATTGTGGTTATATGTGTTATATCATTATTAAAAGTTATTGATCATAACTACAGTTGCTGATATAATTAAATGTGCAGATGGAAGTGTAACCAGTAAGACAAAAAGAAGTTAGTTCTCATGTCCCTCTTCTGTTGCGTCCTACTAATTGTCCTACTAATTGAGTAATGTAAGTACCGTTTTAGCCAATTAGTTTCATTTCGTTAGTTTGTTATTTGGCTCATTTATACGATGTCATGATTCCACAACCTGCGCCCTATTTTTGCTTTTCATTTTCTTTTTCTTTTCGGAGTGATTCACTTTCCAGCAATAGTATTCCTATTTTTTCTACAAATAAAAATTTTGTCTGGTATCACGATGTTGTTATGATTTAAGGGAGCAGTTGAAATACTTAAAGTCAAAGAATATAATTACTTTTATTTTTGTGTAAAAATGCAAGAAATAGCAAAGTACATTTTTATTGATTTGTATTTGAATGAAAAATATGTTTATTTGTGATTATCATTATAACATATTTTGATCTTTTATTAGTTCTTTGATGTTTTGCATGTTACCGATTTCTATGCATTTGGCGACTTTAAACAAGTTTGTAGTAGTCAAAAGCCAGGTCAATTTGTTTATACTTTTTTGTCCACTAATTTTTTGGTTAAAAAAGAAATAGTAACTTAGACAGTAAAATATCCGATTTACTATTTCTATATGAAGTTGAAGTTGAGTATATTATTCACTTATTTGATTGGATATTGTTTTAGACATATTTGATTTCATGTTTTATTCTTTTATTAGTTCTTTGATGCTTTACATGAAGTTGAAGTTGAATCATTTGCATTACCTGTAATTTCTTTATTTTTCCTTTCCTGCAGATTTGGATATGTTAACAGTTGCTAATCAGTTCAAGCAAAAGGAAGATGGATAAGATAATTAGGTGACTGGATGGTTGTGATTGTGCCTAAACCATGTTTTTTGTGCCCTAAACCGAGTATTCATGATTATATTGAGGTTTTTCTTTGTTCTGATTTGTCTTCCTTTCTTATGTAGCTTTGCATTTTGATAATGACCCAACAAGTTCTTTAGACATATTACTCTATGCAGTTATAATTTGGAAGTTAGTCAATTTTGTAGTTTAATTATAAAATAACATATTGAACTACCTCATTATTTCTTTATTGTTTGTACGAAATTATAATTTAGACATAGTTCGACTTGACATGCGAGGAGGGTTGCGCTCAGATTTAGAGAACACAGAAAGATATGTCTTGGCAATACATCATGTCTTATTTTTAATGACAATTTTGCTAAAGCTAACCCATCCTTGAATTGAAACTAATCATTTTGCGCCTCTACAAACTAATTTTCGAAATAAACTATTCACCACCCGTCGCTTAGCGCGGGTAAACGACTAGTATATATATATATATATATATATATATATATATATATATATATATATATATATATATATATATATATATATATATATATATATATATATATATATATATATATATATATTCTCAATCGTAACCTAGGGAACAGAAAAACCATTCCCTTTTACTTCAATACATGCCAGAAAATGTATGCCTACTTCGCCTATTCAAACGCCTCCACGAATACGGTTAGTTTTTACCATCTTTCTCTATAAACTGTTGTACATAATACATATTATTATTACGTAACAATTTTGTAATAAAAAATCGAGTTAGAAAGTTAGGGTAAACGTAGGCTTACCCAGATTAATTCGTCTTGACGTTTCTCCCAAATTCAGAATTTCTTCACGAGTATTGCGTCTTCCCTGGGTTTAACTAATATCAGTGGCCTCACATTCTCCCCCGTCGCTTTACCATTGTCTCGCCGCCGTGTCAGTGGCAGAGCAAGAGTTGGTGGTTTGAAGATCGTTACTTCAGAAACAAAGCAACAAGAACCTGATTGAGTGTTAATGTTAATGGCTTACATGTGCCCAATCCATTCGTAATCGGCTCGGGTCCTCCAGGGACCAACTATAAAGTCATGAAAAAAGCTTTCGTTGAAGGCTGGGGTGCAGTCATAGCTAAAATAGTAAGTCTTCTAATCCATAATGTTTGATCGTTCTTAATTTCTTCAATAACTTTATTCCATTACAACAGTACGAATTTTTATTGATTGATTTTATAAAAAGAACGATGAGTTAGACTAAATTCAAGTTTTATACAAATCAACACCATTGGACGCTCTCTTCATGTGTTATATATGGTTTGACTTTCGGTTGAACTTGAATAGATTGATTGAATTCAATCCAAAAGAATGTTTGGCTGTTTGATTTGGAAATTTTATATTCGCGGGACTTGTGTTTTATAGCATGCCTAATTAGATAAGAACAATTTGGTATCCCTAACAAGTCGATTCTTGAATGCTTGATTGCGTCATACAAATGATGAATGCCACTTTGGTGTGATAAAAATCGAAATGTGAAGATTCTTTTCTGTAAAGGTTGAATTCTGAAAAGATTCTTTTCTTCCTTATATATAATCTCAAAGGACTTTTATTTTAATAATAATTGTAAGCATTCAAGCTTTGAAGTTGGATAGATTGATCATTGATACTTTATGGACATGAGATTGAATTTTGTTAGGATTGTTCTTTTCGCTATATAATCTCAAAACACTTTTGTTGCTTTTCATTTGATGATAACAGGTTGGAGAGTTACATTCTGGAAAAAATCTGTCATTATGTTATAAATTATCTCTCAGCCATGGCTAAACAAAGGTAAAGGATTTACCTTTTTAGTCCATCAAAGTTTCATTTGATATTTTAATTTAAATCAGTTCTCAATCACCTGTAGGGAATGCCCTGAGGAATGCCACGAAGCTATCTCCACTTTGATGTTTTCTGCAACAAGCTTTCTTGATCTGCTAGAAATGCACGAACTAATGATTCTATATGAGCCAAATGGTGTTTGGCAATAGGTGTAGCACCTATCAATCAGGTAGCTTGACTAAACTAGATAAAGCAATCGATGGAATTTTTTTGATTTGGGCAAAATGGTCTTTCTATTGTATCAGAATTGTCATCAAGAGGAATTACTCCAAAAGTCTTTTCACATTGCTTGAAGGGAGGAGGATTAGGTGGTGGAAAGCTTGTTTTTGGTGAGATTTTGGCCCCGCTATATTTTATAGTCCCTTTGTCCCATCACAGTACGTATTATTGAAGTGTATTTTAGGAAATATCAAAATTTGCAACTTTTATTTTGATTATACAATCAGAAACCACAATAGAAATGTAATTGTTAATTTATTATCTTGTAATCTTATATTATCTTTGATCTTTTCGGCCTCATTACAATCTTGATCTAGAAAGTATTTCAGTCAACGGTCAAATGTTGACCATTGACCCAACTGCTTTCGCCACATCAGATAACCAAGGAACCATTGTTGATACAGGAACAACTTTGACATACCTTCTTGCAGAAGCTTTTCATCCTTTTGTCAATTCTGTAAGCTTTGACTTTCTTTTAAAATTTCTCAAAAAATTAAGGGTGTGTTTAATTGCGGAAAAATGTGCCGTTTTCCGGAAAAATTTTCCAAGAAAAATGAGAATTTTGAAAACACGTTTAGTTTGTCTATTTTTCTAATTTTTTCACGGAAAATGAAAAATTTCCGTTTTCTAAAATTACAAAGAAGTTCGAAATTTTTGGAAAACTGATAATCATTGTTTTCCACCCCCCACCCCACACACACACATACATACCCACTCACACACACACACCCGCGTACACACACACACCCCAACCTACAAACACACACACACACACACATACATACCCACCCTCACACACACCCACCCGCACACACACACACACACACACACACACACACACCCACCCGCACACACACACACCAACCCGCACACAAACACATACATACCCACCCACCCACACACACACCCACTCACAAACACACACACACATACATACATACCCACCCACCCACCCACCCACCCACCCACAAACACATACACACACATACATACATACCCACCAACGTACCCACACACACATAAACACACTCACACATATACCCACCCACACCCTCATAAACACACACCCACACACACAAACCCACACTTACCCCCACCCCCACCCTCACATATACACACCTACACACACACACACAAACCCCCACTTACCCCCACAAACACACACCCGCACCCCCACCCACCCAACACCACCACCACAATCACCACCCACCATTACCATCACCACCACGACCACCACCACTAACCCGTCACTAGCACCATCACCACCACTGCCGCCGCCATCACCACCAATGACACAATTGCCGCCGCCACCACCATCACTTGTCATCACCACCACCGCCGCTGACCCGCTACCGTCACCGCCCCCACCCACACCCTACCACCTTTATCGTTTTCTAAAAATGAAAACCGATAGAAAAATACACATCTAAACACGTTTTCTAATTTTCTAAAACTGAAAATGAAAAATGAATAAGTTTAACTAAACACGTTTTCTAAATTTTTCAATGAAAAATAAAAACGGAAAACGAAAATCGAGAAGGGAAAACAAAAAATGGAAAATAAAAATTGTTTTTCCGTAACTAAACGCAACCTAAGCATTTGAATTTTGTGTTAAGTGTTTGTGTTTGTTTTTTCATCTTGATTGAAGATAAATGTTAATGTTTCACAATTAACAACACATGTCATATCAAAGGGGACTCAATGTTATTCAGTTACATCAAGGTACCTCCAAAATGTATGTTTTACCCTTTTTGTCCTTTTGATCTTTTCATTTCATTTCAAGAATATTTAACTGATCTTTTTTTTTTTTTGACTTATAAACAACATAAATGGGATTTTTCTTGAGGTTTCCTTAAACTTTGCTGGTGGTGCTTCCATGATTCTTAAACCTGAGAACTACCTTGTACATGGGGATCATGTTGTGAGTGTTCTTTAATTGCCTCAAAATTTAATTTTTTATACAAATTTATTAGCGGGTCAAAGATCGGGTAACAAAAAGTTTGACTTTTTTCACGTGTGGTTAGGATGGAGGTACACGATGGTGTATTGGCTTTCAGAGAGTCCAGAATGGTGTGTCAATTTTTGGAGGTTAGTTAAAATATAGTAAATGACAATTTTACCCTCAAGACTCCACTTATGTTTTGACTTCTTGTATAAAGATTTTCGTTTTCTGTTTCTAACTCATTTTTGTTGCAGATCTTGTTCTTAAAGATAAGATCTTTGTGTATGATTTATCAAAGAAACGAACTGGATGGACTGATTATGATTGTAAGCATGATCTTGTTTTCCCTTATGTTGCTTTTTTTCTTTCAAATCTTATCGAATTATGTCTTAGTATCTTCTTGGTATCCTTTCATCAGGTTCAAGTGATGTAAATGTCTCTATAACTTCAAGTAAAGATGAATTTAGAATGCGGGAGAGTTGAATGAGAGCACTTCATCAAGAACCACAAGTGTTCTTCAAGCTTTATTGTTGTTGCATATACTATCAATGACACTTGGGAGAGATATTTTTTATTTTTATTTTAATTATTCTTGTGGCGTTTTATAACTGTGGATGGCTTCCAAGGGAGGGAAAAAGAAGCGCTTATTATTTCAATGGTCAGGTCAAATTCAAAGAATGAGGTATTTTTTTATTTTTATTTTTTTTATTCTTCTGGCGTTTTATAATTGATTTAAAATTCACTGAAAATGTTTGACATTGGTTTTAAAATTCAATTGACTCTTCTCTTTTTACAAAAAGACCAAAATACCCTTATCATCTATGTGTTAAGAATAAAGTAACCTAGAAATATTGAGTTCAAACATCAAATTCGTGTATTTTCCGCTTAATTACAAAGGATGTTAATTTAACAGACCTGAAGTGTCGTTGACTCAGTAAGACCTCATTTTTTTGTCTTATTTATATAAAGTGTATAAATGATGTTTAAAATATATTTTGAGTTTGGTCTTAAACAGATTGGTCAAGATGTTGGAATGAGTGATGCAACTCAGTTGACTTGGTATTGACTTTTTGTTGAACATGTTGCTTTGAAGTTTGATCATCTTTACATCAATCTTTATTTGTTTTATGAAATTGTTGATCGGGGGACTTGTGAATGACATGTATAAGACAAATGTAATTCTGGTGCATCCACTACATCTGATTGGATTAGCCTGCATTTATGTAGCCAATATGCTCAAGGAGAAAGAGAATGCTGCTTGATTTGAAGATCTAAGAGTTGACATGAGTGTGGTAATTGTTTTGGATAATGATTTTTGATATTATGAATGTTTTTGAAAGTTTGATTGTAGCAGCTTATTGAGTTATTTTGTTTGACAGGTGAAGAACATAGCAATGGAAATACTTGATTTCTATGATGCCCACAAAATGATAACTAATGATAGAGTGAATGTTGTCATGCACAAGCTCACCATAAAAAGTTAAAAAGGTAAGCTGAATTTTTTTAATTTGTTAGTAAATGGCTACCATAATGAACTGGTATACATTCCTCCCATTTTATACTAAATTCAAGAGCATCATTTATTTCAAGTTTTTTTTTACCTTTTGAAAGAAATTGTGTTAGTGCTATAAATATATGTGTCGGCATGTCGCCATCACATTTCTTAATTCACAACTTTCCATATCATCTCTTCTCACTAAAGATGTTATTGTTCATGATAAGTATTCTTGGGATCGTTGCCTTCAATTATCAATAAAATAGTATATGATTAAATCATGAGCAACATAATTAACTGACGTAATTTTCAAATACAAAAACGAAACTAAATATCGTTCCAACTTTTAAAATAGGGAAGAAAAGTTTATGAGGTAAGCTATGAAAATGGAGAAATGTCGTCGAGACACCAACTATCGGTGAGACAACTACTGAGAAAGTCGAATCTTGTAAAAGAACATTATCTTAATTCTTACCTAAACATGCTTTAAGCGAGCAATAATAAATCTTTTTTTTAATCATGCAACATCCTTAATATCTCAAATGGTAAAATCATTATGTTAAAAGTATATGACATCAACCATAAACCCGAAAGATCTTCATTCTAATCATTTGGATGTATAAACCAAATAAGATTATGTCAAAAAAATAACATCTTTTTATGCCTATTGTCATGAATAACAAATTCCCACGAGACTCAGGCATAGTGTTTTGCATCAATGAGTTCTTGTATTTTTATTTTTTGTCATGCTTTCTAAATTTTTATGTAATATCTTAACTCTCAACTAAAATGGGTACTGTCTTCACCCGTTTTCCTCAAAGCTTGTGAAATGTATGAAACAAATACATGAGACATGTAGTTGAAGAAGGAAACTCATTAGTAATGGTAGGTTGTATTTGTTATTTGTTTTCTAATGATATAAACGAATATGAGGTGGAGAGTATTTTTACCATATGTTGGTAAATAAATTATAAACTACAACGATTGATGAATACTTTTTCCTTTTAAGTTTCATCATTTGGTTAGTTTTTTTTAGGACTCTCAAAGTATTATAAACCTAACAAAAATGAAAGCCAACTAATAACACATCGAAACAAACCAATAAATCATCAAAGTATCAAATTGGTATCACTTGCACTCAACTATGTATAAAATATTTTATGCTATTGGTTGTAACTTTAAATTTGAAAACAATGAAATGAAATTTTATATAAGATCATGGACCTTTTTATTAAAAAACTTGAATTAATAATTTTTTTCATTGAAGACTTAATATATGATTATGATGCAACTTGCAAGTTGGAAACATTGTACACCCCCACCTCCTCCCTTGCCTCCTTTATTTCTTTAAGGGAAATATGATTGAACATCATTCTGATACATCCTTCTCATAAAGTATTTTCATTTCGTTCAGATTATGAGATAGTAACTACGCAAAGTAGAAATATGTTATTGTATATATTTTTAATTTGCATTCGAAAACTGTTGTTTTTTCTCATGAAGATACTTACTATTCTATATTACTTTATGATTGAATACTTTGATTTTTTTAATTTATACTTTCATCGACAATTCATGTTTTATTTTGTTTTATGATATTAATTTTATTTAATATATGTATTAAATAATTTAATAAATTCATTTTAACCTATTAATGCATCCAATTTGTTTTGACATATAAAGTTGTCTACAAAAAGGTATTTCAACAATTTGTATATTTTTTATGCGTTTCCCCACGTTTAACGTGGGTCATAATCTAATTATATAAGCAAACTCCAGAATAAATGTTGAAAGAATTGTTATCAACCCATTGGCAATATTAATTAGTTCTTCTATCCTCTTTTCCACAAGTTATTAATATGGAAAATAAATTTAATAAATTAACACTAGATTAAAAAAAAATTGATATAACATTTTTTGTTGCATTTTAAGCTAATATTACATTTTGTTTGATTTTATGTTGATAGGATTATATTTTATTTTTTTAGGTTATTTTTTGAAAAGAAGTGAGTGTACTGTTGGTTTAAAAACATTTAATAATTACGTTTTACGTTTTTTATTTAAATATTAAATTTAATATGATGTTTTTGTTCGTGCATACCTTTAAAATGACTCAAATTTATTTATTTTAAAATCCAATAAGAAATGAGAATTTTAGGTGAGTTTCTTTTGTAAATGAGATTCTAATATAAGATATATATCATGAATTGAAGGAAAAGTTTTATCTTGAGTTATTTCATAAATTTATTAAAATGAAAAGAACTGAAAAAAAAATGTTTTTTTCGGTTACTCAAATATATTTTGCATTGTACAAACTAATGATTTCATCAAATATCTGAACTTACAAAACGTAAATTGAAAATTAATAAAGGTATTTATATTTAGTTTAAAACAAAATTATTTATCGTTACTAAAAAACTTCAACTTTTATAAATCAATAATTTTTTTTGAAAATATTTGATTAATCCTTACGATTTAAATTATAAATAATGTTTTTCTTTTACAACCATGGTTTCCACGAGTTTTAACCTAGTATGTTGTCACATCCCCGAATCAGACGGCAGAAACGTCTGAGGGCTCGCATGACTTTAATTGAATAATATCACAATTAATATACATGAATCATAACATAAACATCATCATGTATCAATATATTACAACTAGAATTGTTCACATCAAGTACATTGTTTTAACATTACACATTCTTAACATAAATTGTTTGAGTACTTTTAACAACATAACATCTAACATTACTTTCTATTACTCTTCCGCTTACCTGTTACCTGAGAATACAAGTTATTTTGGAAAAACGACAACATATGAAATGTTGGTGAGTTCAAAAGCAATGTTGTGATAAAATGATTTGTGTAGTTTGTAAAACCCAGAAAATCCGATATTTCTTGAAAACACTTTCGGTGATCAAAGTGCGAAGATCTATAAGTTGATGCATGAATGATTTCAAAAACATATATATGAAGGGTATTTTGTATTATAGTTATAAAATTTCGAGCGAGTAGTATTGAATCCCCCGGAAAACCCGATGTTTTCCGATTTGAAATGTATTCGTAATTACTGATTTTTGTATTGTCTTAACGAATGAATATTGATTAATCCACATTGTATATCGTCCTAATTTCGTCTAATTTGAATTCCCGTAAGCCTTAGCGAACGAAGAGAAGGGGAGCATTACGTCCCACCCCTATCGTAAGTACCTTAGGCTGTGGTGGATGTGAAAGACACGATGGTCCAACTCGCATTTGATTACTGTGACCTTACTAGCTCTTCTAACGGGACACTTTGGCCCGCTAGCACATAAAAGCTGTTGAAAGTCCTTTTATAAAATATTGGGTCATTGAAGGCCCAATAACATATAAGCGTTATCCCTTTGGGCCCAAAGATCATGTTGGTGGGCTTGCAAGGCCCAACAAGCATGATTTGAAACTCATAAACCCAAAGTTTGTAGGTTTACACATCGAAGGTATCACGTTTTGTTTGGAGAGTTTGATTTTAACGTTAGTTATATTGTATCGATTCGAGACCGAATCAATTCGTGTATCACGATATTTGGAGTCAAACGTGTATTCGTCTTTTAATTTGTCGGTAGTCATAGTTTTGTATTTTGATTTAATGAAATAGTTCGTCTAAATATAAATTTGACCTTTTCATTTCTTTCTTTTATAAAAGTAACAATTTATGTCCTTTAAATAGAAGAATTTCATTTTTAGTCCTTAAAACATTTTCTTGACACTTTTGTATCATAAACTTGTTGAAAAGACAATTTTAACCCCAAATTTATTTTTTTAGCAGCTTTAGTCCTTCCAGAATGGAGTTTCTTGGTTAGAACCCCATATTTCACAACTTTTACAGTTTTGACCGAAAATATAAAAAGTTTACATTTTTTATCCTTTTTGGAAATGAAAAACATTTTTGACCTTTGAAATAGTTTTATTGCACTTTTTATCCCCTGTTTTGCAAAATGTTTCATTTCAGCCCCTTTAAACTTCATTTGTTCGCATTTATGGGCTTATTGGGCCGAAAAGTCCAAATTTAGCCCATTAAGCTAAATTTTTGCATTTCAAGTCCTTTCAAAATTCTAATATTCAGAAAAATGATTATAGAAACTGTTTTGACCCTTTTGATCCTCAAGAAACCGAGACTTGATAGTTTTTAACCCAAGTTTTGTGTTTTTGACAATTTAAGCCCTAAAATGGGTTTTATCTTAGAATATGTTCCTCAACCTTATAAGCTATTTTTATTGACTTGTTTAATGTAAAATAACTTATATTCTGTTTGTTTCCTTTCTCATGCCATAGATCTCGAGTTAACATCCCTTATGGTTCCATATTTATCACAAAACACATAAAATCACACACATACATGCATAAAATCACACATAGCATAAACATACACATAGATCTACAAATTTTCTTGTATTCTCCCCCATAAAACATATGAAAACCGAAAAAGAGGGGTATGAAGCTCACCTTGAGTTGTAGTTTCGGTTTTGAAGAGAGAAAAGAAGAAAATTTCGATCCTAGCAAGTCCTCTTGGTAGATTTCGAGTTTAGTGGCTTCTTGAATGTAGGATCACAAGTTTGAATAGATTTAGAAGAGATTTTTGATGAAATGAAGTAGCTAGATTATGGATCCAAGCAATATCTTACCTTAGATGATGTATTTGTGGGAAGATCTTCTTGAAAGCTCCCTTAATCTCGAAAATTTGATGAATGAGTGTAAGGATGTTCTAATGAGCATTTGAGAGAATGGAAATGAGTATGTGTGTGTTGTGTTCAGCTGAGAGAAAAAGAGAGAGAGGAGAAGAGAGAAGATTGATGAGATGTTTACTTAGAAGCATGGGATTTGCATGGAAACCCACCAAATATTAGTGAGGTGGCAAAGGAAAAAGTCAACTCTCTTTCTTTTTGTGGGTTGGACCGAAAATGGATAGGGGAAAGAGAAAAAATTGGGCCTTGAGTGCTTAGCCCATATTATGACTCACTTTAGATGATGTTTGGGCCCAAATAAATCAAAGGATAACTTTTATGACTCATTAGGGCTAAATTAGGTTGGTTGTGACCCATTAAAGCCCAAAATATTATGTTTCATGTATATGGGTCCAATTAGAGCCCATTAGAGTGTTCTAGATTTAATATGGATAAATTGGAAGTTTATTAGTCCATTAGGTCCAATAAGGAAATCCTAGTCCAAAATGGACTTAAACCGGGATTTCAAAGGTTTCCAATTCTTTGTTGACCATTTGCAGTGTTAGAATAAAGTATTTGATGAAGTTTTGTTGTTTTAGAATAAGCATCATGCATGAGTTTATGTTATTGATTCATAGTTGTTATAGGTGTTGTAGTTACAGGGCACCAAAATATCTAGTTGTGACATCATCCCCCCGTCAGAGGGAATTTCATCCTGAAATTCTTTTGAAAGCTAGATTTGAGAATGCGAGAATAGATGAGGGTACTTCTGGTTCATTTGATCTTCGCATTCCCGTGTGAATTCTGGTCCGCGTCTCGCGTTCCATCGAACTTTTACAATGAGAATGCAGCTCTGCTTGGTACACTTCACCTCTCGGTCCATGATTTCAACTGACTCCTCAATGAACAGAAGGTTCTCATTGATTTCTATTTCCTCTAATGGAATGACGAGAGTCTCGTCGGATAAGCACTTTTTCAAGTTCGAAACATGGAACACAGGGTGTACACTACTGAGCTCAGCGAGTAGCTACAGTCTATAAGCCATTGGACAGATTCAGGGAAGAATCTCAAAGGGTCCAATGTATCGACGGTTCAGTTTTCCCCGCTTCCCAAAATGAATCACTCCTTTCCAAGGAGAGACTTTTAGTAACACCCTATCTCCAACTTCGAATTCCAAGGGCTTTCGTCGTTTATCGGCGTAGCTCTTTTGTCTATCTCGTGACGATTGCAGTCGTGCTCTGATCTGAATTATCTTCTCGGTCGTCTCGCGTATGATTTCCAGTCCCGTTAAGGCGTTGTTTGGCGTTTGCCTTCTCGCTAGTTGGGTGTCTCCTACTTCAGCCCTGCACAATGGTGATCTACATTTACGCCCGTTCAATGGTTCATTAGGAGCAACTTTGATACTCGAGTGATAATTGTTGTTATATGAGAACTCGATCAAAGGCAAGTGGGTATCCCATGATTTTCCAAAGTATATCACACACGCTCGGAGCATATCTTCTAGTGTTTGAATGGTTCGCTCACTTTGACCATCCGTTTATGGGTGGTAGGCAGTGCTCATGTCAAGTTGTGTTCCCATAGCTTTCTGAAGAGACTTCCAAAAGCGTGAAGTAAATCTACTATCTCTATCTGAGATGATAGATACCGGTACTTCGTGGAGTCTCACGATTTCTTTGATGTAGATTCTTGTTAGGCGCTCCATCTTGTACGATTCTTTTATTGGTAGGAAATGGGCGGATTTCGTTAATCTATCAACTATTACCCAGATCGTGTCTAAACCGTCCGTCGACTTGGGTAGTTTGGTCACAAACTCCATGGTAAACCTTTCCCATTTCCACTCGGGAATTACTAGCTGTTGTAGTAATCCAAAGGGCTTCTGATATTCCACCTTTACATTAGCACAGATGAGGCACTTGCTCACGTAAGTGGCAATCTTTGCCTTCATATTTGGCCACCAATAATGTTGCTTAACATCAAAGTACATTTTGTCTGAACCCGGATGGATGGAGTATCGCGTCTTGTGGGCTTCGTTCATGACTACTTCTCTGAATCCCCCAAGTTTAGGGACCCAGATGCAGTTCATGAAGTAATATGTTCCATCTTCCTTCACCTCCAAGCTCTTCTCCATTCCATGCAGCGCTTCACTTGTTTTGTTTTCCGCCTTCATGGCATCTGACTGGGCTATCCTGATTTGCGAGGTCAGGTGGGATTGGATGGTTATTGAGAGAGTTTTCACATGACGATTTGAGTATTCTTTTCAAATTAAGGCATCAGCCACCACGTTAGACTTGCCTGGATGGTACTTGATTTCACATTCATAGTCGTTTAGCAGTTCGACCCATCATCGTTGCCTCATGTTTAGCTCCTTTTGATTCAAGATGTGCTGAAGACTCTTGTGGTCAGTGAAGATAGTGCACTTGGTACCGTAAAGGTAGTGACTCCAAATCTTCAGGGCAAAGACCACTGCTCCCAGCTCCAGATCGTGGGTCATGTAATTTAGTTCGTGAGTCTTTAGTTGTCGGGACGCGTAAGCTATCACTTTTCCATGTTGCATGAGTACACAACCTAAACCATGATTTGATGCATCGCAGTAGACTATAAAGTCTTCCGTTCCTTCGGGTAGCGATAGCATCGGTGCACTACAGAGTGCTTGCTTTAGAGATCGAAATGCGGCTTCCTACTTGTCCGTCCATACGAAGGGTACGCCCTTTTGTGTAAGCATGGTAAGCGGTTTGTCCGTCTTAGAGAAGTTTTGGATGAATCTCCTGTAATAGCCTGCGAGTCCCAGAAATTGGTGAATTTATGTTGGTGTTGCTGGAATTGCCCATCCTTCGATGGCTTGGATTTTAGAAGGATCCACATGAACTCCTTCCTGACTAACAACATGGCCCAAAAAGTTCTCACTTCGGAGCCAAAACTCGCACTTAGAGAGTTTTGCGTAGAACTTTTCGTTTCGCAGGGTTTCTAGGATTTGTCGAAGATGTTGGGCATGTTCTTCATCATTTCAGGAATATACGAGGATATCATCGATGAAACCGATAACGAAGTTATCAAGAAAAGGTCGATAGATTCGATTCATTAGATCCATGAATGCAACAGCAGCATTCATTAGACCGAAGGGCATTACAACAAATTCTTAATGTCTGTAACGAGTTCGGAAGGCAGTTTTTGGAATATCTTCCTCCCAGGCCTTGAGTTGGTGGTATCCAGATCGCAGATCTATCTTTAAGAAGTGACTAGCTCCTTGGATCTGGTCGAATAGGTCGTCGATTCGTGGAAGTGGATATGGGTTTTGGACAGTGAGCTTGTTAAGTTCTCTGTAGTCGATACACATCCCGAAGGTACCGTCTTTCTTCTTAACGAAGAGAACCGGAGCTCCCCAAGGTGAGAAACTGGGTCGGATGAATCCTTTATCCAAAAGCTCGCTGAGTTGACTGGACAATTCTTGCATCTCTACAGGAGCCAATCTGTAGGGAGATGGGGGTAGCTCCTGGTACAAGGTCAATTCGAAACTCGACTTGTCTTTCTGGGGGTATCCCCAGAAGTTCATCAGGGAAGAAATCTGGGAATTCACAAGCTACTGGAATGTCTTGAATATTGATCTCTATCTTGGATTTGTCTACTATGTGAGCCAAGAATGTCAAGTCCCTCTTTCGTAGGTACTTTTGCGCTTTAATGCACGAGATAAGACAAAGGTTCGTGCTGGTTTTGTCCCCGTAAATAACTAGGGTTTCGTGATTTGGGAGATGAAGGCGAACGACCTTCTCGTGACACATAATTTCAGCATGGTGGGGGCTTAACCAATCCATGCTGATAATCACATCAAAACTCCTAATGGAAACTGGCATTAAGTTTATTTGAAAGATGTGGTGATTTAAGACTAGGGTACATCCGATATAGATTTCCCCAGTGGATTCTGTGTTCCCATTAGCTATTTCCACCGTGATGGTTTCATTAAGCTTCTGGGGTTGTTGATTTAACAAGTGTTTGAATTTATTACTCACAAAACTCCGTTCTGCTCCGATATCAAATAGGATGCATACGTAAGTGTGGTTTAAGAGAAACATACCAGTAACAACAGCAGGATCCTGAATCGCTTCTCCCTAACCCATAGCTAGCACCCTTCCTGTTCCTGTGTTCCTAGGGTTGTTGGTGTTGGGGCAATTCCGACGGATATGCCCTATCCTTCCACATCCGTAGCAAGTTGGGCTTGATCCTATGTTATTTTTTTATTTTCTTTTTTGTTGTTGTTGTTGTTGTTGTTGTTGTTGTTGTTGTGGTTGCTGTTGCTATTGTTGTTTCCTTGCAGTTGATTCTGGGGAGGATGGGTCCTGCAATACTTTTCCATGTGACTCTTCCGATTGCAAATGGTGCAATGCATTTCCCTGCATTCGCCATTATGGAGGTAGTTGCACCTGTTGCACTTTGGGAGATTCCCAGAATACTGTTTGAGAGTGCTTGGATTTGCTGAGGCTGTAGCATGTGGTGTGAAGGGTACTTGAGTGGTCGCAGCATTGACCGTCACTGTTTGTTGCTTCTTCGCTGATTTCGAGCCTTGTCGCCCTTTTCTCTTGTTAGTCTTTCCTTTCTTGTTGTCATTCTCTTTCTTGCCTTCAATTTCCGCTGGCTTCTCGCCCTTTTGTTGTTGTGGTTGTATAGTTTCTTGGCCAATCTCTTGGCACTTTCGAACGTTTCAGGTTTTGTAGTGATAACATTTCCTTGGATTGGGGAGGTTAGTCCCCAGATGAATCGTTCGATTTTCTTCCCTTCAGACGTAATCATGCCAGGGCACAATAATGGCGACTCACTAAACTTTGATATGTATGCATCTATATCATATTTTTGGACGGTGAGATCCCACATCTCTTGCTCCATCTTCTGGATTTCGCCACGAGGTCAGCACTCAACCATCAGCATTTCCTTCAGCTCCGTCCATGGCATAGAGATGGCTACAGGGAGAGTCATGGCCTCTATACGTCCATTCCACCAGGTGAGAGCCTGGTCGACAAAGGTGCACGCGGCAAACTTCACTTTCACTTCCTCGGGGCATTAACATATTTTGAACACTGATTCCACCTTCTCAATCCACCTTGTTAGGTCTATTATGCCACTCGTGCCAGTAAAGGTTCGCGGCATGGCATTGGTGAAATCCTTGTAGGATCATGTTTTGGTTGGTTCTTGATTGATCCCGTTGTTCGAACTTCCTGCCCCTTGTCCGTTGACTCCTCCATTGTTCCCTTGGTGAATCTGTGCCATTGTTGCGGTGACCACAGCAGACACAACTGCTTGGAATGAAGCTGAGTCAACTTCTGGAGGGGTTGGTCCAGGGTTACCGCGAGTTGGTCGTCGAGGCATCTTTCTGTCATGGAACGGAAAGATGTTGAGTACCTAAGGTTTCATGAGATTGTGATCCTATAAACTAGGCGTGTAGCACGAATTTAAGCAATTTCACAATTTGGCATACAATCATGGATATATAACACATAGCAGATTACAACGTCATAGTAGAATAGATAAAACTTTTCATTAATATTATCCGCATTTTTGATACATGAAAATTTTGCTCAGGAGAGCATTCATAAGTGGTGCAATTTCGACAGCATAACGGCTCTATGAGTAGTGTAATCACTTAAATGTAGAGTCGATGATACCTAGCATAGATCACATAAGCCAAATACTATGGACGGGTACAACTATTTCCTCTTACGGTGAGGTCTTTATAGCAGGTAGTAGAGCAGGTCCTATTAATAAGGATGACGACGATGCTCAATCGTCGAGACGACGTACCAGAAGTTCAGCCAGTTCATCCGCTTCTTGGGTGATTACCTCTACTTTTTGCTCGGCTCGCACAGCCCTTGCCTTGGCCATAATAAGTTGAAGCTTCAGGCTGATAATTGCCTCCTCGAGAGAGCGTGGATAGTCTTTATCAACCCCTTGAAACGTGCGAGAATCTAGCGGGGTTTCCGACTGGTGGTGTTCACTGCGTGCCTCTTCTACGCCCTTTTCTTCGTCTGGCTCCTAGTCCAGCACATCATAATCGAAATCAACTATTACGTATTCGTCCAGTTTCTCTTCAGGTCCAATGTCTTGTTTCCCTCCTTGATCTACCTCTGGCTCATCCTTGATCCTCCTGTGGGTTACTAGGACTTGATGAAACTGAATGCCCTGGTTTTCTCCTTCCATGTCGATTGAGAGGAGGGGGGGGGGGGGTATATAAGTAAACTATTATTATTCCTAATATGATTTAGTATTTATGTACTTTGAGTTAATTTTGTTTTCTTGGTAATCATGGGTATGTTTTTAGGCTTGCTGACCACCGAGGCTTTCTCGGAGCCTGTGATAGTTGTACTTCGGAGAAAGTGTAGTTGATCAGGCTACACTCGTTCCTTACTACAACCATACACAATACCTGACTTAACCAAGATGTCAGTGTTATTTTGTTTGATTAAGTATTATGTTCTCTTTCCTATATCACATAAGCAAAGATGTTTTATTGTTGTGTTTTATTTGTTTTGTTTTGTTCAGAGTTGGGTTAGTCCCTTTTTGGTTTATACTTGCATATCAATGTGTGGTTAGATATGCTAGTTCACTATAAACAACGCTTTGATATCAACCAGTCACACCCCCAAACCAGATGGTGGAAACGACCGAGGGCTCGCGTGACTTAAATTGAATATCATCATAATGAATACACATGAATCTTAACATAAACGTCACCATGCGTCAATATATTACAACTGGAATTGTTCACGTCAACTACATTGTTTTAACATTACACATTCTTAACATAAATTGTTTTAGTACTTTTAACAACAGAACATCTAACATTACTTCCTATTACTCTTCCGCTTACTTGTTACCTGAGAATACAAGTTATTTTGGAAAAACGTCAACATATGAAATGTTGGTGAGTTCAAAAGCAATGTTGTGATAAAATGATTTGTGTAGTTTGTAAAACCCAGAAAATCTGATATTTCCTGAAAACACTTTCGGTGATCAAAGTGTGAAGATCTATAAGTTGATGCATGAATGATTTCAAAAACATATATATGAAGGGTATTTTGTATTATAGTTATAAAATTTCGAGCGTGTAGTATTGAATCCCCCAGAAAACCCGATGTTTTCGGATGTTGAAATGTATTCGTAATTACTGATTTTTGTATTGTCTTAACGAATGAATATTGATTAATCCACATTGTATATCGTCCTAATTTCATGTAATTTGAATTCCCATAAGCCTTAGCAAATGAAGAGAAGGGGAGCACTATGTCCCACCACTATCGTGAGTACCTTAGGCTGTCGTGGATGTGAAAGACACGATGGTCCAACTCGCATTAGATTACTGTGACCTTACTAGCTTTTCTAACGGGACACTTTGGCCCGCTAGCACATAAAAGCTATTGAAAGTCCTTTTATAAAATACTGGGTCATTGAAGGCCCAATAACATATAAGCGTTATCCCTTTGGGACCAAAGATCATGTTGGTGGGCATGCAAGGCCCAACAGGCATGATTTGAAACTAATAAGCCCAAATTTTGTAGGTTTACACATCGAAGTTATCGAGTTTCGTTTGGAGAATTTGATTTTAACGTTAGTTATATTGTATCGATTCGAGACCGAATCAATTCGTGTATCACGATATATGGAGTCAAACGTGTATTCGTCTTTTAATTTGTCGGTAGTCGTAGTTTTGTATTTTGACTTAATGGAAAAGTTTTTCTAAATATAAATTTGACCTTCTCATTTCCTTTCTTTTATAAAAGTAACAATTTATGTCCTTTAAATAGAAGAATTTCATTTTTAGTCCTTAAAACATTTTCTTGACACTTTTGTATCATAAACTTGTTGAAAAGACAGTTTTAACCCAAAATTCATTTTGTTAATAGCTTTAGTCCTTCCAGAATGGAGTTTCTCGGTTAGAACCCCATATTTCACAACTTTTACAGTTTTGGCCCAAAATATAAAAAGTTTACATTTTTTATCCTTTTTGGAATTGAAAAGCATTTTGACCTTTGAAATAGTTTTATTGCACTTTTTATCCCCTGTTTTGCAAAATGTTTCATTTCAGCTCCTTTAAACTTCATTTTTTCGCAATTATTGGCTTATTGGGCCGAAAAGTCCAAATTTAGCCAATTAAGGTAAATTTTTTCATTTCAAGTCCTTTGAAAATTCTAATATTCAGAAAAATGATTATAGAAACTATTTTGACCCTTTTGACCCTAAAGAAACCGTGACTTGATAGTTTTTAACCCAAGTTTTGTATTTTTGAGAATTTAAGCCCTAAAATGGGTGTTATGTTAGAATATGTTCCTTATAACCTTATAAGCTATTTTTCTTGACTTATTTAATGTAAAATAACTTAGATTATGTTTGTTTCCATTCTCATGTCATAGATCTCGAGTTAACACCTGTTATGGTTACATATTTATCACAAAAACACATAAAATCACACACACACATGCATAAAATCACACATAGCTTACACATACACATAGATCTACACATTTTCTTGTATTCTCCCCCATAAAACATATGAAAACCGAAAAAGAGGGTATAAAGCTCACCTTGAGTTGTAGTTTCGGTTTTGAAGAGAGAAAAGAAGAAAATTTCGATCCTAGCATGTCCTCTGGGTAGATTTCGAGTTTAGTGGCTTCTTGGATGTAAGATCACAAGTTTGAATAGATTTAGAAGAGATTTTTGATGAAATGAAGTAGCTAGATTATGGATCCAAGCAATATCTTACCTTAGATGATGTATTTGTGGGAAGATCTTCTTGAAAGCTCCCTTAATCTCGAAAATTTGATGAATGAGTGTAAGGATGTTCTAGTGAGAGTTTGAGAGAATGGAAATGAGTGTGTGTGTGTGTGTTGTGTTCGGCCGAGAGAAAAAGAGAGAGGAGAAGAGAGAAGATGGATGAGATGTTTACTTGGAAGCATGGGATTTGCATGGAAACCTACCAAAAATTAGTGAGGTGGCAAAGGAAAAGTCAACTCTCTTTCTTTTTACGGGTTGGTCCGAAAATAGAGAGGGAAAAGAGAAAGAATTGGGCCTTGAGTGCTTAGCCCATATTATGACTCACTTTAGATGATGTTTGGGCCCAAATAAATCAAAGTATAACTTTTATGACTCATTAGGGCTAAATTAGGTTGGTTGTGACCCATTAAAGCCCAAAATATTATGTTTCATGTATATGGGTCCAATTAGAGCCCATTAGAGTGTTCTAGATTCAAGATGGATAAATTGGAAGTTTATTAGTCCATTAGGCCCAATAAGGAAATCCTAGTCCAAAATGGATTTAAACCAAGATTTCAAAGGTTTCCAATTCTTTGTTGACCATTTGCAGTGTTAGAATAAAGTATTTTATGAAGTTTTGTTGTTATAGAATAAGCATAATGCATGATTTCATGTTATTGATTCATAGTTGTTATAGGTGTTGTAGTTACAGGGCACCAAAATTTCTAGTTGTGATATCATCCCCCCGTTAGAGGGAATTTCGTCCCGAAATTCTTTTGAAAGCTAGATTTGAGAATACGAGAATAGATGAGGGTACTTTTGCTTCATTTGATCTTCGCGTTCCCATGTGAATTCTGGTCCGCGTCTCGCGTTCCATCGAACTTTTACAATTAGAATGCAGCTCTGCTTGGTACACTTCACCTCTCGGTCCATGATTTCAACTTACTCCTCAATGAACAGAAGGTTCTCATTGATTTCGATTTCCTCTAATGGAATGATGAGAGTCTCTTTGGATAAGCATTTTTTCAAGTTGGAAACGTGGAACACATGGTGTACACTACTGAGCTTAACGAGTAGTTGCAGTCTATAAGCCATTGGACCGATTCAGGCAAGAATCTCAAAGGGAATTTCGTCCCGAAATTAGAATTTAGGTAAGGAAGTAGGTATGAATGATCGATTCATGAGGTGGAAACTTCCTAATCGATTGGTTCTCGCGCTCATAAGTGAATTCGGGTCCTCGGTTGGTATCCCAACGAACCTTCACTAAAGGGAGGCGGCGCTGGTTCGTCCGCTTGACCTCTCGGTCGAGGGTAACTACGGTACTTATACAAAGGCGAGGATCTCGTGAATTTCGATCTCGTCGAGTGGACTTACGAGAGTCCTAACGGTAAGGTACAGTTTCAAGATCGAGACACGAAGGGTAAAATGTACATTACTTAGTTCATGGAGTAGGTCTAGTTAGTGAGACACATGACCGATTCTGGTAAGAATCTTGGAGGTCCTAACTATCTTGGATTTAGCTTTCCATGCGATACGAAGCGTATTAAGCCATTCCCAGAGTGAGACTTCCTAAAGAATTTGGTCTCTCACTTGGAATTCCAAGGTTTCTTTTTCTTGCCTATCTTCCCAGTCGAGGGCCACCCTCTGCTAGGTCAAAGTCGTAAGGGTTTCTGTAATTTGCGAGGAGTTCTGAATGGGCTACGATAGTAGATCTGCAAGACCTAGAATTTGGCGAATTTCTATCGGCATCTCTGGTGTCGACAAATTCTCAACAGTTTTGATAAATTGACAGAGTACTCAAGAATTCCCACATCACTAATAGTGTGTCTTAGGAATCTGACTCTTCAATTCCAAAACTCATGTTTAGAGAACTTCGCGAAAGTTTCTCTGAGGGTAATGTTTCCATGGGTTCCTTCTTACTACGAGGGTACATAAGTAAGTCATTACAAGGAGAATGACAAACTGATCCAAGTAAGAATGGCGTACCCTACTCATTAAGCTCATGAATATTATGGGCGTATTGGTCCTATCCGAGGGGTATCACTGCGGACTTGAAGTGCCCGCATCGAGTTCAGAGGGTAGTCTTCAGGACCCTTCCCTAACACTCGAACACGTGATATTCAGATCTCAGGTCCATTTCTGAAAGTAATTCTTTCCTTACGTTTGCTCAACCGATTCATCTATGCGAGGTAGAGGCAACGATTTCAAATGGAAATCTTAACGGAGTCCCTGATCGCCGAGCTACATATGATACCATCCGTCTACTCCTGGAAGGATAAGACCGGGGCTCTCCAGGGTGAGAAGCCTGGTCTTCCCATTCTATTGTTGAGTAGTTTGCTAAGTTGTCCGGACTGTTCTTGTATCTCCGTAGGTGTTTAGATTGAAGGGCAATCTGTTTACAGAAGTCGTACTGGGTTCTAAGTTTGTTCACATGACGATGCAATTACTTGTAGTCTTGGGCAGTTCTCCGTCCTGAAGTTCACATTTAGAATTCATACATGGTTTCACAATCACAATCTCGTGTATACGAGTCGTATATAATTAAGATTGAAAAGGTAGTCGAATAACTGATTCTTCTTTAAGCTCACATCCCATCGAGGAAAAATAAGTTAAAGTGGAATCATCAATTCTAAACATGTAGAACCTTTCTTATATATCACTCTTATGTATACATTTTTCCGCGACGGATCAACCGTATGGATCTTTGGATTGAACTTGACGTACTGTACGAGCGGTACTTTGGGGATTTCTTCGGAAAGGAAAAGAACTATGAGGTACTCCATGCATGAGTACTTCGGTTTTCTGTTATGACGGCTTCGCTGGAAAGGCGATTTCGAAGAAAGAGATATATGTATATCATAAGGAAAATTAAAGACACTATGAGGTACTCCATGCATGAGTACTTCGGTTTTCTGTTATGACGGCTTTGTGTGGATCAAATTGAATCTAGTCGTATGATAATGTCATAATCATAAGGAAAATTAAAGACATTATATTTGATCATAAGGCGTTACAGACAAAACACAACCGTGCAACCATCAATAGAGTTACAGTACTTTAGACTTACTACAAGACTATTGTTGCGAATAAGGTATACTACAAAAGACAAGTATATGCAGCACGAGCATCCCTACCGACGGGATCTCGCAAAAGGTAAGACTCCGGTTGCACTAGTTTTGGATGATTTATAAGTCTGTTACAATGAAACGCCAAAATTACATTAACGTGGTTCCGGATCAGGTTCTCTTGCAGCTGTGATCCTTAGAATTCTTCCGTCTGTGCCGGAGTTCTTTGTTATAGGACAATCCTTCTTGAAGTGCCCTTTCTCACCGCATTGGTGGCATGACTGGCTAGCACTAGAATTGGTGGTGGGAGTGAGGTGTTTAGTCAGAGTTACGTGGAGATGAGTGCCTTCCTCATTACTCCACTTTGAAAATTGCCTCCTAAAGCGCTCTGCAGGAGTTGCCACTTGCTGCGGTGGCATGGTGTCACATCCCGCTAAAGTGGAAACGCAAGGTATGACCGCGATAACGGTTTCATTGCAAATGATAAAGATACATCACCATAGCAATATTTAAAAGTTTACAACCCATAGCTTCAAAAGAAACAAAATACAAGTTTTTCAAAATAACATTGTTCAAAATATAACTTCATAATAGCTTCAACACGGTGCAACATGCTCTATGATGATGAATCTTTACATCCACTACTAATTATTTCCTGAAAAAGCATGTAAAATGAGCGTCAACTATGAAAATAGTTGGTGAGCTCACAAGTTTATAAAATCGAGCGTAAAACAACGCTTTCCGTAAACACAAGTACGTTGCTTCAATGATAAACAAGTTGATTGCTATTAATGAGTACAAGTTTATTGCTATAACGAGAAACGAGTTTGTATGTATATGAGCAAACAATGAGTCTCAACTAAACCTATGACTGAAGCCCTATCGAGATCTATGCTTATCGTTCCATAGATGAATATGGTATCATGCACTCCAGCGATTCGGGCGAGTGAGGAGTTGTCAATTCCTAATAGCGCTATCCATAATGACCATTGGCTCAAAGAGTTAATGGTTAGAGATAAGGGAAGGGCCTTAGTACGATAAGTTCTCATGTTCCGTGTTGCATAGACATACATAAAGAAACATAGCAATACAATAGCAATCATGTTTGATAATAATCAATTTAAATACAACATGCAAACAATAGTTTTTCTGGACATGCTTTTCCACCCCAAAACATAAAAACTGAAAATAGGGGAGTGCGTGGATACTCACAATATGCAAAATATAGTAATCAAGTTTATACGAATCAATTAAATATAACGAACATAAGTAGTTTAGGACATGCTTTTCTACCCCAAAACATAAAAACCGAAAATAGGGGAGTACGTGAATACTCACGATGTTTTGTGTAGGCACAAGCGGTACTTCGGGATGCACCAACGTCTTACTACCAGGATCCTACGACATCAAACACACGCACTAGTGAGTTTCCATGTCGATATCTAATGATAATATATTAAACTCTACATATAGGGAAATGCTAATTTATGTTTTAGTATTGGCTTTTATATCAATTAGTTACATTTTTTCTGAAGTAATGAAATTCTACACATCAGGCGATTAATTACAACATTGGCATATAAATTTTCCAAAATTTTAAGTCCTTATTACAACATAAATTCATGAAAATAGCATTCAAATGATAAAAACTCTCAAACTTTTTATTTAACTATTATTACACAATAATAAGCTGAGAAAAATATAAAAATGGATTTCCAAGCTGTTTAATTATATTTTATGATTTATGAGCATTTATTCCAATAAAAATTGAAATAAATAGAAAACAGTTTCATAAATTACCCAAACTTTTTAATTAACTGTTATTGTACATAGATAGGCTGGGAAAAATATAAAAGATATTTTTCAGTGGGTATTTCTATTTTTCCTTGTTTTATTCCTTTAAATATTCATTAATTGAAGAAATAATATTAAACAGTTAAAATAAATCACCATAAATTTTTGTAATAGCATTTACAGTATAAATATCCTGGAAAAATATCAAAAGTGGTTTTCATAATGTATAAACTGGTTTTGGGTATTTATGTGTATTTAAGTGCATTTTAATGCAATTAACTTTAGAAAATAAGAGAAAAATAGTTTACAATAGAGAAAAATCCTCAAAATTTTTTATGTAATCTCCTAATGTATAATATGATATCCTGGTAAATTTTCATGAATTTTGGATAATCAGAACTATTTTTCCAATTTTTAGACCATTTTAATTACCAAAAATTGGGAAAAATAGTAAGACATGATGAAAAATCTTGAAACTATTTTCTGAAGTTACCCATCACAGGTAAGGTATGTGAAAATTGTTAGATACAATTTTTATATCCTCTAAAGTGGTTTTGTAATTTATCATGTCCTAAACAAAAGAAAATTAGAAATCGTATTAAACAGTAACAAAAATTGTTGAAATTTGGTGAGGGGTCATTATTCCCCATAAGGATCATCCATAAATTTATTTAGGATTTATTGACCTCTGGAAGTATTTTATATGATTTATGCCCTTGGTTTTAACAATAACCCTAATAAATCAAAGGAATAACAAAAGCTCTTGACATTTTCCAGATTATCTCATGCATGTAAGGGCTTTCAAAAGGAAAAATGTAAAAAAATGTATTCAGAAGAGAAATGAGGGTAATGATTCCAAACAAATTAAGAAAAGTTGCATGCAATAATGCATGAAGTGTAGATGTGGCTGAAGTTCATGAATTTTTGTAGCCCATTCAGTGAGGTTTTTGTTGGATTAGTGTCTAAGTCCATAACTATTTTGGTATGTACTTGACCCGATGGTGCATGGTCCTTTTGGGTTGCCTTCACCAAAGCAACTTGATTGGAGAAATATACAGAGAGAGAGGATAATATGATTTATTAATATGTTATAAGAATAATATATTAAAGGAGAAATCATATTTGCTTAATTAATATTGGTCAATAATTAATTAAGAATTAATTTTGTGATCAAATGTAATTAATTAAACTAGAGGGGCTGAATTGTAATTATGTGATAGTTACAAAATATGGTAATGGTTATAATAAATATGTGTTGAACGAATTCAAGGAGATAAAGATCCTTGAAATCGTCCAAAGGATAAAAGATAAGGGTTTTCAAGGCTTATCTTATGGTTGCTTGGTGGGCAAGCAACTAGATAAGGATAAGGATTGAAACCTAATCTCTACACCTATATAAATAACCCTAAGGCCATAAGAATTCGTCTATGCCTTGTCTAGGGTTCCTAGAAACGAATTTTATACCTCTTCCCTCTCTCTCTTGCTTCTCTATTTGCTCTTGGTGTTTGTAAGCCATTAGAGGAGTAACACTTGTGACTCTAAGCCTTCCAAAGTCAATACAAGGAGATTTGGGATTGTTATTGCTACATAACAATCAAGTTAATATTATAAACCTATTCTTATGTTAATATGATTACTTATATGCTAGAATTAGGGTTTATTTATGTGTTCATAATGTTGTGTATCTAATAGTGAAAACATAGATCCAATGCTAGGGTTGCATGTTCACATAGGATTGTTTGTACAAATCCCATCAGTTTTAAGCCACGAAATTTCAACCATCATTCACTAGATATGTTAATTTTCTAAGGTATTTTTCCTCAGATTTATGGTTGGGTTTAAGGCCATTGATTATGCAAGAAAAAAATAGTGATCAAAGAAAAAGAGCTGTATGCGCAACCATTTTGTAAAAATTGCCAAAAATCGGATATTTAATATTTTACAGTAAGCCCAGTTAGGTTTGAAGGTTAACTCGCGGAACTAACCAATACAAAAAGAATATCATGATTTGGTTAAGAAATGACTGAGTTATGGCCGTTCAAAGTCGAACAAACTAATCCGGTAGATTGCATGATTGCTTGTGTGCATTATTAAGGTATTTCAACAAGAACATCATGCATGTCTTTGGTAAGGCCCGATTTCTAATGCATGCATGGAATGAATGAGCATCCAATATGTACTAGAAACAGTTTAAATGCTTTTGTTCATGCATGAACACAAAAGAAATTGAGAAGAACATGAAATATTAGGTTTTGATGTCACATGATCATATGTGCATCTTTTTCACTCCTTGCATGGGTTTGATCCCGGATTTTCACCATCTCTAACACATGCATTGTGTTATGGTGAGAATCTACAAACCAAAAGGGAAAATATAAAGATTTCTAGCCATGGAATGGCATAGAATCCGAAAAGAAGAGAAAACTAAGAAAGAAAAGAACTAAAATCATGTAACTATGGAAGAAGATGATGTTGTTTACCTTTGTTATGATCTTGAGGGAAGTAAGAACACTTCAAGGGCTTCATAATCTCGAAATTTTGCAGAGGAATGAGAGGATTTTCGTGATTTTAGAGAGAGGGAAGAAGAGAGTGAAGTGTGTGAAGAGTGGAGTGTAAGAGAGTGAAGAAAGAAGAGGTGGAGTGAGGGTTTTGACTTAATGATTGTGTTTTGGGAGGAGAGAGTGTATGGGGAGGGGAGATGGCCGGTTCTTACATGCATTTAGGCCTCCTCTCTCCAAAATTTTAAACTTTATAAACTTCACCTCCATCATTTATATAAAACCATTCATTTTTTATAAAAATGCTTATTAAGCAATTTGATTTATTTAAAAATCTTGTTTTCAACAAATAAATTATGATTAATACTTGGTAATTTAATTTTATTTCATTGACTATAATTCATAATTTGATTAATAACAATTTGATATTAGGAAGTTTATTGCCAAATTTTATAAGGTTTTTAAGCTTTATAATTTATAACTTTGGATTTTTGGCTCTTTTGGGTTTTTGGAATATTGTTTGATATTCAACAACATGTTAAAGTATAATTAGAATGTTTTAATTATATTTTTAGGGTTTTATACCCTATTTCAATTATAACAAGGCTTGAAGCTTTATTCTAGTTATAGTATTGGCATTTCCTATTGTAGCTAAGCAACTTACTAGAATCGTAAGTGTCAAGTATATTAGTCCTAGATCTTAGTTGGATCCTAGTTTATGCAAGATTTTTGACCTAATTTATACTACTAGGTCATGGCATGTTGTGCATGAATGGTTTTTATAAAGATGCATGAGTCCGAAAATGACCTGAATTGACAGTTGTCACAGTATCCCCCACTTAAAAAGAATTTCGTCCCAAAATTCATTCTATGTCATCGTTTGACGTCGGAAGGGAAAAGTTGTGGATACTTTTCCTTCATGAAGTCATCGCGCTCCCAGGTGTACTCCGGCCCGCGTTTTGAGTTCCATCGAACTTTCACAATTAGGATCTTACTCCGCTTAAGTTGTTTTACCTCCCTGTCAAGGATTTCTATCGGTTCCTCAACGAAGTTGAGCTTATCATTGATCTGAATTTCCTCCAGGGGTACTATCAATGTTTCATCAGCTAGACATTTCTTAAGGTTGGAGACGTGGAATGTGTCGTGAATGGCGCTTAACTCTTGGGGAAATTGAAGTTTGTACGCTACCGGACCAATCCTTTCAAGGATTTCAAAGGGTCCAACATATCTCGGGCTTAGTTTTCCTTTTTTACCAAATCGTACAAGCCCTTTCCAAGGAGACACTTTTAAAAGTACCTTGTCTCCTACTTGGAATTATAATGGTTTACGACGATTATCCGCATAACTTTTCTGACGATCTCTAGCAGCTTTAAGCCTATCCTTGATGATAACAATCTTGTCAGATGTTTCCTGGATAAGTTCGAGTCTAGACAACTGTCTGTCTCTGATTTCTGTCCAGCATAAGGGAGAACGGCACTTGCATCCATACAATGCTTCATTTGGAGCACATTGAATACTCGTGTGGTATCTATTATTGTAGGAAAACTCAATTAGAGGCAAATGAGTATCCCAATTTCCTTTGATCTCAATGACACACGCTCGTAGCATGTCTTCCAATGTTTGTATTGTTCTCTCTATTTGCCCATCTGTCTGAGGGTGGTAAGCTGTGCTCAAATCTATCTTGGTTCCTAGTGCCTTCTATAACATCCACCAAAATCGTGATGTAAAACGCCTATCTCTATTAGAAATGATAGATAGGGTTACACCATGCAGAGAAACAATTTTGTCGATGTAGATTTGGGCCAATTTTTCCATCTTGAAATCTTCCCGGATGGGGAGAAAGTGAGCAGATTTCGTCATTCGATCCACTATGACCCAAATTGAGTCACATAAACCCTTTGTCTAGAAGTTCTTGAAGTTGTCCGGATAGTTCTTGCATCTCAGATGGTGCAAGGCGATATGGTGCTTTTGCTACCGGTGCCGCTCCGGGAACTAAGTCTATCCGAAATTCAACCTGCCTGCGAGGGGGTAAACTGGGAAATTCCTCCGGAAACACTTCAGGATAGTTTTGAACCACTGGAATCTCCTTGAGTTGTTTAGCTTCAGGTTCTCTTTCTAGCACGTGAGCCATGAATGCAATGCAATTTTTCTTCAAGTACTTGTGAATCTTCATGCTTGATACTATGTTTAAACTTCTTCCTGGCTTCTCACCGTGTATGATAAGGGTTTCTCCACTAGGGAGAGGCACTCTAATGACTTTCTCGTAACAACCAATGTCCGCTCTATTTTTGGATAACCAATCCATCCCTACTATCACATCAAAACTACCTAGTTCTATAGGAATTAGGTTAATGCTAAATAGTTTATCAGCTAAATTCAGAGTACAACCAGGAATTATATCATTAGCCCTAATTTCATACCCATCAGCAAGTTCAATAGCATAAGCATTCCTCATCTTTTTCGATTTCAAGCCAATTAACGGTCTAAATGCTACATAAACAAAGCTCCTATCTGCTCCCGCATCAAATATTACTGATGCAAAATGGTTGTTCAGGAGAAACGTACCTGTTATCACTTCAGGGTTCTGATGAGCTTCTTCTGCACCAATCACAAAGGCTACACCTCTTGGCCGTCCAACTTGATTTCCTTGGAAGTTTTGCCTGGCTTCGCCTTGTCCATTGTTATCAGGTCCTTTGTTCAGTTTGGGACATGCTCTACGGAGATGATCAGTACTCCCGCACTCGTAACATGTCCTTTTTCCCTCCTTATTCACCTTACAATACTTCGAGTAATGGCCTATTTGCTTACAGTTTTGGCACACTGGGTAAGCTCCCTTGTGATGGAAGTTGCACTTATTGCACTTCGGAAGTGGCCCTGAGTACTGCTTTCGTTCCTGCACTTCCCGTTCTTGAGTTTTCACTGGTTCTTGCTCCTGGGCTCTTACCATAAAGTTTCTTGAGATTTTCTGCTTCCTCCTTGACTTGCCTCCATACTTCTTCTCTCCCTGATCTATTGGCTTCCTCTTGCTACTAGAGCTTTCCTTTGTCAATGCTCCCATCCTTATCACATCATTGGTTAGTCGATTTGCTAGGCTTACTGCACTTTGAATAGTAGTTGGGTTTGCTGAGGTAACCATTCCCCGAATCTATGGTGCCAGACCCCAGATGTAATGATCTATCCGTTTCTCCTCAGGAGTAACCATGTGAGGTACCAGTTTTGCTAGTTCATGAAATCGGACTCTGTTTTCCAACCATAGAATGGTTCCAGAATTCAGATTCAAGCTTCTGAAGTTCATCCTTGGGACAACACTCCTCTATCAACAGCTTCTTTTGGTCTTCCCAAGTTAGCTGATATGCTGTTGTACGGCCACAGGTTTGCACTAGGGTATTCAAACAGGTCAATGCCCTAACTTGGAGTAGGCAAGATGCATACTCAACTTTGTTGCGCTCGAGGCATTTGCTAATGTGAAGGACCGACTCCATGCTGTCAATCCATTTAAGCAACCCGACCGCACCTTCCTTCCCATGGAACTCCTTAGGTTTACAAGCCATAAAGGACTTGTAGTTGCATTCTCTTTCATTGTTTCCATGGTTTCCTCCACTACTTCCTTGGTTAGCATTAAGTCCTGCAGTCACTTGAGTAACAATGTTTGGAATTGCTTCCAAGAGCTGTTGTGCTACAACTTGAGCAACATCGGGTGTTTCGTTTTGTGGGCGCCCGCGACTAGGCCTGCTTGACATGGTTCTATGACACAGGAGAAGAAATACGTATAAATACATAAAATAATGTATAATATTTAGTTCACTATTATTTTGAAAACCGTAAGTGTTGTCAAATCATTGGTTTGCATTAATACTAGGCATATAGATTTTTGAAAGAAAAGAAAAGAAAAATCTCTTTTATTCAACCATTTACCAAATAAATTTTAGAGTTTCACCTCATAGTAAAAGTTTTCTAACATAAAAATAAACTTCTTCATTACCATTTGAAATAACTTTAAAACCAACCTAATACATCCATCCAAAATAAAGT
This sequence comes from Lactuca sativa, assembly GCF_002870075.4. Lineage (NCBI taxonomy): Eukaryota > Viridiplantae > Streptophyta > Magnoliopsida > Asterales > Asteraceae > Lactuca > Lactuca sativa. The sequence goes on from NC_056624.2 coordinate 10,785,225, forward strand.
TTTAAATGTTTTTCCCAAAAGACACCCAACATGGGTTTTCATTTCATGACCAAAATAAAATAAAATACTGAAATCAGAACCAAAAGCCAATCGCTAGCCCAACAAGAAGCATCAACACCACAATCAGGAACAGCCCTCCAAACACATAATATGTTGTCATTACATGACCTGCCTTCGTCTAGCAACACTAGCAGTGTTAGCAGTCTCCATCGAATGCTGAAACAGGATTTCCATTCCTGCCAAGACTTCATCC